>NW_027122166.1:612871-1225743 GCF_030686945.1 Centruroides vittatus | reverse complement strand
ATGCAACACGCATCACTCCAAGATCATCCTCATTAAGAAGCAAATTCTGGTATTTATCAATATCCAAACTAATTATAACGAATTAAAATATCGAAAAAATCTGTTTTTTTAAGGGAAAAAAAGAACAGAAATATATTACATTAATGAATTCTTAAAATAAATAAAAATTATTACTCGGCTACAACGTTTCATAATAGAAACTTCTCTCGTTATCTTAATGAAATATCCGAACGTTTTTAATTAAAAAATAACTATAGACATGGAGAAACAAACTAATAAAGAAAGGGAAACCGTTTCCTGTACTTTTAGATTAAAACAGAGGAATGTTATTGGTTCAGTTAATTAAAATAAAGGCGAGAGTGTGGGAAAGTGAAACTCTTTCATACAAACTTCCACTTCTTACAATCGATCTCGAATTCGATCAACACTGTGTAATGTTATTGGTTATGGCCAGGAGTGGGTGGAAGTCACCTTCCATTGGAAAAACGAACTCGGCTATCGTTAGTGCATAAATGACCCTTGACCCAAATTTCCTACAAATTATTATGGAATTTATATCGAGGAATCTGTCCCTGCAATTAAATTGTTTTTAAAATTTCCAACTAAGGATAGAAGAAACAGTATAAAACTGCTTTTTTATGCAATGATTTTACGTTCATTATGTAATAAGTAAGCTAAAGCCAGTGCATAAATCTGTGTATTTCTTGCATGTGTAAATATTTATTGTGATGTAGTCACAATGCCGGGATGCAATTTTTTATCAGCTTTTAATTTAAAAAACACGTCACTTCCGGTCTAAACCGGAAATTCGTGTATAGTTAATCTGGGTCTCTGGCTCCTAAGCTTTCTGTATCTTGTCTCGATTTTCATCTATATAACTCCGTTCTCGAGATTAACGAAGAACAGACAGACAGTAGGCGGATGATAGAGTGAATGTATAGGTCTGCAATTTGAAAATTGAAGGCAAATTATTTATTAATACATATTTACACGTATTAAAACATAACCCCTGTAGAGTTCGGGTCATAATTAATGTTAAAATCTCAAAAATTTTCTTTAGCGAGCAGACGTCGATTTTGGGCTAACTGAACTCATGATAGGCACTAAAAGAGCCTACTTAATGGTCCCGAATACAGCTTTTTCGGTTTTTTTTGCTTTCGAAGTTGGCGCTAAATCGAATGTTCAGGTCCACAACACAATTACAATGACATAAAGCGATGTGGTGTATAAATAAGCTTGAAGTTTGCGCTTAAAAGTCACGAGATTTGGTCATTAGAAGATCCTTTGCGATTCAAAAGAGTACATTTATTAATTCAGATCGAAGACTTCTCTATTTAACAATTAACTGAAAGATCCGTTTGTCATTGGCGTTATACGAGGATAGTGCTATACAGTAATGCGCTATACTGAGATTTGATTGTAATTCATTTTATTCTTTCAGATATTTGAAAATAAAAAATTTTCTGTGTTACTTAAAATATGATATATAAAAAAATTAAATAAATTGATTCGTTTCTAAAATATTATTCTCCATTTTTTAAAAAATTATTAAAATTTTAAATAATGTTTTTAAAAATAAATATTTTAATTTAATATTTAAAAATAAATTATAAATTATTCAATTTTTATTGATTTAATGTAATTCAAATTAAATTATTTTTTTCACTTTCAGTATTTTTTTTAATAAATGTATAAAATTCTGCTTTATAAGTTTTTAAATGTTAAGAAATTAATTTTTAAAAATTCAGCAATAAGTTTGCTAACTTTCCCGGCAAAAACATTAAAAATTTCTTGTAATGTCATCTGTTACGAGATTCTATTTAAAAATTTTTCATATTATTAATTATTATAAAATGCAAAAAAAGCTTAATTTTCAGAGTAGAGGTAAAATTTATAAAAAATTCTAAATTCTAATTATTTATTGTGATATAATCACAATGCCAGGCTGCAATTTTTAGTTCTCGATGCACAGTGCTCTTAATTTTAATAGTGTTTTACCCCTGTACATCATACTTTTCCTGTTAACAAGAGAGTCATGCCTGTCACTTGTCTAACTCTGTTCTGGAGAAGGTTTTTGAATTGAAATAACGTGACTTCCGGTCAAAACCGAAAATTCGTATAAAGTTAATTGGGTCCTTAAGCTCATGTACTTTCCATATCTGGTCTCGACTTTAATCTAGCTCCGTTCTCGAGTATATGGAAGACGGACGCTTTTAGGTCTGCAATTTTAAAATTGCATCTCAATAACGAATAAGATCTTCATTAAGTCCAACCACGCTTGAGATATGACACCTCTCTATCACCCCACCTCCACCTAACCACCAAAATTTAATAGCATCAATCCCCATAATATAGAAACCTCCCTGCAAAATTTCAGAAATTTTTTTACAAAAGGTACAGGGGTTATTAAGCTTCAAAAATTGGGTGAAAAAAATCGTGTCCCCACACACTAATATCCAGATATACAGAAATTCTCCCAAATTATATTGCATTTCTGGACGTTTGAATGTCCCCTGAGTCTAAAAATGTAAAAATCTTGGGAGGAATCATTTTTTGACTTGTCGCCATACTTTCCTCTGTTATATATAAACCCAGGAAAGTAAAAATACATTTATGTATATTTATAATCTATATTTTCTATATTTCAAGATAGAATTCCAGGTAGTCCAGCCATCAAGGTAAAGGTAACACGATTCAAAATGCAGGAGGAGAAGGGAAAAATCAATTAAGATCAATAGAGGAATAAATTATACAACGTTAAATCGAATGGTCAATTTAAAATCAATATATAGATACTTGATTAGTATCAAGTGTATTGAGAAATAAAAGAGGAAAAAAAATAGTAAGATTATATTTTCGAACGGGTAATACTTTTCTAAGTATCCTCGAGAGATTGAAAATCTATCTCCAAGTTTGAATGATAAGAGAGTTAATCTGGAAGTCGCTGAGAATTCAATGCACTTGAGACTCTCTGAGCCAATTCTTCTCTTTGGCACAAATGCATTCAATACCTTAGGGGGACATTAAGTCAATTGGGCAACAGCGACATATATGGCAAGAAAAAAAAACAGAGATGTCTGCGGCGTGACTCAAGAACTCTACTTACAAAATACCACTTTTTAGAATTTTATAACGATGCATTTCAAATTTACTTACTTACTTAACTTAAGTAATCCCCCTGCATTACAATTACTCAAAATTATAACAATAGTGCGTTCCTATTTTAGATACAGGAACTTATAATGCGCTTACGTCTACGACACTTACCTATAAAATTATAAGTATATAACTGTAGATTTGTGTATGGTTAAGACCGTTATAAGTTAAACTTGGAATATTTTAAAGTAGAGGGCCTTTAAAGGTAAGATAAATTGGTTTATAATCCACGTTTCTGTCAAATTACTTCTCCACTTGTGCCCTTGTAAACTTGATAAAATGCTTTTGGTTTATTGTGTTACGAGTCGTACGCATAGAAAATAATTCTAGACATGTAAATTTACAAATTCATTAAAATTGCAAAAGAGAAAAGCATGTTTAAAGTTCGGAAGAGGAGAATGATTCTTAGACCCCGATAACTATGAATTTGACATGAGAATGATGTCTTGAAGACGGGAACAGGATCTCTTCCATCAGCGAAACACTTAAGAGGGCATCTTTTAATGACTTCAGAACTAGCAATCTAATTACTAGAAGCAGCTGATAGATGATACTTTCCTATCCCAAGAGTGGTCAGCTGTAATGAGAGGTAATTAGTGTCCACTACCGGTTTATCTCTTATGCTAGGCTTTTGTAATGTGAAGTAGTGGGTTGTGTTTGGGTTAATCGTCCGACTGACAGAAATCATTAGGTGGTGTTCAGGCGTGAAAATGCCCCCAAATTCTTATCACCCTTTCGAGGAGAATTGAAGAAGGAAAAAAATGTACATAAGTTACCTTTCTGGTGTAAATTTCACACAGAAACATGAAGAAAAATCAATTTTACTGCATTAATTTCGAGCATTTTCGTGCAGAAAATAAAATTTTTTATATTTAAAATTGAATTCGATCGATGCATTTTTCTATAATTTAACAAATTTAGTAAATTTTTAAGTAATTAAAATGCGAAAAATTATTTTATTTACGTTAAAATGCTTTTAAAATGTATATTTTTACAAATTGGTGTGTATACATTTATTTAAGCCCAATGAAAGTGATGTTTATCTAAATTTTCGGCGTAAATAGTATCATCAGAACTATTGAAAATATTATTAAAAAATTATTTTCTAAATATGGAGTATTTAATGATTTATTCATTGAGATGCTAATAATCTTGTATTTAGCCTGAATAAATGACAATATTTACGAGCTTTATACAAAAACCGAAGTAGAAAAAGTAGAATTTATAAAGACGTCTCCACTTTTAAGGTAAACATATTGAAAACATAATAACTGAATAGCATTATATCTGCTTAGCAACATGCCTAAAAATTTTTATAACTAAGAGAAATCTGGATACATAAATAACCTAAGGTAATATTTTATATACAAAATGTAAAAAGAATTTTTATCAAGCTCCTAGATAAACTGCAGTTGGATTGGATTGATAGAATAAGGTAACGTAACACTTGGAGGATCTGTCTTTAGGAGAACTTTTCTACATTGCCTGGACCCCTTTTGGATGTTATACACGTGAAAAAAACCCGGAAAACTCCACGTGGCCAGCAGTACTAGTGAGGCTACGAACCCGTCACCTGTTTTGTGGTCTTACTCACTGCTGGACAACTCCAATTGGCATCACACATTTATCTCCAAAATTAAAATTTACCAAGATTCTCCTTAAGAATTAAATTTCTAAAAAATGTTACAACTCTTACTAGAAATTTATGAAGATAAGAAGATGTAAAAACTTTAAATAATTAATTGATTAAAGTATCGCTGTATTGAATTACCTTCTTTATGGCAACTTCTTCAGAATCTAAAATTGTAGATTAGTATTTAAGAAAGGTAAAGGCTTAAAATTTATAAGGCTTTCGTGTAATTGAAAAATAAGACTTTTCATACATTGCATAATAAAGCAACGAGTTGCGTAGCTTTTCGGCAAAAGCATTTAAACTTGCGTGTAGCGCCATCTGTTATGATATTTTATTAAAAAATATTTTTATATAATTAATTATTATAAAATGGTAAAAAGCTTAATTTTGAGGGTAGAGATGAGTTTTATAAAAAAAATTGCAAATGATAATAACGAGTAAAATCTGTATTAAGTCTGACTACACTCGAGATACGACACATGACCTCTTTTATCTCTTTAGCCCCTCGACTTTTAACCATCAAAATTTAATAAAATTAACCACCCTAATGCATAAATCTCTCTGCAAAATTTCAGAAATTTTTGACTAAAGGCAAAGAAGTTATTTAGGTTCAAATTGGATGAATAAAATCGTGCTCCCCCACGCACTATAATCTATACATACAGCGGGAAAAACAATCTTTTTGCATTTCTCGATGTTTCAAAGTTTGCTGAGTCCAAAAATGTAAAAATCTTGGAGGGCTACTGTTTGATCGAGCGCCATACTTTTCTTCTGTTATGTATAAAAGCCATGAAAATAAAATTTAACACTTCTAAAAGTTAACATACTTAAAACTATGAATTATGTAGCTTGATGACGATCCTTTTGCATGATTGCTTGAGTTAAAAATAAACTTTTATTTTTAAAAAGTTCCTTCAAAAATTAAAAATCGAGTCAAAACATTTTGGATTTTTCTACTCTTCCGCTTAATTGAACCATATGCAATTCAACGATGTATGACGTACATATATAAAGCAAAGTTAGTCAAACTTAATTAATGTACTTGTGCACTTCTAACGATTTATTACGCCTTAGGTTAGAGAGTTTTTTTGAACATGGGTTATTAATTAATTACTGGGTTTTGCGGTATTAAACTTACAAGTGGATCATTTTAATTTTAGAATATTTACGAAAAATTGTGAAATTTTCTAAATGTACCAAAGTTAAAAACGAATGAACAGAAAGTTTTTGTGGAGGTAAGTCTAAGCCTTCAGGAATTTTATAAAATTTTGGCTACTTATGTTAAAATATGTGATTGATGGTATAAAGTAACGCGCATACCAGTGGCCAACTAGATAAAACCACTGAACACTGGTAATAGTCGTGGCTGGCCAAGTGGAGTTTGCGAGATTTTCTTTACGTTAGTAACACCTAAATAGAGGCCAGTTTCCCTTAAAAGACCTCCCCGGAGGCATCCCCTTCGACAGATCGCCCACGTGTCGCATTGCCAATATACGAATAAAATCAAACCATCAATCAATGCCAATATGCGGGTGCCTTCTGATAGGAATAGCTATGGAAAAATCTCCTATTTAGATATTAGACGTGAAGAAAACACGGAAAATATCGCGTGGCTAGCTCATTAATTAGGCATGAACCCGCTACTAACTACCAGCATTCGGTGGTTTTTATCTAGTCGGCCACTAGTGCTAAAAAAGACAATTATAATAAATTAAAGCATTACAATTATTCAGATTTTAAAAACTTGTTGAGATTTGTTTGCATTGGTTCTTCCAATACAGAATGGCCCAAATTCAGTTTAACCGTGTTTTATTTTGTGTTCGAAATACACAAAAATTATCAATCGCAACTGAATTTGTGTGTTGAACAAGGAGTAAGCCTATCTGATTTTAGCGAAAAATATTTGAACAATGCAGCAATTTAGTCCTTATAATGATTCACTAACTTTTCAATAATCCTGTGCATAAATTAAAAAGCTAAGTTCTAAAAGCGTTTGTATCTTAGCTTCTCTCGATGACAGTTTTGACTGCGCCAAGCCTTTTTATATATGCTTATGCAATGTAAAGCACGTATGACAGGTTATTCGATATTGTATCAAGTTTAAGGCCCTGGTTATTTAATACAGTAGCCCCTCATTATAGCGCGCTTGTCGGGAGACAAAGAAAAAGCATGATATAACCGAATACGCGATATAACGAGGGTCTACTGTACTACGAAAGTGCGAGTGTCTAGGCAAATGAAAAGGTTTGCCTGCACTAGACAAATGACAACGTGGCTGCCCTATCCTTCCAACCGTTACTAGTTTCTCTCTATGTACAGTATTTAATCTCATTATTAACATGAAACTGTACAAAAAACTTTATTTATTATTGATGAAGAGAAATAATAAATTACATTTAGAAAATTAAAAAAAAATTTAAAGTAGCCAAAAAATTTCATTTTATTTATTATTCATAACGGTGAACATCGTTATAATTGATTGCTTCTTTAATAAATTTGAAATTTAAAAATTTGCACGTTTCTATAATATTAACAAGAGATTGGTTAAATTAAAAATCGTCATCAAAAGTACTAACAATGATTGGTTGTTTACTGAAACTCCACCAATTTCAAAATAATTTGTTTTTAGAAATTCAATTTTAAATGTTTGACTTTAAAATAAAAGTAAATAAAATAATTTACAATTATAGAAAAAATTCTTAAATGGATGTAAACCAGTATTTTCGATGATAATTTTCTAAAATATGTTTATATTAGTAATAACTAGCTAATGGCTTTATACACTAAATTATTTACTATACGCTACACACTTCTCTGTTTTAGCATTAAGAGAACATTATCTCTTAATGCTAAAACATTTAAAGAAAAACCCGTCTAAAACGGACAGCCCACAAAATTGGAAAACAAAACTCAAAACGAAAGTATTTTCTATGCAAAGTAATACTAAAAACCTGTCTAATGAGGAAATGTAAAATTTTATTGAAGATGCCAATTGTTTATCATAATACCGATTAATAATATTCAATAGTTAAAATCTAAATACGACTATAAAAATCGAATGTATTTTATTGTGATGTCCCATTTCTGGCTACAATTTTTAATCATATTTTAATTTAAAAAGTCATGTAACTTCCGATCTGAAATGAAAGTTCATACACGGGTTAATCGTGGTCTCCGGTCCCCAAGGTTCCTAAGGTTTCCATATCTGATCTCAGTTTTCATTTATCTAACACCATTCTGGAGATTCAGGATGGATAGACGGACGGACGCTCGGACGGCAGTGAGAATATATCGGTCTGCGATCTTGAAAATTTGCTGTGAAAATAAAACATCATTCTTTTCAACTCTAGAATAATTAATTAATATAAACATAACTCTGTATAAAACGGAAACTTGTCAAAACGGAAAATTCTGGACGTCATAGTGAGTTTCGTTTTAAACAGGTTTTTCTACATCGTATATTTTATTGATATGCATCTCTTTTAACACTGTAGGTGTTGAGAGCCTTTTTTCTATACTCATTGTAGGTTCGGCCCAGCCCATGGGGTGGAAGGGTGGTAAGGAACGGGGCCGGACAAATGGATTGTAGGATACATTTGTTAGTAAGTTTTCATTCACAGTGGATAAATTGCCTGGTAATGCGGTTTAATGTAGCCGGATAAGCAAACTGTACAGTGACTAATGATTGTATAATGCCAATAACGTAGCCCGTTTCAAATGAAACGAGCTATATTATTGGTTTGTCTATCCAGCTGTAATAAAACCGTGCCAGGCAATGTGCCCAATGAAATCGCTTCTGAGGATGTGAGTTTGAGTCTTGGACTGTCTTGTTTTCTTTTTTTTATTCTTTGCTTTTTCCACCTTGAGGGACTAAGAGAACTTTTCTTCAAAACCATCATGGCTTTGGCCAAGCATACAATCAGGACGGACATAAAATATTACTAGGGAGTTACTTGCCCACTTTTGAATTTGAATCCCAGAGTTATATAGTACGAAGTCTTATCCGCCATGATCATCAAGCCGCGAAATCTTGTATCCTAGCCCTAATTAATTTCGGTATCCAGTGGCTTTAGTTTTAATGGGTTAAGTCAAAGCTACATATGGGAGATCTATCTCCTGGAAGACTTTCTATAGAAAACTGGCCACTAATTAGGTATAAGACACGTGAAAAAATCATAGAAAACTTCAAGTAGTCAGCCCGTTGCTATCCACGTGGAGTTTTCTGGGATGCAAACGCTCATCAGTGGCCGAGTGGATAAAACCGCCAAACACTGGTTGTGGGTTCGGGCTTCGCCGACGGGCTGGCCATGTAGAGTTTTTCGGTTTTCTTCACGTCAGTAACACCTAAATAGAGGCAGTTTCCCATAAAAGACCTTTTGAGAGGCATCCTCCTCGGCAGATCGCCCATGTGTCGCGTTATCGTATACAAATAAACCAAACTAAACCAACCTTGAAATGCAAACCCGCAACTAACTACTAGTTTTTAGTGTTTTATCCACTAGACACATTAAAAAATGAATTAAAAATAAAAAATATTATAATAAAATTTTATAGATAAATTAAGTAACGCAATGAATAATAAATTGAACTTGAAGACGATAAACTAGAGGAAATTATTGATAGTATCTAAAGTAGTAATATCAATCAAATAGAAAAAAATTGAAAACAAAATAAAAAATATGAAAACAGTTTAAAAATAATAGGTTTTAAGATATAATCATCGACTCAAATTCTAAAAACATTCGGTTTTTTTTTGTTTTTTGCAATTTAAAATATAAACAGGGGCAATTTTCCCGAATAAAGTCTTTCTTGATGGCACCCCTTGACAGATCGCCCATGTTTACAATGCTTTATTCCATCAACCTATCTAACATTTAAACCCCCTACAAATTTCTATTTTTTTTATTTTTTTGTTTTTTAAAGTGTAAACGTGATGAAAATGTATATTAGAAAGTATTTAGAATGTCATTTATATAAATTCGTCGTTGGCCGGCGATAAAAGACATTTTAACATTTTTATAAAATATAAAAGCAAGATTTATTTCCTTTTACAATTTATATATTTATTTTACTGAAAGAATTCCAACGAAGGGCACTTTAAGTATCCAATTTAAATATGTTTATTGAGATGAGGTAGTTGCTGGCTTGAAATTGTATCTTTATTTATGCAATTTATTCAGCAAAGTACAGCAAGGAAAGTTTGAAATGTAAACAATTCAAACTTTATTCTTTGATGGAATGTTGTTTATATTACATTGGAAGTTACTTCAACAATTTTCTATCATTACATATAATGATTTATATCTATGGCATTATATGTACTAACTCGGGTCACGGCTACTCAGAAGCCCAGAAAATCTGACAAACGGGCTGTCCTCGTGGAGTTTTTCGGGCTTTCTTCACGCGCCTAACACTTAGAGGCCAGTTTCTCATAAAGCACCCTCCCTTCGGCGGATCATCTTCGTGTTGTGTTGCCTCATCACCGACACTGTAAGAAGTAGCCACTAGCGCTGTGGCATGTAGAGTAAACTTTTATTGTTTGGTATTTTTTTTGAGATAAGGCAAGAAAACACGAAAGCAATTTACTAAGACGTGTCTTCCGGAGGGACTTTCAAAGGAAAAATGGTTCCTATTTAGGTGTTAGATACGGAAGAAAACCCAGGAACATCACGTAGTTAGCTCGTTGATCTGGTGCAAATCCGAGACCAACTACCACTGTTTAGTGGTTTCCACTCGGACACTGGTGGGAAAATAAACTAAGGAGGCCTCCAAGTATCTCCTTAATAATGTTACTGGGCCCTAGTCAAATGACCATGCTGATTCTCTGTGATGGATCATATTACATTATATAAGTAAGTTAGTTTGTGTAATATGTTTATCTATTAATTACTTTATATTAGACGGCAGGATGGTCACTGTGGCAACATACCGCTCTGGCAGACCCGGAATCGAATCCGGATCAAGGTCGAAAAATCTCCAGGAATTTTTCGGGGGGGGGGAGAGTGCCCCGACAGGATATATCGGCCCGTCCCTCACCACCCGGCCACCCCATTGTGGACCTGTCCGAACCCATAATGGGTTTGCTATAAGAGTCACCCCTTTCTGCCCACAGGGCGAAAAGAGTGAAAAAAAATTACTTTATATTTCATAATTAACTATACCATAAATTGAAACGATCAATTAATTATTTTGTGTTTAAACAAGATGAGAAATCGAAGACGTCAAATTACTCTTGAAAAAAATGATGAAATCTTCAATTTTCATACTGTTTAGATGTTACCCACCAGTGGCCTAGTGGATAAAACCACTGAAAACTGGTCGTGGATTCGCAGTTGGCCACGTGACGTTTTCCGGGTTTTCTTCACATTAGTAACAGTTAAATACGAGTCAACTTCGTATAAAAATCCGAGGGGAGTGCCCTTTCGGATGGCATCGCCCACGAGTCGCATTGCCAAAACCAAATAAACAAAACCCGTTAGACTCTAATTTAATAAATTAAAGTGTCTGAGAGGGAAAAAGTCTTGTTCAGTTGGTTCTATTAAACGTTCATCCGCATGCACGATAGAAATAATTAAACGGAGGAAAAGTGAATAGTTAGTTGGATGATCAGTTCTAGAGACGTAACATGACATTGAAGTGAATGTTACGACTGAATTCAACGACCCAGAATCAGTGAAATAAATGTCGTTTCGTTAAACATTTATGTACCAGAAAGTTGGGATATTGTGCCTTAAGGAAGAGTTAGTTAAAACCAATAGCGGTTTCTAGCTCATCAAATGTCATATTATCTAGCACTGTAGGGATAATGCGAGTTTCCATAATTATACGTTAAAGTTAAATTCCTCCTGTGGTTAATAGAGAAACTTTCCTATCGACTCTAACTTTCAAACCTACCAACGAAGAAAAATTTAAAATAAACACATCTTCATCTAGTTTGGTTTATTTGGTTAGGGCAACACAAGTGGGCGATCTGTCAGGAGGAGATGCCTCCGGGGGTCTTTTAAGAGAAACTGGTCCCTATTTAGGTGTTACTAATGTAAAGAAAATCCGGAAAATTTCACGTGTCCATCCCGTTGACCAGGCGCGAACCCACGACCAACTATGGTCGTGGATTCGATAGTTTTTCCACTTAGCTCTTGGTAGTCGATCTTCATCTGATTAATTTTTTCACGAATAGTATATTTTAATGTAGTTACATCTTCAACATTACAAGAGGACCGTGGAGATCAGATGAAGTCTTAGAAAAGTCTCGAGATCTTAAAATTTATTAAAATAGATATATGTCATTTATTTTTATAAGAATTTTAAATTTAAGTACATAATTTCCATTGGTAATCAGTAACAAATATTAATATAACTACATCAAGGCATCGGTTTCTGAACATAAAAGTAACCAGAATATTGCTATTCAATGCTGTTTAGAGGTATGTTTAGCAGTCCAAATGTTGAAGATATTTTCATAAAAGCATTAGAACAGAAACCTGCCACTATGGCATTTTTGACGCTGCAATCAACAAACATTTGTACACGAATGCTATACTGAATAGCATGAATGTATTTCTGTATACTCATGCTATACAGAAATTTTAGCGATGCAGAAGCACTGCTCATCGTAGTGTTCATTCTGAAGGTGAAACTTAAAGGTGTTTGTTACAACGACCGACCATAATTGATCCTGTGTTTTGCTTTTCGTATGCAGTGTCTTTCGAGGCTGCCAAATTTGCAACGAGTCCTCGATAAACCACATTTTTTAAGTGTGCTCATAACCAAAAACCACATGGATTAAGGTTCAAAGTGCCGAAATTACTACGGTGGCAAGTATTGATGCTATTCCTTTTTTTTTTTTTTTTTTTTTTTTTTATTTACGAAAATGTGTTTCGCATGTCTCGAAATGTCACATTATCAAATTTGGTTACACTTGGACTGCTAAACATCTCTCTAAACAGCATTGTACAGGGGAACTTTAATTAGATTCAAGACATTCTAGTGAAAGAACAAAAGCTGTGAATGTTACGATGCCGAGACAATTTAAATTATGTTATCTTTACTAACTAACCATTAAAAATCAAAAGTTAAAGAGAAAACATATTAATTTATGTAAATTAATGAACATGATATGAATATTTTAACACACTACTTCCAATATAAATTAATACACTGGACGACAAAAAAAATAATGCACCATGAAGGACTTGTTGGATTTGAATAAAAATTGGTATGTTGCATCATCATAGCTAGATATGTAAATGATTAGCTTTTGGGATCAGGTTCTTGTGTTGTATCGCCGCCAGAGGGTAGAAAAGTGCTTCCTCTGTCTGGTATAAAGGTGCACGCTGTGACGACTTGTGCATATGTCCTGCACTTGTGTTGATGGTTGTGACTTTGTTGAGTGACAGACATTCCTCTATGACACATTCGACGGCCTTACACTCAGTTAAATGAGTTTGAGAGAGGTCACATCGTTGGATTGAGAGGAAGAGAATGGTCATATCGCCGGATTGGCTGCCATCTGAACCATTCTGATGGAAATGTTAGGATGTGTTATGAGCAGTGGGGATGTAGGGGAGCGCATGAATGGCAAACAGGCTCCGGACGCTATCGACAGACCACCAGGCGGGAGGATCATCTCATTGTACGTCAAGCACGGATAGCGCCTACAGCTTCGTCGTCCACCATTCATGCAGTAGTGGCACCTGCGTTACAAAACCGTGTATCCAGCTGCACCATTTCCAGGCGCTTAGTAGAAGGCGAATTGGTCTCCTGATGGCCAGTATGTGTTCTACCATTAACAGCCACCCACCAATGCCTCCATCTGCAGTGCTGTCGTGCACGACAATCATGGACAGCTACCGACTGGCAGCATATTGTCTTCAGCGACGAATCCCGCTTTTGTTTGGGGGCTCACGATGGCTGTGTGAGGGTATGGTGGCCCGCTGGTCAAGGCGTCAACCCAGCCTATACTGTGGAGCGGCACACGGGCCCAACCCCTGGTGTTATGGTGTGGGGAGCCGTAACATACGACAGTAGGACACCTCTAGTTGTCATGCGTACTACCCTCACAGCCCAACGATATGTGCAATACAACCTCCGGCCACGTGTGTTGCCCCTCATGGCAGGGCTTCCGACAGGCATATTCCAGCATAATAATGCCCAGCCACACACTGCAGCGGTCTCCCAAGCATGCCTACATAATATTGCCACACTTCCTTGGCCTGCACGGTCTCCAGATTTATCATTAATCGAACATGTGTGGGACTACCTGGGACGCCAGCTGTGACAGCCGCGGGATCTGACACATCTTGAGTCCCAGTTGCATCACGTGTGGACGGATATGCCACAGAACATTATATGGAACCTTTATGCCTCCATGCCGAGGCGTATCACAGCTTATATCCACACTAGAGGCGGCACAACGGGATATTAGTGCCTGCACTGTATTGAACATTACTGCACAATAAAGTATGTTTTTGCTTTATGGTTGCAATCATCGATTTGTGGGAGAAGGGAATGCAACATGGGTTATCCAGGGAGGTTTTATGGTGTTGCAGCGCCCTTTTGATACCAAAACAATTAGTTTTGTTACTTTAAAATAAAAATAAGTATTATAACGTATGTTGCACGACTTCAATTAAATAAGTTTGGTTATTTTTTATTACGGGAATCCAACATGGGCAATCTGCCAAAGGAGGATACCTCCTGGGATGACTTCTATGGGGAACTAGCCCCTATTTAGGTGTTAGACACACAAAAATCCAGGAAACTCGACACGACTAGGCGCGAACCCACGACTAACTCCAGTAATTTTATCCACTTGGCTACTGGAAGGATGTTCTGTACAGTACATATATTGTAAATAACCAGAAAGTATTATTCAAAAATCACAAATTAAACTTTAATATAAGAACATTATGCTCTGTTTTCACTTAAACTGCAGAAAAAAAATCAAAATTCTGCTTTATTACACATAAAATAACAACGATATTTTTAGAAATAAATATGTGAAAATAGTAGAAATATAAATTTAAATAATAAATAATCTTGAAATTTTGGACGTGTTGCCTTGCCTTATGAAAGAGTTTGATTTACACTCAATTTGTAACCTCATTCATTTTCCTTTCACTCCTACAAAACTAGAATGAATCGCGCCATTTAAAACACGCACGTGCAACTAGGACGAAAGTAATTGGCTAATTTAAATTTGAATTTCTTAAACGTTAATATTTAATAAAATATGCGTGCGTAGAAGATTTCGAGGTTATGAAAATGATATTAAATTATTTATTGTAGCATGAATTTATGGCTACAAAATGGCAACTTGTTCAAGTTTTAAAATACGTTTATGACTCGTCACTAGAGGCATAAACCTTGAAGAAATTACAGTAATAATTGCAAAGTTTGGAGTTATTTATTGATATCCATGCTGCAGATATCACTTTATCTCGATGCTGTTTTGCAAGTTAATCTCATAGAACACTAAAAAATTTACGACTGAATGTAAATTAATCATATTCTCGAGTGAACGTGTATCATCAGTCTTTAATCAATTTTACCTGATTTGCATTTTATTCAGCAATCAGTAACATCTGGAATGATAATTTAAATAATAAAAGAAGAAGAAGAGGAAAAAAAAGAACTGCAAAATGATTTAGTTTCGTGTTTGCTCACAATAATTTTATTACCTTTTCTTTCATATAAATTGAATTACCTAGTTAAAATTATGTAGATGACAATTGAATTCTTTTATTCGCAATCGTCTCATCAGGAAATACAACATCTTTACGGATTTAATATTTCTAGATGGAAAATAGCAAGAGCAAAATATTGAAATTTAGAAATTACATTTTATTTACTTTTTTTCTACTCTTACCGCTCTGTGGGCAGTAACAGGGCTTTTTTAATCATACCCTTTGTGCGCCAGGCTCACAAAGAGGGCATCTGGATGGTGAGGAATGGTGCTTGCCAGGCGTAAAAAATTCCTGGGGTTGCATACATTTAATCTAGGATTCTCCAGAACACTCCTCAGTTTAATGCCATTTTACCTTCTTGAAAAGTTATTGGCAATAAAATTTATATTCATGAAATTCGAAATTTGGCTCAAAGAAATTTTGGCTTGGTTTATCTGGACGATCCGCCCAAGGGAAATGCCTTCCGGACGGTCTTTTAAGGGAAACTGGTCCTTATGTAAGTGTTACTAAGATAACCCGGAAAACTACACGTGGTCAGCCGTTGGAGAGGTGCGAATCCACGACCAACTACCAGTGTTCAGTGGTGTTATCCACTCAGTCACTGATGGGTACAAAGAATTATGCATTAGTATTGAAAGGATTAGGAAACTTACAAAATGGAAATATTGAAAATGTCTTTTTTATTGTACAAAGGTTAGATACAAAATCCCTAAGCATAAGATTGTATCTCGATTCTTACAGTTACAGAAAATCTGGACCACAGACTCAATGAACAAAAATTGAAAGTGAATCTGAAATGGTGTGGCTTCACGATTTAATTGTGATTGACAACTTTATCTTTCACAATGCTCCAACTTTCTTTGAAGCATTGTCAAAGAGAAAATTCTTAAAATCCGCCGTACAACAGTAAAATTTTACAAATTGCTTTCATGGGCTACTATAATGGCTTCCAACTATCAATACTGAAGAACTTAGAAGAAGAATCTGAGGAAAAATTAAAATTTGAGCAAAGAATGAAAGGGAGGGCATGTAACCAGCATGCTTAGACTGTAGCTACAATGAATTTACGCTGTATTACGATACGTACCGTACATCAAAGTAAAGCATTAAGTATTAATTCAAATTTTTGATATATGATTTTGTTTTAAAATAATAATAATTGTTATTTTTATTTCAAATTTCTCACTAAAGGATAAAATTGATAGAATAAGGAAACACTTTGATTATCCTTCAAAGGGTACCTCCCGGGAGAACGTGTCTCTATTTAGGTGTTAATTACGTGAAAAGAACATGGAAAACACGTGATCAGCTGTTGTTGTGGTGCGAACCCGCGACAAACTACAATTGATCAGTGACGTTACATTCCATTAGTGGGCTGACAGCTATACGTGTGAATTTTAAATAAATTTTTATAAAATTAAGCAATATATTTATAGTAAAAATAAATGTGGTACATAATTTCGTTTTCTAATAATGTTAGTCATTATTAGAAAACGAAATTATGTTCACACTAAACTGGTTCAAACTTGTTCATTATTTCACATAAATTATGAAAAACTTTTACTTGATAAATTTATTTTTTTAACTGACAAATTTTTAAATAAATTCCTAATAAAAATTTTTAAAAAATAAACTATATTTTATGTCGCTGGTCATTTTTTTTTCCCACCGAATCTCATTTTTCATTCAGAGTTTGAATATCAAGATACAATTTCTCTCAGTTAATTTATTTTCGAGTTATACCGATATAAATCTTATAACAAATTGATTATACTATCAATTATTGAAGATCTTTTTTTGTGTAATTTTCTAAAGAAATCTTTTCTAATGATGTCAAATATAAGCATTACCTCATTTATAAAACTAGGTTAATCATACAGTAGGCAAGTTAATGGTGTAATTTCCTACCTTTATTATAAGAATAATTTCCTTAATAGCTTCCAATTGAAAATAAACAACATAATTATTTATAATTAAATTATTTTATTTATAGAACTTTCATGGAGTTAAACGGAAAGTTTTCTTACAGCCCAAGACTGGATAAAATTACAATATACTAGTAGTTTGTCACGGGTTCGAGCCTCACCAACAAGTTGACCACGTGGAGTTTTCCGGTTTTTCTTCACGTGCCTAACACCTAAACAAGGGCCAGCTTTTTATAGGAAGGTCCACTGTCAAGGGGGGGGTGCCCTTCACAGATTTACAAAGTGTTGCCTTGCCTCATTCCACCAATCCAATTTCTTGAGTGAGTTACAATCGAGGCTAACTTTTATAAACAAAACACAATTTAAGATTGTGAGATTTATATTCTAATTTCTAGAAAATTGAATGTAAAGTCAACAATCCAAACTTTACAGGATGAGAAAAGTATAATACCACTTCACTCTTGAATAATGCTCGATAAACACGGTTATTCATTTTACACGAGATTTAGATATGCAAATTAAGAGCAATTTTTATGCATTAAGTAGAAAAATAGTAATATCTATAACAATAACAATTTTCCTCCGGAGAGAATCGTGTATCTCTTCGAATTAAATGATACTTTTCTCGATAAAGACGTGCCACTTAATATACTTTCAGAACATTTAAAGATTAAAGTTTCAATCTTTGTACGTAGAAATGTCGTATTGGCATTAAACTGCTTCCATTTTGACGCATTAAATAGAATCTTACTCTTTTCCATGTAAATGAAATGGAGATGAAATTTAACGAGGCTATTTTACAAAATTTGATACTTAGCAGTGAATTAGTGCTGTTCATTTTATACACTTCGTTAATCGTTTGTCACGTTTAATAAATATTAACTATAATTAAACTGTTTTTTTCTTTCGAAAATTCAATAATGTATGAAATATTTTAGAAATTTATAATTATAATTAACTTAAAAGAAAAATTTCTTTAAATAACTTCCTAATATTAATGCATTCAAACCTGTGATAACGGCCACCAGTGGATACATATAAACAGCAGCCTGTTTTTAAGGAAAATTTTTGTTTTTTTGAGGAAAAATTCATACAAAATAGCAAAATAGCCTCCAAACAACAGTAATTTTTTTCTATTCTTATCACTGGCCGTTGTTTACAGGTTTGGCCGTATCAACGTGTTTATAAAGAACAGAAAATTATAGCTCACCATTATAACAATGTGTTGAGCGTTGGGGGTATACACACAGGTCTATCAACCACTGATTGTTTGAGTACACTCATTAGTACCTCGTCCTGAATAACTAATACCATCGAAAATGACACTGTAACACAAAACGTTAATTGTGTAACCGTATCGCAATTGATACAGCAAATAAAGAAAACGGCAGTCTTAGTAGCATACTTACAACGTATTAAATATATATAAATCTGTTATTGCGGCGTAAGATGTCACATAAAAATGTATACCTATTAAAATTAATACTTTATAGAAACGTTAACAATTCATAATGTTATATATTTGGAAATACATACACTCTAAACCAAATCGAACGCACGATGGGCCTTTGCCAGGCCCATTGTGGGTTCGATTTAGTTTAGTTTATTTGTTTCTGGCAACGAGACACGTGGGCTATCTGTCGAAGAGATGCCTTTCTATGGGAAATTGGCCCATATTTACATGTTATAAACGTGACGAAAACCTGGAACATTCCACGTGGTAAACCCATTGGCGAGATGAGAACCCACGACCAACTAACTGCCAGTATTCAGTGGCTTTATCCTCTTGGACAATGGTTGCACTCGTGGGTTCGGCTAAGCCCACAATGGACAAGAGTATGTCGAGGGACTGGTCCGAATATATTTTAAGTAAAAGAAATGCAAGTTCTAAAATTAAATTTTTAATATACTTTCTTAATTATTTTTCTTCCACAAAAATATTTTTATCGATACTTTACTTTATCGATCATGAAAGTCAATCTTCAAATTTGTTCTTAACTCTTTTTTTAATATTTTTTTTTTCCAACCGAGAAATTTGAAGTTGATGCAAGGAAAAACCATCCCTTCTGGTTCTTTTCTGTATATCAGATCGATAAGTAATTCTTTGCATCATACAAACCATCCCATGTGTTTTTTCTTTTAAATTTTAAAGTTAAGAAAATAAGAAAACATAACAATAATATAAAGAAAATATAAAAATATATAGATATATATAAAACGGAAAATTAAATTGAAATTTCTCTGTTTCTAGTTATAAAACCGTTAAACGATTTGATGGTCCTTTTCTTTTTTTTTAAACTTGTTTCCATTTACATCTAACTGCAGTGGTATGACGTAATATGAAATAAAGAAGAAAGTACAACAATTTTTTGAAATCCACTAACACGAAAATTCAACTGGCTGAAATTAAATTTTAGATATCATAGAAATTGGATTGAATTTCTTTCTATTTGGATTTATGGCCCACTCGTTTTAACCGTTTACATTCGACGTTTTCGGAAGCGCACCATGATCGTTATCATTATCATAACACGGTTACAATGCTGGAAACAGTAAAATGGTTATGGAAATTTTCTACATTTAAGAATTGCTCAGGTAGAAAGAAACAGGAAGAGATCAGTTGACAGTTCATTTGTCATTTCAACTTCGTTTACTACAATGCACATCCAGTTGGAAAATTCTGATTCAATCGCTGAACTGTTACAATGTACCTTCTGAAGGACTTTTTTTTCGCAGCATGTGATTACTCTTAACATATATTAAATGGCTGTGTACAATTATTTAAAGCATTAATATAAAGAAAATTATGCTTTAATTTCTTCCTAATTTCCTCGATTACTAAAGTTTAATTATAAAATTAGTTTAGTGAACTGAACCGTTTTTTGCAGCGTATCGCGTCGTGGATGAAGGAAGACGATTCTCATTTTTTCTAGGAAGTATTTTGTATTTAATTAAAATTAAATTGTAATAAATAATAGTAAATAATTTGAATTTATATTAAAATATTTTTAAAATAAAATACGAAGCAATCGTCCGATTTTTTGTTTTTCTTTTTTTAAATTTTGATCTGTATTCTTAGTGAAGTTTTGTGTTTGGAAGATACAAAATGTTACCTATAAATGTAATTGTAAGTTGTTTGCAAATCTCCACGTTAAAAAGAAATTCCTTCTGACCTCCCAAACTATAACAAATTTATTGATTCTATAATTTCTCTGTTTGACATCAAAATTTTTTCCAGTAATTTACATATAAATTGTTTTTCGTTTACTTAGAATATAAAATTGAAGCAATTGCAAGCATAGTTTTTTTCTATTCAATTCTTCTATTGAATCTCGGAAAGATGAGGTATTGGAAAAAAAGATGTACGACCGTTTTTTTTCCTGGAATACAAAATTGCATTCAAGTCCAACACAACCCACTATACTGTATTTTGTGTTGTTGAATTTGAGAGTTGACAGTTCTCCGGTATCGACTTGGGTGGAACTCTTGTGACAACCTTCCTTTGCATCTTTTTTTCCAATCACGTTTACGGAATTTTTCTTCCCCACAATGCGTGGTCTTTGAGTTGCATGTCATTTATACACTAAGAGGGGGAAAAAATCAATGTTTATAATATATTCTCCAAGTGTTCCCTATAAAAATGAAAAGGTAAAATTTCGTGATATTCTTAGGCTTTCTCTAATAAGCAAACATTATTCTGACATAATTTAAATAAAAAACGGAATTTTTAATAATGAGGTTGCATTGTCATACATCCGCCACGTTATCCCACGGCACGTCAAGTAGAAAATGATGCTTTATTACAGCAAAATGAATAATTTTTCTGTCCTATAATTATGGTAAGTTTAAACAGTATATTGTGTAAATAATGTAAAAAAAAATTTCATAAATTTTCGAAGTTAATTACTTTAGATTTATCAAAGTTTAGTTGAAATGTTACGTGTGGCCATCGTATCAGCTGGGTTATTTACACATAGATAGCGTTTCAACAACTGATTACATGCATGTAGAGCAGCATTATTCAAACTCATAAAATCATATGATAATAAATATTAAACGAGGTAAATTCATGTCACGCGATCAGATCATGAAGCATACATTTTATGATCTATTCACGAAAAGATAAATAAGTGAAAATGAAATTTTTTATTTTAATTCGGAATTTTTTAAACGACAATTTCGTATATTTAAACTGTAAATTTAATTAGTTAATTGCTAGTAAATGAATTTTGTTTAAATTGCTTTTAAAATTATGTTGTTTAAAATCGCATTAGAATGGCGATAAAATTGCTATTGGCTGAAGAGGAAGCTTCAATAAAAGATATTTTTATCGCACAATTTAGTGAAAATTTTTAAAGCTTTACATCTTTGCAAATTGTTCAATTACTTAATCAAATTGTCATTAGACTATTCTTAAAGTTGATTATAATTAATTTTAAAAATTTCAGAAAAGAAAAATCATTCAATTAATTTGCATGCAGTGTATTTATTCATTCATTTAAGTAAGCAGTAAATATTTTTCTCAAACAATTTCCTTGATTAGTTAGATGCTAATAGACAGTTTTAAAACATTGTTAAGTGTATGAGATTCAGTTGATAATTGTATTAACTTCCAAAAACGGCTTTATAATCAAGTTAAATTCATTCATTGAAGATGCTTGTTAAGGAAACGTTCCTGCCAAATCCCTTCATAAGATTGTCTGAAATAACATTTATATATATATATATATAAAGATATGATACCAAATAATCGCATTTCCTTTCAAATTAGCAGAAGATCGAATTTTTATGTAAAATTTTTCAAATTAAACAATCGCAATTTTTTTCTTTGCTTAAATTAAGTAGTTTTTTTATATTGACGATTATCGCAGCGAGTTAGCGATTCAATTTGCGATTAATCGCGCGATATCGCTAATGTATTACAGTATTTAATCAATAGTAATGATACATTTGAAAGACTTTTTACTGAATAAATAAATACATTAAATATTCATAAATACGTCCAATTCCTTTTTTAAAATAGAGATTTAAAAACAGATATTATAAATTTTTGATTAGTAAATACTGTAATTTAATTAATTTTAAATATTAATTTTTAATCGAAAAAAATGAATTCTTAACTTATAAAAATTTTTAGAATATTGAAATTTGAGCACACGTTATATATATGATTTCGGGATGTTTTGAATAGTATAGGACAGTGGTTCAAAGTGCGCTCACCCCAGAATTCGTCCACACCTTTTTTTAAGGTATAAAATTATTTTTTCTTTATTTAATTGAATTTTAGATATTTTTTTTTTTACATTTTGTATTAAGAAATAAGATGTGATAAGTTAAAATAAGATAAGATAATTAAGATACGTTAAAATGTATAATTATGTATAAATATACATAATTATACAATTAATTCCTTAACTTAAATGCTTTTAACTTTTCTGGCTGTTATATATCAGAAGGAAATTATGGCGCCCGGTCAAAAAAGCTCCCTAAGATTGGTATATTTTTGTACTCGGAGGATCTTGAAACGTCCATAAATGCAAAAATTCGGTTTTCTCTCCTGTATATATGGATGTTAGTGTTTTTTTGTTTTTTTAAACTCTTTCCGCCCTAAGAGTTAAAAAAAGTGGGCCTCTTTTAATAAACCCATTATGGGTTCGGCCAGGCCCACAATGGGGCGACCGGGTGGTGAGGGACGGGGCCGACATATCCGAACGGACCACCCCCCGAAAAATTCCTGGGGATTATTCGACCAGTTCGGATTCGATCCCGGGTCCCCCAGAGCTATCGGTAGGCTGTCACCTTGACCACTCGGCCATCCGGCCGTGGATGTTAGTGTGTATGATGTACATTCACCCAATTTGATTCTTAATAAATTCTGTTCCCTTTGTCAAAAATTTCTAAAACTTTTCAGGGAGATTTGTGTATTTGAGGGTTTGATGCTCTTAAATTTTGTGGGTTAAAAATAGAGGGGTCATGTATCATGTCTCGAATGAGGTCGAACATAATGGAGGTTTTACTCGCTATAAGCATTTTTGTTTTTTTTTTTTTTTTATATATAAAACTCATCTCTACAGTCAATATGCCACTTAATAGTAATTATTTAATAAAATGTCATAAGAGATGGCGCCACACGCCATTTTAAAATTTAGCGGAAAAGTTACGCAATTCGTTGCTGGATTTTTTTTGTACATCAGTCAACAGGAAGAGATAAATTTTATTTCTTAATCGCTTTGTTATATGTAAAGGTAAACTAAGATATGCATAAAAACATGAAACGATCCGTTTAAATATAAAAAGTGAAAGTTAATACCTTTTTCCACGTGAATGTGAGTGCATTTTAGAAATTCAAAGGGAGGGCAGGCAGTAGAAAAAATCTAAATACATCGGTAGATAACGACCGACCCTTCAAAGTTTTCATTCATCAAATTGAAATTTTCATTCTGGGTTTAGAGATTAAAATATAAAAAACAAAAATAAAAAATATTTAATATAAAAATATTTTAATATACATTATCTATAAAGCATCCGTTCATCTTTAAACTAGAAAAATTCAATTTAGAAATATAAGAAAAATGATCTTTATTAATATTTCTTGCTGTTCATTTCGTGTCGGCTTACAAGACAAAAGTAAGTAATCTGAGAAATTTAACTCAGAAAATCGCAAGTGTTTGAATAATTCTCGAAAAATGGAAAGAAAAAAATTGAAAAATTTACTGATTGAAGTTAGAAGTATACATTTCGAACGAGTGCTTACAAGCAGATTATCATAAAGTGAGTAAATGGAAGAATCTTGTAAGATAAAATAATATTCATGCCATTCAACGTATGTTTCAGACATGATCAAAAATATTGTTTTCTGTAGAAGAGATTTTTCAAGTTTTGATATATATTACTTTTTATTTTTAGATATAAAATATCGACGATAGTGAACAGATATATATATATAAAGTTTAGGTTTTTAACTGTAGAATATTTAGTAGAAATATATAAATAATATTTTTGTTGCTTTATTTCTGTTTTTTTCAAATAAATTTTCTATTTTGAAATATTTATTTAAAAGTTTGATTGATGTATTCTTATATTATCGCTTTATCGCGTCGCTAGTCGCACGCTATATCACGTGCGATTTTTTAATTATTTTATAATTTAAAAAATTTTTGTTATTATTAATTATTATTATTATATTTTTAATTAAAAATTTGGTTGATGTATTATTAAATTATCGCTACATCGCGTCGCTACTCGCACGCTATATCGCGCGCGATTAACGACATCTTATCATTATTTTATTAATTTTTTCTTTATTTTAAAATGAAAAAAAATTCATTATAAGTATTTACTTCACCATTCTTTTCATTTTATAAAGCGACAATTTCGAAGCGATTTGGTTTATAATTTGTGTCAAAATATGTATAAGTTTTCAACATTGTTGAGAGGTTAATCTATAAAAACATTATCGAAAAGTAAAGCTCGCGAGAGACTTTTTATCCACTTATCCTGATTATCATCACTTCAAAGAACCGATGTTCACGCATCATTCATTTTTTATCAGGATAAGGAAGTAAAAACGTTAAACCTTTCGGTAAGATAAAAGAAAACAAATGGTTTAATGGTTTTTCCTTCTTAGGGAATTATCCTATTTTTATTTTATTTTTTTCCCTATGTCCTCGACTTTATCATTACCAAAGGGAATGGCAAAACCACTTGTCTGAAGCTTACATATATATATGGACGATTCCTTTTGATCAACATAATCTTAAACGACTTGGAATTTGTAAAAATGAAAGCTGCTTCTACTTCTACTACTTTTTAAAAACTATTTATTCAGCTTTTTTCTACACTTGCCCTAGTTTTATATGGTTAAAAGAAGGATTTGTAGCAAAACAAATTTGTTGCAAATAAATAAAAGGAGGATGCAGTTTCAGTTTTCTTTCTTACGCTTCTATGACAGATCGTGATAGATTGTTCTACGTTATGATTTTTTTTTTAAATTTTATTTTACTGTTTGAAGTCTGCAAAGGAAACAATGTTAGATTATTGAAAAATATTTTTAATCATTTCTCTTCTCTTCATATAAATATTTATATTTTTCTTAAATTCGTCTGTAATCTGGGAATTGATTAATTTTTGGAGTAGTGAGAGGAATAATTGGGGAAAAATATGTTTTTGTGGATGTAAGAAAGTAGAAATGAAGAAATTAAGAATGAAAGGTCTTAATTGAAAAAATTAAAGTTTTATCTGAGTTTTTATTAAATATTTGCTATAGGGATTAAAATATTTTCTATAGCAGAGATTTCATTGCAAAACAGAAGATTTTCTGTTCCTAGCTTGAAGCCGTCTTTCATACCATCATACCATCTTTGATGCCTATTTTATGCCTCTTTGGTGCCTCTTTCATGTCATCTTTCATACTGTGTTGTTCAAAGCCTCTTGCTCTTAGCAAGAGGCTTTGAATAATGAGGCATGGAAGATTAGAAAAATTATAAAATTTATCTAGTTAGAAACTCTTTAATAAGGAGTTAGCAAAGTTTATTACATATTAAACACCTTTACGAGGCTATTATTTATTAATAACCTTTAATTAAGTAGCAAATGATATATCTATTCCCAATCCCCCGAAGAAGTTTAATAATAGGTTATTAATTTTATCCAGAACTTTAAAAATTTTATTAATGTTTGCTTTAGAGAAAAAACAACATTTTATTTGGAGAATTATTTGGGCGAATAAGAGATCGTATGTTGATAGTCAGCAGAAGTGACATTTGATAGTTGTAGTTGACAGGTGACAGACGAGGTGAGAAAGTCGAGAGAATAAATGTGGTTTTCTAGTAGAAAACTTCCATTACTGCAACATTTGTCATTCTGAAGCTTTAACAGTTTCATATTCACTTGACAGTTATACTTTTGTTTTTAAAGTCAAGATATCTTCCCATGTCATTATTTAATTTTATGACATTCAATAGTAACTAAAATTTTTCTTAAATTGAAAAATAATCGCTTGATAATAGTAAAAATTTTTATTTCCTTTACTTCATAGATTAAAATAAGTGAAGATTTCATTTCTATCGCTGGAGTTACAATGTTAATTTCAAAAATTTATGTTAATGTATTACCTAATTTTAATAATTAATTCGTACTTTTGCTTAAAATATAGAATATTTAATTAAAAGGCAAAAAATTCGAACTATTCGAGAGCCTTAATTGTGTATATGGTCAGTATATTTTGTACTTCAACTTACTTTTTTCATGCGATGTAGGTATATCAAGCAACGTTATATCGAAGAAAACATGCTTAAAGAAACTTTTTACATATTTTATTTACTTCGTCACATCAACATAGTGAAATTCAATCAAACTGTCATCTTCTGAAGATTACGTAAAGCAGAAAGTCTTCTATCTACAATATTCTTGAGCATTTTCATCTTGATTCCTAAATAAATCCTCTACATTCTGCGACACATTTACGTATTCTTGGTGTAGCACAAACTGTCAATCAATGTCCTTTGGTGCGAAAAGAATTCAAACTTAGCATCGCATATAATGGATATTTTCTGTCTGCTTATCAAGCAAGCAGAGAAGACGTACAAAACTGTTTATCATTGTAAATATATTCCAGTCAGTGTTAAGAAGTTTCTTTAGCAACTTTCTATTGAATATTTCATGACATACGTAAAAAAATTCTTTTCTTACTCACAATACATGACTTTATTTTTTGATGTAACCAAAAGAAATTGGCTTGAAGTGATTCGTATGAGGATATATCACGCTTGATTACGTTATGCAAGATGACATTAATTGATATGACGATATCGTCTTCATGCTTACATTTATTACATTTATTTTCTTTTATTTAAATGGTGAAAGTGTAGTGTGATCCTAAATTCAGCTGACCGCGTTTTCTGCAAGCAATTCAGTAAGTCAAAGCTTTGCAATATGAATAACGAAAAAACCGATCTTATAAGTAATAAAATATTTGTATAGGACAGAAATTAGCTTTACAATAACTGATTTTCGGGCACCCTACATAATTCATCATTTATCCTATTTATCTTAAACTAATGCTGCTATTATCTGATTTACTAATTTCACGCCTTTATAATCAGCGATTTTAAGAGGAAAAGCAAATAAATTTACTATAAAAGAAAATTTTTGAATTATTTACGCTGGCGCGAACAGGTTTATTGACTTAACCTTCATATTTTCCAATGTTAGCTTATTGTGTTGTAAAAATATGAAACTGCATCTTTATTGATTTCACTACAACAGACGAAGCTATAAACGTGAGAAAAAGTTACTGAATACGATTGTTATCACCTCACTTAAAAGATCATTTTGATGATTAAGTTCTTGCCATCAAGAAAAGATTAATGGCGTAGTGAGTCTGAATTACATAACAGTTAAAACTCGCAGCTGAGAATCTCTAGATAGAAGCAATTTGATTTAATATGTGTCCAGTATCATCTTACTTCAAAAATTCGCTCAAGTAACGAAAGTATAACAGACTACTTGATGATTCTCATCGCCTCTCGAGTTAATGGTTAAACGTATGGTGAAGAATTGGGTCTCGCCCTATTCTTCACACATTTACCTATTGAGTTGAGTATGGTAAAGAAGTGGAAACTGAAGAAGTGGAAATTAAAGAAGTGGCAATATACACGCGTTGTCACTTTAATTTCCACTTCTTCTTACTGTATTAAGCTAATTAAACGTATATTTATGTAACGTTACCAATACAAATCAAGAGAAAACCGAGTAACGAAGAAAACGCCTTTTTTGTGTTTGCTCTTTAAATAACGGAGATTCAATCAAAATAACTCTTAGGCTTCTACGTAATTAATTAGATCATCGAAGTTTTTGGTAGTTCTTGAGATGGTCATTTCTCTCAGCTCAGGGCAATGCTGTGACTAGAGATAATTGACTTACTATACACTTCATTGACCATCGACGTCAAAGAGATAATGGATTTTTGCTTTACCAACCAACACCTTTAAGCGAGATTAAGGTACACAACTTATAATTTAATAGATCACCCTCCCGCATATTACCATCTGCAAGTAAATCACTTTAGAGTTTATAGTTAAGGGTAAAATTAAAGTTTATGGATCAATAAGTTCTCCTTTTTTTCTTGTAGAATTAACTAACGTTCCGGAACGATTAGAATATTTTAAGATTCATCATCGATGGATGATGATACTTGATAGAATTTTGAAGGTTAATAACAGGAAAAAATACTAGAAAAATTATGAAGAATCATCGATTCTTAGTAGCTGAAGATTGAATTTTATAAGATATCTTCCAATAGGCTCTGAAAAAAAAAGAACTTTGTTAAAGAAAAACCAGAAAATATCACAGAGAAAGAGGAAGGGAGGGAGAGACATTGATAGAAAATTGAGTTTTGGTGGAAAAATATAATCAATAAATTCTCATAAAAAATGGGATTTTAAATAACAAACTGAAGAAGAAAATTAAAGAATATTGAAAGATTATAATGGAAGATTGGTTCTGCATATGTCGTCAATACATTACTATAGTTGATGAGAATTTAAATATTAAAAAACAATTAAATGAAAATTTATAATAAGAAGGTAAATTTGAATTAAAATTAAATATAATTAACAGAAAATGGATTTTTGAGCATACAAATTAATTAATGTATTTAAAACACATATTAATATTAATTGTATTCATGCTTAGATGCAAACATTTTAAAAATAACTTTTAACACTTAAATGCTAAAATTTTTTAATGATTTAAATGTTAACATGCAGTGTTAAGTGTTATGTAACAATAACTTGATAAATTTCAATATTTTAGTGCTAAGATGTAATGATTTAAGGTGAATGCGAGTGTTAAATGCACACACGAACATTTAGTGTTAAATGTTAAGAAGTGTGTGTGCATTACATCTTTGCATTAAAAATAATATTTTCAATAAATATTACTAAAAATTGGGCTGCAATTTAAAAAAAATTGTAGACCTATAAATTATCACTGTCTGTTTGTCTGTCCTTCTTTAATATCGAGAACAGAGTAAGATAAATGGGAATCGAGATCAGATGTGGGAAGCTTAGAAGTAGTAGGTCCCGATTAACTGTATATAAACGTCCGGTTTCGAACAGATACCACATGATTTCAATTCAAAATTTCTCTCCAGAATGGAGTTAAATAAATGACTGGCACGACTCTGCTGTTAAAAGAAAAAGTATGATGTATAGGGCAAGACACTACTAATTTGAGATCGAGCGCATATATTTTAAATTAAATAAGTGAAAAATTTAATTTAAAAATTGTAGCCCGGCATTGTGACGATATGATAATACTTTTTAATCGTTTAATTTATTTTTAAAGTTAACGCTTTACTGTTATCAATTTTTACTGCAATTAACTTATTTTTAGGCTACCCTGAGCGCTATTAAAAAATAGAAGCGGATTTTTTTAAAAGGTAAATCATAAATTTGTTTATCTTTCGACAACATTGAAAAAATTCCCGTGGTTTAATATTAAAATATGACACGAAGCATCACGTTTCTCTCATCATCCGTGACATGTTTACCATTTGTAAAAGAGGAAACTAGTTTAGTAGATGCGAGTAAAGGGAAGAAGAAGATTCTTATCATTTCACCAAGAGCTATTTACTTGGCTAATTCAGCGAAAGTCTTGGATAAGCAAATTTTTCGCGATCCAAAGAAAGTGTAAAGCTTTGCATTTTCTTAAAGCTTTTGTTTGGACAATGCCGGATAACTTCCCGACTTAATTTTAAAACAGTTGCTGATGTGAATAATTTCGACAATATTTATATTGACGATACGACATTCTGTACGCAGCAAGGCAAAATTCAGTTTTAAGAGTTGGAGAGGCGAGGAATTCCTAAACACTTTCAGCTACACACACACTAAAAAAAAAAAAAAAATGTAAAAATAATAATATTAATAAAACATGCGGACATTTAAGGAAGGTGGGCTATTTTTCAAGCTATAAAATATGTGTAAAACGTTTCATTTACTGAGAATTCCCTGTTTTTTTCCTTGTTTTTAAGGAGTGGTAGGTCCAAGACGTCTTCTTTTAATGGTGTATAACACGCTGTAAAATTTAAAGAGGGTTCTTAAGTATAACTTCTTTTCTACTAAACTCGACATTGAATAAACTTCCTCCATGTTTTACAAATTCAATAAATACAGTACACGGCTATTATCGTGTTTAGACTATCAGTTAATCCACTTTACAGCTTCTCCGAGTTTATTCATTGATACTGGAATGATGTTAGCTATAAATTTAGAAGTCTGGGAATGTTATATACAGATAATTGCTGAGAAAGGACCTCTTTGGCATACAGAGTGATCGGGTGATCTTTCTACTCGTTGACATTAATCATCTACTTAACCATCTTTAAGGTATTCTCTTTGTTTAATTTTGAAACTATCGAGTGTCATGAAACTGTTTAAAGTGTAAACGAATTAAAAATTAATTTACGTGATTTTTCAATGAAGTGTACGAGTTTATTTTTCTTTATTTTCTTCGTTTCTTGTTTGTTAAATTCATTATTTTCGAGTATTTTAGCGTTTAAATAGGCAAACAAGAGGGAGAAATCACTATGTGAGTTTAAGTAGCACACAATTCGACGTATGTGATTTATTTTTACATGTAAAATGTTATTAATAATTCAAATAATTCTATAAATTTAATTAAAAAATATGTCTTATGCAATGATTTTACATTATTGGGCTGCAATTTGAAAAAATATTATAGACATATAAATTACCACTATCGTTTGTCTGTCTGTCCTTCCTCAATATCGATAATGCTGTTAGATTAATAAACGTTAAGACTAGATATGGAAAGATTAGAAGTAGAAGGTCCCGATTAACTATATATAAACTTCCGATATCAACCGAAATTTACGTGATTTCATTTCAAAATTTCTTTAAAACAGAGTTACGTGGACAACTGGAATAACTCAGTTGTTATCAGGAAAGGTATGATGTACAGGGAAACGACACTATTGATTTGAGATCGAGAGCATATATTTTAAATTAAATAAATTAAAGATATGATTAAAGATTGTAGCCCGGCATTGTGACTCTATCACAATAATTTTTGCTCGTTAAAATAGTTTTTTCTCATATAGTTCACGTAAACTGTTAATATGTAATGCATCTTTAAGTAACTGATATAGCAATTCTATGTGATGTTACTATAAAAATACAGGCTAGCCCAAAAGCTTGTTAACCGAGACATTCAGCTATTACAGATCAACTCTAACTGTATCTGAAAATATACCTTGGCTAACTGATTTTTGAGCAACCCTATAACTTCAGTCAACTTGGTATAAGAAATTAATTAATCGTAAGGCTTAATCGCACACAAAATTACATTTTTAGTTAGACATTTTATGCGAAAAATTATAAATTTTAAAATAAATATTTTAATTAAATCTGTTCTAATACTAAATAAGAAATTAATAAATGAAGATGAATGAAAAATAATTAAGGGAATCGACTAAATTAACGAGTAAACGAATATTCTATATTAATCATTATTTTATAAAATTAAATTAAGTTTAAATATACTTTATTATAAAATTAAAGTTCGTAAATATACGATAAAACCTGTAAACAACGGCCACTGACGAAAACATTCCCAGTTTGGAAATTATTTTGTAAGCATATTTATTCCAAAAATTCCTGAAAAAAGGGTCATTATTTAGTGGTGGCCGTTATTGAAGGTTCGATTGTATTTATTTAAACGTATATCATTCATTATTTTGAATTTCGAGTACTTCTGTATACAAAATTCACTATTTGAAACAAACCTGTTACACTTATGTTACGTGTTTAAAATTTTTATTTTATTCTATTTTTATTTTTATTTTCTGAAAATTTGAATTTATGTTTTCAGAAATAGAATGTATAAATTACATGTCTTTGCGATATACACAAAGCATCGTGAGTCAATAATTTGAAGATTCCTTGGTGTCTAAATATGTTAAAGCGGATTATGAATTAAGAAAATTTGAAAATTAAGATTTTTAATGTTATGGAGACAAAATTTTCTATTCAAAGAAAGAGTGAAATAACATTTTTCAAATAAGATGACAATTCTTCAGACAAACCCGGTAAAGGTAAAATTCTTCTCCTCCCATTTCTCCTCGTTATCCTTCTGCTTCTATTTTACTTCTGTTTCTTCTCATTTTTCTTTTATTTCTTTTATCCTTCTTTTCCTTCTTATATTTTCCTCATCCTTATATCCGTTGTTTTATTTCTTGCTGCCCACTTTTTATTATCAATTTTAAAAAATAAACATATTTTAATCCTTTAAATATCATTTTTCTCTCTGGCAATATTAACACGACGTCTGCAAACTTTTGTAATACAACATTTATATACATTAATTTTATCTGGCAGTTGCATGACCATGGAAGTAGATCTGAAGGATCCAAGTTCGAGTCTTAGCCCTTTTAATCATAACCATCACGAGCACTAATGGGCACAACATGACCATTATGAACGAAATACTATACATGACCATCAAGAGCATTAACGGGCATAGGTATAGTATCCATGACTATCACGAGCGGTAATTATGCTGTGCCGTCAATAAAGTGGTTATAATTAAAAGGCCCCATGGTGTTTTAATCGCCTTATCTTAGCATGGAAAGGGAAGTATATATAAGACTTTGATTACTGTTTTTAAGTCTTCAATTTTAGAGAAACGATTTAGAAATTCGTCACATGATAAATTACGAAGCCGTTTTTATAAATTTATAACATTTGCACTTTTAAAAATGCAATTTCATTTCACGATACAATTTTTAAAATAAATAATTTAAAGATAATAAAAATTGTTTTTATTAACTGAAATATTCATAACGTTCACTCCATTATACCCCTCGCCATTGCTTAGTTTATTTCCTCTGAAAACTGCAGTAGAAGTTAAATAAAATTGAAAGAAGCTGAAAGATTTAATCAGGTAGTTCTTTCATCTAAATTTATATCAAATATTAGTAAACTATTTATTACAAGAAGAGCGTAATAAGTAAATTGTTATTCCAGACATTAGCTAATAATTAATGTATAGACTAAGGAAGTCAATATTTGACTATGTTGACTAAGGAAGTTAGTTATTCAAATATTGAACATGTTAAAAGGATCATTTATAAAGATTGGCATTTCTGTCCTATGCAGTTGTAGGCGTTTATCGTCAATCGAAGAAAAATTCGTTTGTAAAGGTTGTATTCATTAATAATGTTTGGAAATTTATCTGACAGATTGAAATTATGTTTTAAATAAGGAGCATAAACAACATTAAAGGAAAAGTGGGACGATACCCTTTTATGATTAGCTACCGAAACAATTACCCTACTGTAGTCCTGTGCTTTGGAAAAATGAATTAGCACAGCGATATAACAAAAGAAATCTATTTTTAAACTTCATTAATTAATGCCAAACATAATAATCTTCTTAGTAATTTTTTTATTATTTTATTCGATGATTAATTAAATGAAAGATTCCAGAGAAACTTAACTCCTAAGGCGATGATTCTTCTCTGTACGACCTTCGATGATAGCGAGTCGCGCGAATTAAGTGACCGCGACTCGCGCGATCTTAGCGACGCGATGTTTTAATTTACTTGTTTTTTTTACATAATAAAATTTGCAATTTATTGAGGTAGTGTGTATATTTACAGATAATAAACTTTTTTTTAAATTTTCTATAAAAGATAAAAAAGAAACTTAAAGGGGTTTAAATTAGATTAAGTTGATCGCGTCCTTTTAATTTTTTAGGTATAGTGATACTATTTGATTTTCTAAAGTGAATTTGATCCACTCCAGAAGCGTTTAAGTTTCGAAGCAGTTTTAATATCAAGTAAATAAATAATGCAATTTTTTCAAGAAACAATACCAGATATTACACGAAAATACGTTCTAAAGAATTATTGATGTGTATTTTCTCTTTCAAACTTCATAATTTATATAAGCCTATATACAATTTTTCATCTTTTTTACAATCTATCAAACTTTGTTTAAAAGAATTCAGCAACGAGTTGTGTAACTTTTCCGGCAAGAGTTACAATTGTGTGGGGCACCATCTGTTACAATATTTTATTTAAAAAATCTTTTTTATATTATTAATTATTATCAAATGGCTCAAAGCTTAATTTTGAGGGTAGAGACGAGTTTCATACAGAATTTTAAATGCTAATAACGAATAAAATCTTCATTAATTCGAGATATGACACTCCCTCTATCTCCTCACCCCATCCACCTTTAACCACCAAAATTTAACAGTATGAATATTCCTAACACACTAACTTCCCTGCGAAATTTCAGAAAATTTCGACAAAAGGCATGGGAGTTATTAAGCTTCAAATTGGGTAAACAAAATCGTGCCTCCCCATATACTAGCATGTATACATACAGAAAAAAACCAAAACTTTTTTTGGCATTTCAGGACGTTTCAGAGTGGAAAAATGTAAAAAACTTTTACGGAATCTCTATAATTTACCTCTGTTATATATATCAAGGGGGAAAGTAAAAATTAAATGTTGTTAAAAGCGATTATAAAAACAGACATAAGTAAATATTTCTGTTAAATTTTCATGTCATTCACTTACTGAAGTGAAACATTAATTCATTATTCACGTAAATTAATTTAATAATTAATAATTAAATTATTACGTAAATAATTATTTACGTAATAATGTTAATATTATTAATTCAAACCTAAGATATGCAGTCTTTAATAAATCTGTTTTGTTGATTCTGAGATCTGCTTCTTACTTAACTCGTAGGATGTAGCAAGCAGTAGCCAGATATGTATATTATATGATATGTATTATTGAAACACAGTAATCACTAGTTCTGTTCGATATTCACGTCTTCAATCAATATAGACTGAATCTGTTGTATTATCATCATGTATTATTCGGTATGGCATCATGATACTTGTACAAATTGAACTGATATGAATTAATACCTATAGTAGCGAAAATGCATTGTTTATGTTTGTGCAATATTTACTGTTATTCCTCAAATATTTGCATACAAGACGGCGCATTCTTCTTACATTTTGTAAAAAATATACAGTTTTTTCTTTGTGTAGGTTTAGTAAACCGATATCAAAAGATAGTTAAAAATACAAGTCGGTTAACTACAGTGAGTATTAAATCGTTGTGTACTTCGAATACTTTACTGCATGTAAAATTTTTAAGAAATTGTTTAAAGCAGGGATCTATACAAATAGAGGACTTTCTTGCTGAGTTGATTCGCATATCGCACTGTTAACTTGAATATTGGGTCACTGTATATATATATATATATATTATATATATATATATATTTATATTATAAATTTGTAAATTTTTCTTTAATTATGTCTTTCGTAGTTCAGACTTGTACTGTATAAACAGAATCACTTAGTTGCAAATATTCAATTAAACGTCTTAAACATTAAATTGCAACAAATTTTAAAAATACTTAAAAGATGAGAATATAAAATTTTTAACGCAGATTGATTTGATCATAAGATTTAAGTAATTAACCCCTCCAGCAGTAATTAACATCTTTAAGTATGTCATTTTGATGGCGATCAATTTTATGATTTTGTCAGGTTTCTGGGCTTTTTCTTTAAACATTACTGCATTTTTACTTACTAAATTGCATTTTATTGCGTTTTACTCGCTCTTGAAAGGGGGCGCTTAGTTGAATTATTTTTGTATTTTTTCCTTCTTAATTGTATTTTTTTTCTTAATTCAAGAAAATTTTTCTTCTTTTTCCTTATTATATTGGACGAAAACAAAGTATATTTTTGTATGCTCTTTACTTCTTTGTATTTTATTTGTACTTTTCGCTCCAATCACTGTGTGATATTGCACTATCTTCTTCCTTAAATCTGTTTTTTATTTGAATTTTTTGCTTTTTACTTTTCCGGTTTTTATATGTAACAGAGAGAAAGTATGACTATCGCTCAAAAATTGAACCCGAAGATTTTTATATTTTTGGATTCAGTGGACCTTGAAACGTCGGGAAATGAAAAAAAAATTTAAGATTTTCTGTATATATCGATGTTACTTTGTGTATGGAAGCATGATTTTGTTTAACCACTTTGAAGCTGGTGCATTTGGTGGTTAAAGATCGAGAAGGATCATATGCCATATCTTGAATGGGATCGTACATAACGAAGATTTTACACCTTATTAGCATTTATATTTTTTCTATAAAACTCATCTCTGCTCTCAAAATTAAGCTTTATGCCATTTTATAATAATTAGTAATATAAAAAGATTTTAAAAATAAAATTTCTAAACAGATGGTGCCACAAACAATTTTAACTTATTACTGGAAAAATTATGCGACTCGTCGTTGGATTTTTTTACTGTATTTTCATTATCATGTGGTCAGGTAAATCTTCGCATTTTTTCTTGTATTATAAACAAAAACTATTTTCTGTTTTAAATTATTTTACTTTTTATTACAGACTAGTCTCGCAGTCTCGGAATTTAGACTTTTTGTAGGACCCTGTTTTACAACATAGAAGAGGACCTTCACTAAATAATAATGGGAAATACGTATAAACTATTTTTGAGAACTATCAAAGAAATGAATACAAAGTTTGTGAGGCCCTTTTCACAAACTTTGTATTGATTACTTGACATGAAACACTTTGTATGAAAATATAGTTTAAAGACAATTCTTAATTCAACGTTACTATTTGCTGTAACAGATTAAACTCTTATGATAATGCTTAATTTCGTATTTATAAATCGTTACGTTGTTCCAAAGCAAATTTATCTTTGTATTCCCCTGTTTGAATTAGTAAACAGTTACAGTTTGTAATCATTCTACAACTATTATTATAGATAATTACTGCACGAAAATTTGCCCATAGCAATACAAATCAAAGGAAAATTAATAATGTTATCGAAATAGAAATACCTCGTATGAATTTCTGGAGAAAGATTTCTTTTCTTAGAGAAAAATTTAATTATAAAGCAAAAAATAAAAGAGGACTAGTAATTAATTTTTCTTTTATTAACTATTACGTTCTACTGATTGAATTCTAATTATCGTGCTTTAGGCATTACTCCATGTTTAGTGCAGTTTTATTAAATTAAATTAAATTTAGAAACAATAAGTAAGCTACATTATTGATTACTACTTTAATTGAAAGTAATTTGATATTGCTGAAACCTATTGTTTGTTTAATGTAACAATTCAATAATAATATATAGAGTCTAGTTCTCGCGATAATTACTATGGTCGTGGTAGTTGCTAACGTGAATAAAACGCAAAAAAATTTAATAAAAAATTAAAATAATAAAGTGTAAAGTAAAGCGTACAAATATATATTTTATTTATCTCACAGTATAACTAAGTTGGTTGGTTCGATACGATAAAGCAATGCAACATATGGGCCCTCTGACAAAAGAAGACACCTTCCAGGAGAATTTCTACACCTAAAGAGGGCAGTTTTCTGTAGAAAACGACCCGATTTAGAAGTTAGACACGTGCAGATCCGCTGGAGACTTGTTTGAGGGCCAGGGTTAAGCGGACCTTTTGGCTAATTTTGTTTTTGAATAAATGAAATATGTTAAATGTTTCTTTATTAATAAAAAGCAATCTTAAAGTGTATTTTTGTTAGTAAAAATAATATTAATTTATTAGGGTAGGAACCCCCGATAAAAATCCCAGCTTTCCCCTCTCCACGACCCTGGACACGTGAGGAAAACCCGGTAAACTCCACGAGGCCAGCTCGTTTGTCAGGCGCAAACCCACGACGATCAATGTTTACTGATTTTAGCCACTTGGCCACTATAAAGATACAACGTATAGTACATACAAATTTATGAGAAAAAAAATCTAAAGAAAAAATTAAAGTCTATTTTGAGAGGAAAAAAGCGAAATAATTTGAGGGAAACAACAAAATGCAACAGAAAACGAAACAATGAATGTGCTTTGTATACTTCTCTTGTCACAGTATAATAAGAAAAATTTCAGCAACGAGTTGAGTAACTTTTCCGGCAAAAGAATATGAATTGTCTGTGACGCTATCTGATAGGATATTTTATTTAAAATTTTTTATATTATTAATTATTATAAAGTGGCAAAAAGCTTAATTTTAAAGATAGAGATGAGTTTTATAAAAATTTGTAACGACTAATAAATGAATAAAATCTTCATTAAGTCCTATTCCCTCGAGATATGACACACGACCCCTCTCTATCTCCCCACCCATGACCTTTAAGTACCAAAATTTAATAGCCTCGATCCCTCTAAACCTCCCTGCAAAATTTCAGAAATTTTCGACAAAAGGTACTGGAGTTATTAAGCTTGAAAGTGTGTGAACAAAATCGTGCCTCCCACACACTAACATCCATATACTGTACACAGAAAAACCCCCACATTTTTGCATTTCTCGACGCTTCAGGTGCCCCGAGTTCAAAAATATAAAAATCTTGGGAGAAGGGTAATTTTTGTCCAATTGCCATACTTTTCCTGTTATATATGAAACCGGGAAAGTATGAGTAATATACACATTGTTACGCTTTGATATATTTGTCCATTGGTCATTGTGATGTAAGTTATATATTCGTATCATAGAATCCCCCAAATACAGTTTCAATAAATTAAAATTTAAACTTAATAAAAAGAAATTCAACGCTTAATCTTAATTAAAATTGTGTTTTAACTTTATTGTACGTTGTTATAATTTTAGCTAATTGCACTGAAAAAGGTTAACTGAATGATATTATAATTTATTAAAATAAATATAAATTCTTATTTAGATACTCACGTTTAGGTAATTAAAAGGATATATTACTATTTAACCAGAAAATATGATACGCTGTTGCGATATGATTACGTGATTACCTCAATTACTTCACGTAATTACAATTAACTTCTACACTTCCAAAGTAATGAAAGATTATCGCATTTGTCATATGATAAAAACAAAGTTATAGTTATGTCGTAACGCGATATCGCGCGAATGTAAAGAATGTTTTGACGATGGAATGTCGTTTTTGATGGCGCAACGTGACAGTATTTACAAATTAGTTGTCATTTTCGTCGCGCGATCGAAAGTGGTATTTTTTGATTCATCGCGCGATTTCTCGCTATATATATCGCTCACGATGTCGCAAGCGATTGAAATATATTTTGCGACAAAATCGTGCGATAAATCAAAAAATAAAAATCGTGCGGTAAATCAAAAAATCGCTGACGATATAGCAAGCAATTAAAATATAAGCGATAAATATAAAAATCACGAGAATGTTGTTAATGTTATTTTTAAACAATCATAATTTTATGAAAAATTTAGCTTAATTTTAAGAAATTTGTTTATTCTAGATAATTATAAAATTTCGTTAAAGTTAAAAAAAATTAATAAAGTTTATTATAAAATTTCCTGACATCCGTCAATTTATGCTGCAAGATGACGTTTTAAATGGCTGCAGAAGAGTATACTTAGTTTGGCATCTGATGGATGATTCTCTTATTCCTAGTGGCCAATGTAATGACTAGTAATTAGTGTCCACTATTTACTTAACTCTTTCATTAGACTTTGGTGGTTTGTAGTAGTATACCAGAACATAGACTAAACTTAATTGACCAGCTGACAGTAATCATTATGTGGAGTAAGGTGCGAAAATTCACCTAGAGACTCATTATGCTCAACGGAAGAGTGTATCTTCTTTATGCAGTTAAACAAAATTTTTCTAATCAACAAACCAGTTTTAAATTTATGAAGGACGTTACTTAGAGCACTGAACATGACATTTTAGTGAGAATATTAACAGTAGAGTGCATTTGTTTTGCAGAAACACAGTTGTAAGAAATAGAGGTAAAACAAAGTCGTGCACACGAAGGTTTGGTATTTAACCTTCCCCATTTGAGAAGAATTTAAAAAATTGAGTAAAACATATTGTATATAACATATTTATTTTGTACCCGCTCAATTCCTCATTACTCTATTGTACTGTGTACTGTACCTCATTACTCTATTGTACTCTAGTGTATTGTATTATTCATTATTTATATTGTAATAAGGAATAAACTACGTCATGAAAAATTAATTTGTTTTTTAAATCCTGGTCATGACTTAAAGTTACAGCATTGTCACTACTTAACATTATTTTAATGAAATTGCATTTACTTAAAATGAGAAACTTGCGCCATCTGTGAGAAAATATCTAAACTCTGTTAGGACGTAATTAAAGACAATAACGTTTTTCTTTCTTTGTTTTCTGATTGCTTATAACTTATATACCTCCGATCAATGAATTTTTTGTTCAATATAATACAAATTTTCCTGAAAATATAATTATAGTGAAGAGAGAGAGAGAAATTTGAAACTTATCATCGAAGGAAAATGCCACAGAAAATTCACAGATGAGGAATTTTATCATTTTATGAATGTTGTTGTATCGATATCATCATTAGATGCCATTATTATTTTTTCTTTGTATACCATTACTCGAGCACCATCATCATCATCTTAGCTCAAAAACATTAAAGTATTTAATCACTGTTACAATTTACTCTTCGTTATCATTTAGCTGGATGGATTCGCATCATCATCGTCAGCAACATCATCGTTATTCAACTGAATCTGCTTTTTATTTATAATAATTACGGTTTCCCATTTCTTTTATTCAGAGCTAATTTCATAACAAATTACTGCCATTATCTAGAATTTAGGATATTGCTCCGCATTTTCTCCTCCTCTTATATAATATATCTCATCATTAGAAGTTTGATATAATGATTAAAAATATTATAAAAATAATATTTAATTTTGTAATTAGAATGTTTAATTAGCCATAAATCTGTGTCAACATCTCATTATCAAAATTAATAAATTTATTTGGAAAATTCAATTTATCGAAGGATTCATCCAAAAGACAAACATCACTTAGCACGATTTGAGATAATTCGCTGATTATCGGCGAGTAATTTATTTTATCAAAGTATTAATCAGCAAAATTATGAGTTTCTTAACTTAGAATTATTTTTAAAAAAATGCAAATAACTAATTGTAATTATTGTAAATCAATAATAATTATTAAAATACTGAAATTAATGAAATAATTTAGTCGCGTTGGTAAGTTTTTTCATTGAATGGATGCTTTACCGACTCTCCTTCCTGTAGGCGCTAAGAGGGTCTTTTTAAATCATACCCATTATAGATTTGGCCACGCTCACAATAGTTAACCTGATATATTCGTGACAGATCATCCCATAAAATTCTTGGGAATACTCGCCCGGATTCGAACCAGGGACTCCCAGATTAGTAGGATGATGTCTTAAACGTCTCAGACATCTAGCCCTCACAGTATGCTTTTAAGTGACAAGCAGCTAAGTAAGCAAACCAATAGCGTAATCTGTTTCATGTAAAATGGATTTATTGGTTTGTTTACTTAACTGCTTGCTTTTTAAAAGCAGGCATAGCATTTCTTTCTGTTTATGCATAAAATTATATTCTTAAATGGAATTTTGCAGAAAAAAATTCTATTTAAACTTCAATTTTTAAAAATTTATTGTTATTATTAAATACTGTATTGCATCATTTCACAAGCAGAAAATACTGAAAGTATGAATTTTATTTAATGAAAACGAACAAAAATTATTGCGATGTCGCCACAATTCCGGGCTCCAATTTAAAATATATGCTCTCGATTTTAATAGTGTCTTGCACTTGTAACGCTTTTCCTGATAATAACGGAGTCATACCGGTCATCTGGTATCTAACTCCCTTTTTGAGAATATTTTTGAATTGAAATCACGTCACTTCCGGTCCAGACCGGAAGTTCGTGTATAGTTAGTCGGGCCTTCTGCCGCTAAACTTTCCATATATGGTCTCGACTTTCATATAACTAACTTCGTTCTACAGATTAAAGAAAGACAGATAGAGCAGACAAGACAGGCACCAGACAGACTGATAGACGGACGCCAGTGGGAATTTATAGGTCTGCAGTTTGAAAACTCAGCCAAACAATATGAATGCATTTTTAAATGAATTTTATCAATTTTAGTGTTTATTACAAATTGAATTCTGTTCTTTTTAGCATTTTAATATTATATTTTGACGTATAAAAATACTTTTTTTAAATTGGAAAATCCATTTTTTTTCTATAATTTAAATAATTTTAAATTGTAATTTTGCCGAAAAATCACCTTAAGAATTTTTTCTTAATTATGCAAATTGCTTTTTTTGGATCCGTTCCTTGTAAATTGTATTACACACTTTTTACTGCCGAAGTGCTTAAATGGTTCAATAACAGCAAAACGCAAAGTCTCCTCATCCTGCGAGATACGAGATCATTTAGGATGATAGCATAAGAAACTTTTTGAAAATTTTCCTCCTTTTTTTCTTCTTATTTTTATAGGAGAAGCGCAGATAGAATACATAAACTTAGTTACCGTTAAACGAATTCTTCACAAGTGTTTCTGATGAAGACCTTCGTTTAGTAAAACTTTCAAAGAATGATTTCTTTTTTATTTTATTTTATTTTTTTAGAATCAAAAAGAAGAAGTAATTTTATGCGAATACATGTCGTAAAAATGACTATAAATCATCATATAGATACACGTGTCGGTGACATTTACGGTGAAAGAAAAGACTCACCTCTTTTTTAAACCCCCCTTTACGCGAAGAAATCTGAGAAAAAAAAATGTCTTTAAAATGTTTAACGAAGATATCTTTTTGTCTTCTAAAACAACAACAGGGAATTTATTATAAAAATTTCCTTTAAAAATTTCCTTTTTTTTTAAGTTTTTCATGGTTAATGTAATCAGTTCATCTTCCAGTTCTAAATATAGAACTGAAAGATGCTCTAAAAAAATTAAGCGAAAATCTGTAATATTTTTTAGCCCCAGTTTAAACTAAATTTTTAATGTATAATTACAGAAAACAAGACTTTAGTATCTTTGCAATATCTCTTCCGTATGAAAACTCGCTTTACATAGATTAATTTTTATGAAGTTTCAGTCAAAGTTTCCTACCCCCCAAAAAAATTTATCTTCAGATTTAATCTTGTAAAAGTAAGAAAATTTCTACAGATACGTTGCTTTAGCCATCATAAACTGGATCAATATTGCATTAGTGCATTATCTAATTTATTATAATGCATATAGATCGATAGAAGATAAGTAACTTGGGTAACAAACCTTGATCCTCCAGATACAAATCCAACTATAATGGATAACAACCATATTTTTCATTATAATGCCATCAGATATGGCGAAATTTAATTGTTTACCTCAAAAACTTTATGTATATATCACATTTTCTATAAAAATTATTGTGCTATATTTCCTTTCGAGGTATCAATTGCCGTGTATCTACATTAGATAGTTGTGGAAAAGTCTCACGTTCCAAAAAGATCAATCAAAGGAAAGAAGTGGAGAGACGTGGTTCAATTCTTTAATCTGTTCTGAAATACTGGAGAAAGTGGTTTTTCATGTTACTTTCGACAATTTTAAATTACTTTGCCGAGTTAAAAAAGATATATCATTGGAAGACATCGTGTCATAAACAGTTGTACCGGGTTAAAGACCGTAAACCAGTAATGGAAAAAGTATCTATCGTCCCTTTTCTATGCGATTATATCAATGGAGAAAACATTAAAAAGATCTGTTTTGAGTAATAGAAGGTTTGATTGAGTAGTTCGGTTCAATTAAAGTCCAAATTGATGAAAGTAAAGAGCGCACTCGATCGATGAAGTGCGGTATGTAAATATATGATTAAATTACACATTTAAAAAAATACTGCTGAAAAACAGTCGTAATAATTTAAGTCCCCCTACTAATTCGAGTTAATAACTTTCCTTTTAAGAATATTTAACTTTTTTTATGTATAATAACAATAATTATTTACAAAAGTTCGTCCTCGACGGCTTTGCACAGAATTGATTTTTTGTTAAAATAAAATTTGAAGAGACTCGAGACTTTAAGATGATTGTTATTGTTATAAGTAAATTGTTAAGAGTTTTAATGGAAACACTTTAAGTCATCTTAAATAATTAAAGGAAGTATTATTAACAAGGAGTTTCCCCTTTTAGGAAAGAAAAAACACTAAAAATAATTATTATATTTGTGTTTAGTTAGGTTTGTTACACTCATCTTGGTGCTTCGACTCTTGTAAAAGTTGAAGCACCAAGATGAATGATGAAAAAACTTTCAAGATGTGAAGAGCTCTGTAGAAAATATTTATTTTAAATTTTAAAATAAATATTAGAGAATAAATATATTATTTAAATTTTGATTCCTTTTGAATTTCTTATTTATAACCATTAATTCCTTGCTTTGTCTAAATATTTAAAAATGTTTTAAGAATGGAAAAATAAGTTAAAAACATTCATAAAAATCTAATCAAAAACGATTTAAAAGAATCCATTCCAATTTCATTCAACCTCTCGATTCTCCAGAGATGATGGGATTATGCATTTCATTTATTCACGAATTCCTCTATAAACACATTTGTTGATACTTAAAAGTGGGAAAGAAATATAAAAAAAAAGGAATAACATTCAATAAGTTTTCACAGAAATTTATTCGTTTATTCTCTCAAATCGGATTTTTCACGAAAATAAAGGATTGGTTGATGTCTTTATATCGTTTCCTTCAAAACTTCTTTCTTTCGATTTTTTCTTTTTGTTTAAAAATAATAATAATAAATTTCTCATAAATGGGTTTTTATTTTTAGCGGAAAGAAAATTATATTATTACTTTCTTCTGTTAGTAATATTAAAATTATTCTACATCAACTTCTTGAGCTAGAAATCTGGAAGAAAAAAAAATGGACATCACGTTCTTGAAGGATTTCAAGATAGGCCTTCAGTTGCAAAGATTAGAATTAATTAAAAATGGTTTCCTTTAAATAAATTTCCCAACTTTACACTTTATTTATCAAGAATTTCCAAAAAAATTTGATATATACTTTTTGTAATTTAGTTTTTTTTTTTTCAATTTTTCACTTCTCTACAAAGGTCTTCGCTTCAGGATGAATAGGAAGTTTGAGTCTGACCTAAAATGAAGATTTTTTCTTCTTTGAATGATGGATAAGTAGTTGAAAATTTATTACAGAAAGGAAGGGAATTTGACACACCTGCCATTTTCGAAGTGGTTTTCTTCCCCTCCTTACTCCCAAGTAACAACAAAGTTTTTCTAGAGGTTTATTTTATTTTATTTTTTGATGGATGAATTCTTTCCAAAAGATACTTTGGTATCACTACAGTTCTGATAGATATTCTTTACTTAACGTACAGAAATTTGAAACCGTAAAAGATAATCTCTTGATTAAATTAAAGTTAAAAGTCATCAGTTTTAATTTCCAAATGGATTCAATTTTATACACTAAAATTAATTAATATTACAGTAATTTTATATAATGTTATCATTTTTACATTTATTAAATGCATTATTAATTCAAAAATTGCGTTTGAATTATACAGAAGCATGTGTTAACTAGATTATGATGCGAGAAACATCGAAACTTGAAAAGATTTTAGCATAATGGCTTCTTAACTGTGCAAAATCTTATTAATTTTATGCACATATAAGCAAGTATACGTACTCTACTCAATAATTACTCAAACAGAAAGAATTTTAATCGGAATTAAATTTTTAAATTAATTTAAAAGCGCATTTAGCTACATCACAACAAATCATAAACACAATTGAAGAAAACCAAACAAAACTTTATAATTAAATTAAATACACTCTCGAATATAACCTGAATGCATTATTTTTAATTTTAAGAACGAAGAATAAATTATAATTTATAAAAATTCACAATTGATTTACCGTTGAAGATATCATAATTTAATATTTCATATAATTAATTTATGAAAGAAAAATTAAGAATAAAAAAATGTATTGAATAAAATATTTGTTTTAAGATTACGAGGAAGGAAATATTTATGTAATTATCTTCCTTCCTCAAAGCTTTGAAATATTGCTATAGATAATTAGGATGATACTAGGGAAAAAATGCTTAGTTTAACTAGCTAATTGAATAAAGTTTGTTCAGATAAGAATCTTTATGTTGACTAAATCAAGATGGTTTTTATCTCAAACAAATCCTTTTTTTTAATTAATAAAGGTAGAAAAATTGACGTTAAAAACTGTTTTTTACGTAATATAATTTAATTGTTTGTTGTATCGCTATCTTCTAATTCTTTGCTTTTATTTTTTAATTATGTTGCAGAAGTAATTGAGATTCTAATGAATTGCACCAATTTAGAGCAAAGTAATGGTTTTATTTACGTATAAATGGATGTAAAATCATGTAGAATATAATAAACTTTATGGTAAATTACAGTAAATGCAGTTAAAATTGCATAAATAATGAAAATATAGATATTTTTACTGTGTTGCAGAAGTTGAGATCCTAATAAATCGAACCACTTCATAGCTCACATATAAATAAATATAAAATTATATAATATGCTTTATATAATTTTATATTTATTTATACATAGGTTTTATTATAAAATATATTATATAAATTTTTGATAAATTAAAAAAATGCAGTTATATCAAACACTTAATTTTTAAAAATAATATTTAAAAACAATAACGTGTTTTCGAAGAAAATCTTATCACTAATAATAAAAAATATATATAAAAACAAAATCTATAACTGTTGTTGGTAGTCTTCATTTTTAATAGAAAAAAGAATTTTATCTATTTTTCAGTAATTTAGTGAAATATGAGTTGAAATTGCTGTGATATCTGAGTTGGAGTAATTACCTTAGTTGGAAAAACTACTTCAGAAGAATGTCATATATTAATGCAATCTAAATTGAAGAAATTACTTTAGTGGAATCTGAGTGAGGTAGTTACTTCATAGATTCTAAGCCGGAGCACAAAAACCTAAAGTAAAATAGGTGCCTTTAATGGAAGATGAAAAGATGAGCATGAATTAAAGTAGTTACCTTGTTAGAGAATGAATTGTGTATGTATACACAACGAAGGATCAAAAATTACAGCTAGAACTTAACTAATAAGAATTCTAAATTTACTAAAATTAAAGTAAATGGTAACTGGTTATCATCTAACTCTCTCTTGATCCTTGATACGGCCATTAGATTAAATACTTTACTAAAAGATGAGTAGATGCTCGAGTGGAAGATGACTTTAGTAAATACCTGAGTGGAAAATGATGGAAGATGACGTGGAATAGCCTGAGTGGAAGATGATTTGGAGTAGATGATGCATGAATGGAAGGTAACTTAGAGTAGCCTGCGTGAAAGATCGCTTTGAGTATACCTTGATAGAAAATGAAAGATGATTTCGAACGCTTCTTTTAGTGGAAAGCAAGTTAAAAGAAATCAAACTTAAAACATCTTATAATCTATATAAAATTTATTCATTAGTAGCCAGCAAACACTTTTGTATTTTCTTTATTGTGGTTTTTAAAATTCAAATTCTGTCATTTAGTTAATGATGTCTGAAAGAGACAACGCTACTAAAATCACTGATATATAATTTTGTTGTTAATCAAAAAATTATCACCATTATCATTATTTTTTCTAATTAAATTACGAGAGAAATAGCTAATTATATCTCTTTTAATATTTATTTTTAAAATAGAAATATAATTAAAATTATTAAAAATTCAAAATTAATGAAATTTAATTAATAAATTACATTTATGTACTTTTAAAAACAAAAAAAAAGAGAGAGAGTAAGAATTACAGATTTATTAAATCATTAATATCTTTCATTGAAATAAAAATTTCATTTAATTTTTTTAAGATATAAATTGATATTTCTTAAAATTATCTTTTATTTTAATTTATATAAACGAAAATAAAAATTTAAACAACAAAAACATGCAAATTTATTTAAAATAATATCAGATAAGCATTAATAATTTCCTTAAATATTTAATGAATTAACAAATTTATTTACAAAACTAAATAAATTAAATCCTGAAATTTTATAAGAATAAAAAATAATAAATTAAAATTTTTATAATTTCTTATTTGTTAAAAACAGTAAAAAATTCATTAAATTACTTTGTAATTTTTTAAAAAGCTTATTAATTATAATTTTTTTGTTTTTAGATAATTATGATTTAAAAATTTATTTGTAATTATTTAGACGGTTTCAAATTTCATCAAATTATTAGGCTGCAATTTTCACGTTGCAGACCTATAGATTCCCACTGTCTTCGGTATGTCTGTCCGTTTATCCTTCCTGAATCTCGAGAACGGAGTTAGATAGATGTAAATCGACACCAGATATGGAAATTAAAACCTCGATTTTCATATGTGAAATATATATGAACTTCTAGCATGGATTGAAAGTCACGTGATTTTTTAAATGAAAATTTGATAAAAATTGCAATTTGGCAATGTGACAATGTCAGAATAATATATAACTAGTTTATTATTATTATTAAACTTTATTAAAATGAATAGTACAAAACTCTTATTGAGAGCATGGGAAGTAAGTTGACCATAAAAATTTACAAGCGGAGAAAGTCATGTATAACGAAAGAAAAATGGAATAATACATCAGAGAAGAGTTAAACATAATTTAAAAAATCACTGATAAATTTGCACAATTGAGGGATAAAAATGCTTTGAAAGAGCGTGAGCATGTTGCCTACAATTGAAGAAAGTAGTGGTAGGGCTGAAAGCGTTGGCGTATTTAAGCTTATTCATGACAGAGTATGATTCATGGCAAGTAAAGATGTGTTTGGTCTCCAGAGTAGTCTTGTTACAGACTTTACAGATGACATTACAGTTGAAGAAGTGGGATTTATTTTTTCCAGTGGATAACGTGTTTGTTGAGCCTGATTTGGATGTGAGAGATGGGAATAGGTAAGGAAAAGTAAAAGATAAGGTTGGAGAGAAGTAGGATAAATGATCGATTAATACCATGGGAGAGTCTGTTAAGGTCAAAGGTTGTTCAGATGTAGCAGTTAGGACATAGGGAGGAATATGAACAAGAGTTTTCAAAGAACGTGTTAGTTCAATATTCACAATAGGCGAGAATATTGAATAAGACATGTTCCAGTTTTGATGAGAGGAATGATTGTGAAGATGAGTAAACTTAAAAGAGAGGTAGGCATCGTGCGTAATTTTGGAGGAAGGACGAAAAATTAAATGGAAAAATTTAAGGGAGGTTTTCGACAAGGTTAAGAGATAAGTTCTGAACATGAAATTCTATCCTGAGAATGTAACCAGGAGTCTGTAGATAGGCCTAAATGGATCTTTCCAATTTAAGGAGCCTAATGAAGGTGTCTTGAAAGGTTTTGAGGTAGTCGATAAAGAATAGATTCCAGATGGGTGAGGCGTAAAGACAAAAGGCAAGGAGAGATTTTAAGAGCTTTAAGTGAACTTTGAAGTCCACTAGTTTTGTTTTGGAAAAGAGGGCTAAAAAATGATAATATTGGTCCCAAGAGTTGATTTTGATTTGTTTGAAATGAAAGAAGGCCCTGTTGTTGTAGGAAAAGTAAAGGTCAAGAAATTTGTGGTGATTTACTTAGTCGATGGGTTGTTTATCAATATAGAGTTTGCCTCGCTTTTTAAGTTTTTGATCAAAGTGGAAGATTTTAGTTTTAGAGTAGTTAATTGCAAGGCCATTGTGTATTGTATACAGATGATAAGTTTAGATTTACGTTGCATCCCAATGATTGTGAAAGAGAAGAAGAGATTGGAGGAGGTGAAGTAGGGCATCAGATTCATTTTGCCAATGAATGAGAAAAGATGAATAACAAAGATATTAAAGAAGATTGAGAAGGTCTCCTTGAGGGAAACCACGACCAAGGGCGACGATGATAGAGATAGCGTTATTAGAAGAAACAGCAGCCTGAAGATCCGTGAAAAAAATTTAACACAAGTAATGAACCTATGACTGATGTTATAATCTTTCATTTGAGCAAAAAAGGGGAACTTGAATGAAATCAAAAGCTTTCGATAAGTCAATGAAGATGGCTAAGAGCCTGTTGCGTCTGTGATGAGATTGGAAATTAGCCAGGGAGTTAAGAATGTAGATGCAGTCAAGGATGAAGTGATTTTTTTTTCTGAAACTGAATTGGAAGTCAGAATACTAATAGAGCAGGGATTGGGAAAAATTCCCTCCTAAACCTATTGATGAAGATCCAGAAGGCAGAGGAATTGCTGGCAGAGGCAAGCTGGTGGCTTAAGTTTTTAAGGAAAAGAGATATTTTGCTTTATAAGCATTTTTATAGGCTAGCTTGTATTTTAAGAAAAGGTTGAAGGTGTATTTTGAATTGTTAAAGCGAAATAGTTGTAGGAAATAAGTTTACCGTATTTTCAGGAGCGCGCATTGAGAATCAAACCAGGATTGCTTTTTGGAGGCAGAGTAATTAAAATATTTAATTTCGCAATATATATCAAAAATTTAAAAACGTTTAATTTAAAAATATAAAAATAATTGTTAAATTTATTTAAAATGTTAAAATATAAATTTAGTTTTTATTTCATTTTAAATTTATTATTTTATATGTATAAATTAACTTTAAATTATTTATTATTAATTTTCTTTTTCTGCACTTCAACGATAAGCAGTAAACTTGTGAATTCGTAATCTTCAGTTATTTTTAATCATTAAAAGGTAAATAGAATTAAATTTATCCTATTATCCTTTGAAGAAAAACTAAATTTCGGATAAAATGCAATGCTCACCGGTAAAGCGCAGAAGACCATCATTAAACCGCACAAAACTGGGCAGCAGTTTGGTACAGTTTAGTGATGATAAATACTACGACAAATACTAAACTTATAACTGACTTTAATTTATACTTCAACTGTTACTGATCCCCATATGGACATTGTATCACAGAGTCCACAGAAATCTTCTGGTGAGTCAAACGTAATATGCTCTACCCCACTAACCAATTCAAGCAATTCACAGGACACTGCAATGACAGTTTTATGGAGCAGGACCTCAGATTTAATAAATACCTCCAATGATAGACTCTCTAATCGAACGACGTCCACAAAAGAAGATCTTGATCTGATTCATGATAGTATTCGTGAAACTAAACAACAGTATCAAAAAATGGAAGGACAAATTAATAATCTGACAGAACAAATCGATTACCTAAAAATGGAAAAAGAACTCATACAATTTAAAATGGATGCGTTAGTCAATGAACTTCATCATAATAATATAATAATGCATAATTATCCCACCTCGAAAAATATCTCAAAACTAAAAATTTATAATTTTATAAAATCAATATTAGACTTACAATTTTACGTCACGGGAGGAGATTTTAGATATAATCCAATTACAGTAAATAAGACATCTAACCCAGTTATAAGACTAACACTCAGAAATAATTATATCCGCGATCAAGTTTTTACTGCCTTTATAAAGAAGAGTTATCAAGATTTGCTTGAAAACTGGCAAAATATGCAGATTTCATCAGATTTAACAAAGGCCTCAAGAGAAAAACGAAAACATTTACTTCCAATCTATATCGAAACGAGGAAACAAAATCACAAATAAAACTACGTAATGACTTTTTGTTATTAGGCAGAGAAAGACTAACATATAGTGCTGGTACAGGAAAATTAGTTTATGCGGATAATTTTTTGCCATTTCCCTTGCCAATAAAAAGCTATACCAGACAAACCAATGAAAACGTCATCAAGAAAAAGTAACTATAGATAATAAATTGCTCTCTATAATAAATTGGAACTCCAAGTACTGAAAAACAAAATATTATCATTTAACTCCCTTCAACTTCAATTTAAATCAGACATCATCGGTTTAACAGAAACATGGATAACTTCTGAATCGTTCTACAAATCAAAATTCTTTAATGACTTTATAATAGAAAATGTACTGGCACGTAACCATTAGGCCCAGGTCGCCCAAGCGGAGGCCTGTGCATTCTCATAAAATCCCACAAGTAAAAAAAAAAAACAGATAACTTTATATTATTACTAATTGCTACGAATAAACCTATACTTAAGAACATAAACAATAATTTAATAATAGTGATGGTTGCTTATATCCCGCCCGATTGCCTAGAAAAACTAAAAGAAACCTTAAAAGCAATAGAATTATGGCAACACGCCACATTGTATATTCTTTTATTGGGGGACTTTAATTCACGAATCTCTGAGGCGATGGACTCCTGGTACAGAGGCCTAATACCTTAATCCAAAAAATCCGCCAATCAAAAAACAAACATATCAATAGACTGGGCGTAAATTTAATATAAATAATAATCTACCAAAAAATGTATATCCTAAATGGACGTATGAAGCTTAATTACCCTGCTTAATATACTTGTATAGAACACAATGGAAAATCTACAATCGATTTTACTATATGTTCATAATTTCTATAAGAGGCCATTTCCCTTTATGAAATAATAATTTATAAGCGCGAGACTCTAAATTATAGCTGCGGTAGCTTATCTGTAGCTTACAAGGCCAGAATTACACAAGCCTGGCCTTGCTTATAAATTAATTGCTTTTTAGTTGGGTTTCGATCGGATTAGTTGTGAGAAAAGGGATGCAAAGATATGTCTGTTTCATACAAGAGCAAACTTTATTCGTAACTAAGGGGTTAACAAATAACGACCTATATAACAATAGGAGATTAAACTGACTATAGGATGAATTACTTAATTATAATACAGGTGTGCTTTTAGGGGATTTTAGAAATTTCTTTCAGTACATTTAGGAGAAGATAAGCGTAGAATGCATTGTCCAACAATAATTTATTTTACAGTGAAAAATATTTAAATTTATACAGAAAATAAGTAAAAAGTATTCCATGCAACCTCTCTAAATTCCTAGTAAAATCAAAAGATGAAAAATCCTTCAACAGAAATAAGAAATGAGAGAGGAAGCATCAAAGAATACAAAATATATACAATCAACTGGAACCTATGGGATTTTTCAATTTCCTATTTTATACGTGAGATTTTTATTGATAAATCTAAACTTTTTTATGTTTACAACATATTATTTTATCGATTTTTAGTAGCAATCTCCATTGTCATGAACTCTAATGATATTTTTATGAACAAAAGTAAAGAGAAATGAATATTTGACACGATTTCTCTCGATTTAGCAAAAACATGTTTTCGTAATAAAATAAACCGTTTATTAGGTGTTATAAATAATTAAATTATATTAATAAACAGATATGTCACAGTTGCCAGCAATTCTTTCGATGTATTTGATTACAAGAAACATTAAGATAATTGACTTACAGGGAGCAGGTGGATAAACAATCTTCGTTTATTAAGAAAAAGCAATTTATTAGAAAAATCTGAGTTTTTCTATTATAAAAAGATTTAATAATTTATAGTAGAAAACAGTTCAAAAACATATGAAAAAAAAATATTTAATTTTAAAAAATTTTATGAATAAAATATATTGAAATTTCAGAATATTTTTTCTGAAGTTTTTTGGTAATTTTATTTTAAAAATAAACAGAAGAACTATCAACAAGCTTTCGTATTATTATATTCAGAATACGGCATTGCCAAAGGGAAAGATAGTGCAGGGAAAGAAAACATCCCACAGAATATCAGATTGTGTTCAAGTTTGACAAAACACCGGTCTACAGTTCTTATTGTGTACAGGTCTCTGCATATGACAGTTCTTCAGTATTGATTTAGTAAAGAGGGACAAGTTATCTTCGCCTGTTTTCTAGTCACGTTTACAAAATATCTGCATGATAGTTGAGTAAATGCATGCCATTCAAACACAGAAAAAATAATCAATGTTCTTTATTAGAAAATTCTTTCAAATACCTTTACGTGACTGGGATGAAAGTGTCTAATTATATCTGCAAGGCCATATACACACCTCAAGAAAATTGAATTTGAAGTGAAAATTTGACAAATAATTTGTAACAAAGAAAAAAAGTTTTATTGCTAATTTTCCAAATTCGATTTTCGTATTTCAAAATGAATGTTCGGTAGTCTTAAATGGCTGCCTTATCTCGTAAATGGATTTGAATAGTATGTTAGTCAACCGAGTGTAAAATTTTTTTTTATTTTAAATATATCTCAGAAAAAAATATTTCTTCAACTAGAAATGCATATTTCAAAACATTTTGTTATTGAAAAGTTAAATTTTATTGAATTATTTTATTGCAAACTCCTCTTAAATTAGAATATAAATGCGAAAATATGTAATTCGGTTTTCCAACAAGTAGATCGCGATCACCCCAGAGAACTGTATTTCTAATATTCCGTTTTGTGATTGTAGAAAGGTTGACAAACACCCAATTTGAGAATTACAGATGTGTTCTACACTCAACGTTCTACAAATTGTCACCTGAAAAGACAAAAAATAATTAAATTTATTCCAATTTTGTTTATTTTCTAACATCATTAATTTTCACTTTCTGAAAAGTGACTGAAAAAGTAAACTAAAATAATGTGAATTTTGCGTGTTGTAACAAAATCTGTTTACTTATCTATTAAATAAACAAGAAAAAGAAAATAATATTTGTATATTATATATAAAACAAACTTTAATTTAAAGATAAGCTTAAACAATGTTTAACTTTATAATTTTATTTATTTATTTTTTATATATTTTTTTCTTGAGCAACGGGTGAAAAAACAGAAAGTAACAAATGCAGATAAGCTTATCTGCAGAGTTGAAATTAGCAATTTGTAAGAGGCAGAGAATTTCTTTTGTTTAGTGGAAAGAAAAAAGACTTTGCTGTATTTTTCAACTTTATTTTTACAGAAAGTAATAGATATGGAAATAGTTTGTTAAAGTATTTAAAACCAAAAACAATTTTTTTAAATTTAAACAGAATTGGTTTTTTAATTGATTTTTCTTAAAAGCCAAGGAATTATTTAAGATTTAAGAATGGAATAATTAAAGAAAAATCGAAATTTTGTAATTAAAATATTCTAATATATAACAAAAATAAGATGTTAAAAAATATATTTATAAATAAATAAATATTTATAACAAACTCTGAACACTTCGCTTGAACCTGTGAAAAACAACTTAACTGGAAGATTTTATTTAAAGAAATTTTTACTTCTACATTATAAAATCTAAATCTAATTTTTATTTTGTAATATAAATTTACAAACATAAAAACTACATGAAAAAATAAAAAGAATGTAATTAAAAAATAAAAAAGAAATGTATAAAAATTACAAAATTTCCAATAAATTGTAAAAGAAAAACAATCATAAAGTAAATATAACGAAGAAAAATTATTGATCTCATCACAATGCTGGGCTGCAATTTTTAATTTATTTAATTTAAAATATATGCTCTCGATTTTAATAGTGTCTTGCACCTGTATATCATACTTTTCCTGATAGCAAGAGTGTCATGCCGGTCATCTATCTAACTCCGTTCTGGGGAAAATTTTCGAATTGAAATCACGTAACTTCCGAATCCAGACCGGAAATACGTATAGTTATTAAGCTTCTCGTAGCTGTACTTGACTTGCATTTGTCTAACTCCGTTCTTGAGATTACAGAAGGACAGACAGACAGACAGACAGACAATAGTTGGAATTTATAGATCTGCAATTTCAAAATTAAATATAAAATATTTTCGTAGGTTTAAATAATTGAAAAAACATTTCTCCCCCTCTCTCTCTCTTTGATCTAAATCTTTTCCAGGCGTGTTAATTAATTATTTTAATTTAAATTTTAAATTATAAAAATTTAATAAGTTGCATAATTTATATATTTAAAAATTACAATTTTCATTAAATAAATAGCAAAAAACTGAATTTTTTAAAAAAAGAAATTACTTTAAAAGAAACGGAATTTTACTATATTATTAAAATTAATTTAAATGAAATATTTGATATATTTAAATTTAATTGTTTATATTATTTATTAAATTTCAAAAATATTACTTATGCAAATATAATTTAAAAATCTTAAGATTAATTCGTATTTTTTAAAAAAATTATTTAAAATATATATTATTATAAAACATAAAAATCTTTAAAATTAAATATTATAATAATAGACTTTTACTTAAATTTTTAATTTAAAAAGATCTGAACATTTCTTGAAAATTTCTTAAAAAATTCAATAATTATTAATTCATTTTATTAAAAAATACAAAAATACAGTTAAATTTCCAAACAAAGGCCACTGACGGGAACAAAAAGTAGCCGTTGTTGCAAGTTCGACTGAATTAAGGTAATTAAATTAATATGTATAAAATGTTTTCTTTGTTCAAGCGATGTTTAAACGAAATTAAACGTTCTTTATCATCGGACAATTATTTATTGTGACGTCGTCACAATGCCGTGCTTCATCTTTTAATTTGAAAAAATATAAATCAAAAATTATAAGAATTATTAATGATTATTTTAAATTTCCATTTTTACTTTCCCTGGCTGTGTTATAAGCCTATAACAGAAGGAAAGTATGGCAAAAAAATGACCCCCAAGATTTATACATTTTTGGACTTATGACCTTAGAACATCGAGAAATACAAAAAATATTTGGTATTTTTTTCTATTTGTATGGATGTTATTGTGTGTGCGCGTGTGTATGTGTGGGAGGGATCACGATTTTCTTTACTCTGTTTCAAGCTTAATAACTCCTGTGCTTTTTCTCGTAAATTTCTGAAATTTTTCAGAGAGGTTTGTTTATTAGGGGAATTGATGCTGATAAATTTTGATGGTTAAAGATCGAGAGAGTCGGGAGATAAAGGGGATCGTGTGTCGTATCTCCAGTAGGATCGGACTTAATGATGATTTGACTCGTTATTAGCATTTACAGTGTTTTTTTTTTTTTAAATAAAACCCACCCTACCCTCAAAATTAAGCTTTTTGCCATTTTATAATAGTTAAAATATAAAAAGTTTTTAATAAAACATGATAACAGATGGCGTCGCCAAATGTTGCCGGAAAAGTTAAGAAACTCGTTACTAGATTTTTTTAAAATGCGTCGAAATATTATTATAAGTAGAAGTATTTCGATTAATTTTTACATTTTTCATGACTTTATTCTCTTTTTTATACTTAATTTTTAATTCTATATTATTAATTTAATAAATATTTACGTGTATTTTATAATTTATTTTATTAATTAATTCAAATAATTGTTGTATATTTAACAACAATTATTCGAATTAATTAATAAAATAAATTAGAAAATACACGTAAAAATTAATAAAATCTTTTAAAATTTTATATTTTTATTAAAATGGTACCAAATTAATTTAAATTTACTTCCTATTTAAATTATAAATAAAAGCATCCAGCAAAAACTAATTAAGTAAAGATAATAAATAACTTTAAAGAGAAGTATATCCACGTATAGTTTAAATTTAAAAATTAATAATTAATAATGATAGTAATAATGTTATTAAAAATTAATATAAAGAATTAATGTTTTGATTACAATTGTTTCTTTTTTAGTATCTATAAATATATAAAATTTGTTATTTAATATTTTTAATATATAGTAAATCACAGGTTAATAATATATTAAACTTTCAATTACTTTCTGAATTTTTCAGATTTTTGTATTTTTACTCGATAGAAAAATTCAAAATCTATTAAAAATAATACCTGCTTATATTTATCAATATTGTTTTATTTTTTAATACAATTATATATATAACAAAGGAAAATTATGGCGATCGGGCAAAAAATTCACCGAAGATCTTTTCATTTTCCGACTTGGGAACCTTGAAATGTCGAGAAATGTAAAAAACTTTGGGGTTTTTCTGTATGTATGGATGTTAGTATGTTTGTCTATATGTGTGTATGGGTGTGTGTGTATGTGAGACAGAATTTTGTTCACTCATTTTGAAGCTTAATAACTCCTGTGCTTTTTGTCGAAAATTTCTGAAATTTTGCAGGGAGGTTTGTTTATTAGGGGGATTGATGATGTTAAATTGTGGTGGTTAAGGGTCAAGGGAGTGGGGTGATAGAGGGGGGTCGTTTGTCGTATCTCGAGTTCAGAAGGACATAATGATTATGTTTGTCATTTGCTAATAACAAATAAAATCTTCATTGAGGATAGAAATGAGTTTTTTTAATGAAAATCATTTTTACTCTCAATGAAGATTTTTTGCATTTTATAATAATTAATAATATAAAAAGTTTTTTAAAAATGAAATGTCATAACTAATAGCGCAGCGCACAATTTTTAACTCTTGTTGAGAAAGTTACGGAACTGGTTTCTGGATTTTTAAAATAATTTTTGATTCTTTCTTCTTAAATAAAAATTCAAAAATTATTTTAAAATATTCTCCCCTTAAAAAATAAAAAAGAAATAAAAAATTCTGTGGCTCAAAAATTAACTACAATATATCTTATTAATCGGGACTTCCTACCCCAAATATTTCCATATCTTGGCTCATCATTTATCTATATTTAGTTGTTCTAGAGATTAAGGAAGAACAGACAGACGATAGTGGAAATTGACAGGTCTACAATTTTTCAAATTGCAGTCCAATCAGTGATAAAAGGCAAGGAAACAAAGGATAAAAAATATAATTAAAAATTAGAAAAACCTTACTGTCCTTACAATATTGTTGCTACTACAGGTGATAAAATAAAGAAATTTTACTGAATTAACTCTCATTACTGTGCCAATACACCAGTACAAGATCCTATTAATAAATAACGTCCACGTAGACGACTTTAAATGATAAAAAATATAATTTATACTCAAATAAGGAACAAACTTTCCAAAAATATTTTTAGGAACGTTTTTCTTTAACTAAACTCTATACGTATCTAGGGGCCCAGAAGTTATTTTACGCGTGTTTTTTATGTTTCGTATATATTCGCCGATACGAAAATAAAAATTGATTTAATTTGATTTTAAATGAACTTTCGAGCCACTTTCTGTAAATAAATAACGAAAAAATTACTTAAGTTTCATTTAAATAATGACCAGATACATAATTAATATTTATTTCTCGACATTAGATAAGGATTAAATTTTGTTATCTTGCAAGAGAGTTTTTTTCCGGTTGATTCTTGCTAATGACTAAAGCCGTTTTTCTTTAAAATATTTAATCGAATTGCCGTTTTTTTACAGTAGATAGCAAGCTTTATGATGATAATACTCATTGATATCCTTAAAATTAACTGTTCCATGCTATCTCCCAATTCCCAAAGATGTCTTTGGATTAGCTTTACTCAATGAAATATGATTACATATGTTTCTTCTTACGATTATGGAACTCACATGGCTAATTGTTGTTTCGATAAAGGGGATTATTACATTTTTTATCTTAATTCCCGATACTTACAGGCAGGAAGAAAAAAATTAATAAATCTATAATTCTAACATACGAAACTCGCAATAAATAATTTTCTGTTTTATTCTTCCTAATGGCGTCGTCGTTATCGTGGAAATTATTAATTTTTTTTAATTTTCTAAGGCTACACGATACTTACAATGACAATTTTAATGCCGTTATGCGCTTCGTAGACTCCCTTAATTACAGTAAAATAATGTAATGCAAACATGGAAGTATTAAAAACACGAATTAATCTTGTATCAAAACACGATACTTTAATAATTATTTTAAGTGATTACGGCTTTATTATTGTTATAATGTATAATTATGGACACTTATAACTTATCATTTATTATATATAAGACATTATTAATGTTCTTAAAGCGTTATTTTGTGATGTAATGAAGGTATTACACGATGCATTCACGTACAAAAGGCGAGATAAATAAAATTTGAATCCAGTTTTAGAGAGTGTTAAATGATTTTTTTTAAGTGATAATTATTTATTTAAGATCAATTAATTAGCTAAATGTTTGTTTATTATTTAAAAATAAGCTTTGAAGTTTACGTTTTGTTTACTTATTTGCATAAAAGTGCAAGATTTTGTCCTTGAAACTTCATTAAATATTACATTATTGATATAACGTAGCAATGAATAAACGCGTTAATTAATACTAATTAATTTTTATATTAATGAATAATAATAATGTTTTATTATATTTTATTTAAAAGTAATTTTATGTTAGCTATAAATTATTAAAAATTTAATTACTTTCTACTCTTAATAATATTGTTCTAAACTAATTAACAAGCCTTATTACAATTTAATTACATATATTATTTATTGACATTCTACTGTTCGATTTATTTAAAATACAGTCGAACCTTCCAATGACGTCCACCTCTAAACGGCGGACATTTTTTATGTTTTCGTCAATGGCCGCAGTTGACAGGTTTGACTATACTATATTTGTGTATGAAATTCGTAAGTAATGGATTAGAAAACAAATTAAAAAACGCAAATAAATTACAAAAAAGTAAAATTTGTCTATTGAAATTTACGTTTTTTTAATATCGTTGTAATGTACAGTACATCAATTACATTTTACGTACTTTAAATGTAATTAACAGATATTAATTACATTTAAATGAAACTAACAATTTATTGCTATAATATTAAAAAAGCCAATAATAACAATAACATTTAATTATAATTAACAATTATTAATTACAATTAACTGTAGTATAAACATAATATATGTATTATAATAAAGTGCATTACACCATAAAAACATTAAAATAAATTATGGAAATTTATTTATAAAATAATTGTATTTTTTGTAAATTATAAGCAATTTTTTTGTCTTATTTAATTAAATGTATTAAATATAAATTTTGTAAATGTAGGTCTTTGTATTTTTATACTTTATAAATAAAAAAAATCTGGAAAGTTGGATGGTCCACGCGGTTGGATGGCACCACTCTGGGGATTCGAGATTTGATCCGGATTATTCAGTAATTTTTCACAAGCTCCCGGATATGGAGGGCCTTTTGTCCAATTTGTCCGGGATACGCTCCCTCACTATCTCCATTGTGGGCCTGGCTAAACTCATGACGGAAAAAAGGCCGCATTAGGGCGAAAAGAATCAAAAATAAAAAAATGAAATAAAATTTTGCAGTTTATTTGATTTATTTACTTACATTAACAAAAAAAATCTAAGTAAAAATAATAATATTTACGACTTTATTCAATCGTGCCTATCAGTGAACAAAACTACTGAAATTTGGTCGTTGGTCGCTGGTTCGCATCACACCAATTGGCCACGTGGAGTCATCTAGGTTTTCTGCACGTATCTAACACTTAAATAGGAACCAGCTTCTCATAGAAAATCTTCCTGGAAGCACCCCACCTTGGCAGAATGCCCATATGTTGCGTTGGTTCATCCCACCAATCCATTCACCCCACAGCAAATTAATTACAAAAAAATTTGCAAGAAAATAATAAACAAAATATCTTCGTAACGATTTCCATTTCTAATTTATTTTTACATTTATTCAAAAATATAATATAGATATTTTAAAAACTACTCAACCAAACTATTCCCCAAAGGGTTTCGTATAAATAAATAGAATTTCTTGAAAAATTGGCAGACAATTTTCCCCCTTACACCTTATTTTTTTCCCTATCCAACTTTCCCTCTTACTTACACAGAGAGGAAAAAAATTCTGACAGACTAATGCAGTCATCTTAAGCAAAATGGTTATTATTGATTTTTCGTTAAAGCCCGGGGTACTCTAGTTGCAGACTTTAAATTGACACGTGTTAAGAGGAAGAAGGAGGGTGAGGGTGGGGAAAAGTGTTGATTGATATCAAAATGTCTAAAGATGTTCGAAGTTGGTTGTTAAACAAACTAGTTAAATAAGTTTTTTTAACTTAATGGAAAGAATTTTATCGATCTCACTTATCTTTTCCAATCATTCTAAGAGATTTTTGTCTACACTTCATGTAAAATACTCTTCTTATACTTTTCTGATTAATAAAACAATACTGTAATTAATTATAACTAAAAATTTACACTAAAAACTCAAATCGTAAGTAACTAAGCAATAACTGTTATACTTAATTGCAATTGTAATTAGTACAGCAAGCTATTGTATACTTAAACAATAAGCTGTAACTGTACACTTGATACAGTTATAACTAGTATACTTACGCTAGTTATAATTGTATCTTGCACATATATACTTGATATAACTCGTATACAGTTTAATAATAGAGTAACTGTGACTGTAAATCAATAATAAGAGAGTTATAGTTGTACTTTTATGCAACAAAAATATATCTAATCTGCTAATTTATTTCATAACTTAAAGTTATAGGCTACAACTAAGCAGTAACTATAACTTAACATCTAGCTTAAAGCTTATTTAAACACTACTATGGTTATAAGTAATTACAATTAACTGTTAATAGTTATAATTCATTTTTAAAGCTTAGCGTTATAATTAAAGCGGTACATATAAGAAAGTATAATTAATTAGCGTTATAACTTATATCTATAAGTATATATAAGCAAATAGTTATAACTCACGACTACAGTTTTAATTGAAGATAAACTGCTTAACTATAATAACGTGAATTGCAATATAATTTAATTTTAAAATATGGAATAGTACTATAACTAATTGTAGTCTGATTTTATAGTTTATAGTTATAACTAAAAATACAATGTATAACTATAAGTATACCTGCAACATTCATATCTTTCAGATATAGCTGCAAAAGCAGGAATTACAACTATAACTAACTAAATATGTCATAGTTATACTATAGTATAAACAAAACTAGTTTAATTTTAGCTTTAAAACGAAGCTACTGGCATAAGACGGTTAGAAATGAGTCAGAGAATCAAGATAAGCTGGAGTTATGAAACACGACTTTAGTAATATTTTATCTGAATGATAAGGCAGAAAGGAAAACAATTTTGCTGATCAAAATTCAAGAAATATTGCAAACTTATCCAAAAATTATATCTGAACCTTAACCCGGAAATTATTTATTCCATCTTTATTGCCTCATTTCTTGTAATAGGATGCAAGTAGGCGTACTTCAGCAATTCTTATAAATATAAATTTCTCTAAGCCAATATTTTACATGACAGAATGTAGTTATCTTTTCTTTCAGCACAGAAAAGGATCTCATTTTTATTAATTTATTGCATCAATATATAGTACTTATTTACTGACGAAACATTCATTTTTCAGTGCTGAAGAAACTGAAACTGTAACTTTTATGAGACTATAATACGAAAATTAAGTTGATGAACAGAAAAAATCCAGAAAGTTGCGTAATTATCCCGGCAAAAGAAAATAAAATTTCCTGTGGCGCCATCTGTTATGATATTTTATTAAAACATATTATTAATTATTATAAAATGGCAAAAAGCTTAATTTTGAAAGTAGGAATAAGTTTTATAAAGTAGTGTAAATACTAATAACGATTAAAATTTTCAAGTCAAATTCCACTCGAGATACGACAATTGATCCCCCTCTATCTCTACCATATTTCAGAAATTTTGGACAAAGAGCACAGGAAGTATAAAGCTTCAATTGGGTAAACAAAATTGTGCCCCAACACTATCTATACATACAGAGAAGAACTCCAAATTATTTGCATTTCTCGACGTATCAATCTCTCCTTAGTCCAAAACTCAAAGATCTCCATACTTTCTATTTGTTATATATAACAACCATACAATAATATCTAAAAACATTATATTTTCAATTTTATTATATATATGTAAGTATCTGTTTATCAATTTATATACAATAAGTCTGCATATAATTAAGACATTTTACGGTTTGATTAAGAAACCAATTAGTATAGACGAAACCTGGGATTAAACAGGACATTCCAAAGAGGATTTTCGCTATTAAATTAAATACGATTAATTCCAGTACAGTTATTAATTAAGTTTAATCAGTTTATATTCTATATTTTTTCAAAAATCCTTATTATTCTAAAGATATTATAACTATCTCTCTCCGTAAATAGCGACACTCAGTATCCCTTAGAGATTTCGAATCCCAGAAGAATCCTACAGTCTCAGTTGCATAGCAAATTTTCAAGAAATTTATAATAATACCCGCATTTTAAATTGATTTTAAGAATTTATATAGTACACTCAATACGGAATTTCTCAATTTATTGTGTTTTTTTTTTAGGAATTCCTGCTTTATTTTATACTTGAAGACAGTTATAAAAAGAGTAGTTTGTATGAAAAAATAAATAAATTAAGAAAATTTTTAAATACATATCTTATACAGTAAAATCTTGAATTATCATACTGGAAAAATATTATTACTGTACTTTTCCGGCTGTTATATATAACAGAAGAAAATTATAGCAATCAGTCAAAAAACTGACCCTCCAAAATTTTTACATTTTTTAACTTAGGACACCCTTAAACGTCGAGAAATGCAAAAACATTCGAGGTACTTTCTGTACGTATGGATGTTAGTGTGTATGGGGGGCATGATTTTGTTCACCCTGTTTGAAGCTTAATAACTCCAGTGTTTTTTGTCGAAATTTTGTTGAAATTTTGTGGGAGGTTTGTTTATTAGGGAATTGAGGCTGTTAAATTTTGATGGTTAAAAGTGAAGGGGTGGGGAGATAATGGGGGTCGTGTGTATCTCCAGTATGGTCGGACTTAATGACGATTTTACTGGTTATTAGCATTTACCTTTTATATATATATATAACTCATCCCTACCCTGAAAATTAAGCTTTTTCCTGTTTTATAATAACTAAAAATATACAAATTTATTAGTAAAATATGATAACAGATGGCGCCACCAAAATTTTAAACGTTGCCGGAAAAGTTCAGCAACTTGTTGCTGGTTTTTTTTTTTAATGTATAAAGTGCGAACAGAAGCAGATAAATGAGTACATTTCGTTATACAGAGACTAGATTTCTACATGATTATAGAAAGCCGTTAAATATGCTTAAAACCAATGCAAAAAAGTTTATTCGTATCAAAATTTTGGGTTTTATAAGAGTAGAAAGCATAAAATTGCCTTTGATAAAATGCTCGCATCACTGCTTTTATTGTTTGCATAGTTTATTAAGTAAAACTCCATCTTATCTCGTATAATTATTCTTTCCGAAGTTAACAATTTCAATTAAGTTTATCTTTCACATCGCTTGTAAGTAATCACATTTACTCAAGCACCAATTGTTTATTTTTTAACTCTGACAATGAGCTTTTTATGTCATTTCAACATGAAACGCACTCAGAAAAAAGTCCTTAATACTTGATGGTAGAGAACACATGCACAGCGTTTATTAAAGATGTTATAGATATTCAATACAGAAAAAAATACACTAGTGTTTGTCATGCTTGATACTGGAAACAATACAAATCAGTATTTTATAATTTTATATTCACGCAGTTCGTTCGTCTATGTGTCTATTTTTTAAATTTTTTAGAATTTGAGAATTACATTGCTGGAATCAGTGAATATGATATTATTAACAGTCACCCTTATTAATAAATTTCATTTATATATATTAGCATCTAGTAGAGGTCTTAGACAAGTGTGGATTTCCAAGGCCTCTAAATATTTATTCCATGATACAAGACTTGCTAGAAAGTACTGGAAAAGATGTTCTAGTAAGTTGCTGGAAATTTTTTTTTGTATTGAATCTTGTATTCTTGCTGGTTCTTGTATCCTTTCTAATATCAGTTATCGTATCCCCTCTAGTGCTGGATTTTGTATCCCTTCTACTACCGGCTCTTATATCGAATAAAAAGAGCTTCTCATACAATATGAAGTCCGTTTCACACGGTACAAGTAAGATCGTTACTAATATTGAATCAAGATTGAATATCGACATATGTGCTTGTCTGAAGCCCTTAGAAGCTTAGATAGTTATCTATACTTGTTACCGCTAGCTTTTTCAAAAAAGACATAATTATACAAATTTCAAAACTACAAATTAGTATCAAAATCAAGGAATAAATTAGTATAAAGGGCCGAAAGAATTTGCTAACTTTTCTAAAACAGCAACTTGTAATTTGTAAAATTGAAGAGAAAAAATAGAAATTGGCATGGGGAAAGAAGGGATAGAAGAATCCCAAGAGTTGTGTTCGGATTAGAAAAGAGAAAGAACTGATGTTCCTTGACATTTTCTAACTTCTGTTGGAAGATATCCAACTTTAGTCGATCGTTATTTCGAGTTTCATTGTAGTTGCCAGAAGTCGTTTAACCTTCTTCTCCACTCAATATCAATGTTCATCGTTAGCATCCTTATTTTTGTATAAAGACATAAAGAAAAATTTACGATAATTTTGTAATATTTTTCAGTAAAATTTATATTTATATAAAAATAAATATTTAAAATATAAATTTTATTTTAAATTTTATATTCGTTATATAAATATTAAAATATACAATTATTTTCCTTAATATTTTATTTATTTTTATAAATATTTTATTTGTTTAAAAATAAAATAATAGAGTTTATGTAAGACAAGATTATTTAGAATTTATGCTTTTAAGGCCGCAGACACGCTTATCGGTACTCAATCTTAGTTTAGTAATAAGAAGATTTAGGCATAAACTAGTAGTTTGTTAGGGCCTTGAGCTTTTAGGGCCTCACAAACACGACACGCAAGCATATGTTTATCGATTTTGATATAGTATTAAATGTACTTTGTATCAGTTAACATGGGCATTGCATTATATAAAAACATATATAAAAGGCCTTTAAAATTCACATTTATGTAGGGTCTCATAACCTAAAACTATTACTAGATGCTAATATATATATATATATAATTTGATGATGAAGGATGAGTACATATTTTAAGTTACTATATCCACGAAGTCTAGATTCCAAAAAGCTCAGATTTCGGAAAAATTCATACAGATAGACACTCAGACGAACCGAATAAAAATAAAATTTTAACTTTCAAACTTTTACTTGTCGAGAAAACTAGAATTTTAGATTTAAGCGTTGAAAATATAACAAAAATAGAGAAATTCGATATGAAAGAAGTATTTGACCAAGTAGGAACTATGTTACAAATTCTGAACGTTTTAAATATCAAACTCCATAAATTTTCAATAAATCTTGAGGATAAACAGACAAACAAACGTCAAATTCAAATTGTTAAAAGTTATTAATTTATCAAAGAATTTAGTATTAAATCAAGTTTTAATTTTAAAAGTGCTGAACATTTTATTAACTAACTTATAGAAGAAAGTTTCATTAGAGCAGCACAAAAGTTATTTAACCGTTGTCAAGAATAAATTGTCATATTATTCATATACTTAACCACACTATTTAATCACGTTTCCATTAATTTCGTGAGTGAAGAACACGTTTTAAACACAGTAAGATTCATATTCACAAGTGCGCCTGGAATATACCGTATGAAAAAACACGATTAACCACCCCCATTATATACCGTGCCTACACCACCAATATCATGCAATGCCGACCAGAATAAAGGAATAACTACAGAACAAGTTATGTATCCGTGTTTAAGAATTTACTGTGACGTGTGTTTAGTATGGAAGCCTTCTGTAGTGTAATGTATGCGCTAGTCCTAAAGCCTTAAAGTTTCTACACTTTAGTGAAGTGTATGGGATATGAAGATTTGAAGAAATGACTATTTATCTTTATTATGATTTAAAGCCTACTCAAGAATCTGTGCTAAAGACAGAAGAGAGTGAAGAGATGATAAAGGTGATACCAAAGAGCAGAGACTATCCCAACACTGTAATAAGCAAATACGCATTCTGTATATAAAATTAAAAAATACCCAAAAATTAGTCATTCGAAAATAAAAATATTCCTTTCGTGATACCATAGATATAAATAAATAAATAAACAACTATTTTAGAACAACATGATATTGATTAATGTTTTAATGTGCACGTGAGCTTAATTTCTACAGATTTTATTCTAAAAATTAATCACAAAATATGCTCAAACGTCGCTAGGATAATAATGTGTTTACACAGTGCCGTGTATTGATTATACACCAATGTAGATAACTGTTATAGTAACACTTGTTAGTGCAAGGTATTATATCAATAACATTATAATTTAATCGAATTTAATACAAGAATTTCCTTTAAAATAAATTACATAATGAATTTCTATTGTTATATACATAATTCACTCTTGAAGATACGGGTGAAGCAGTAACATGTTTCTGTATGCCTGCACTTGATGGGAAGTACTACGAGTGTTTATACCTAATCAAATAGGGGAACAATTACAGAACATGTGGTTCTGACTGAAAGATCGATATTAAGGTTATTCTTCCGCTGATAATCTGAAATATCAGCATATTCTTTTTTATAAGAATACTTTCTAGATGGGTTTTTTGGGAGTAAATTGCTCAAAAGTAGAAAAATAAATTATAAAATTTTGCATTAATTAAATTTTCTTACCTTTCACATAAGCCAATCAGCTGCGATTTTAAATTGTTAAGGCAAGTGTTGTCTTTAGAGGCCTTTCATTATAAATTTGTATAATGTATCGCACGATACTCGTACGAGGTTAAGAAATCTTGCTACTACCTAATTTCGGTAGTGCCTAGCACCCTTGAGTAGAGGGTCCACTAGTAGTCAAGCGGATAAAATCACTGAACACTGGTCGTGGGTTCGCGCCTCACCAATGAGCTAGCCACGTGAAGATTTCCGGGTTTTCTTCACGTTTGTACCATCTAAATAGGGCCAGTTTCCCATAAAAGACCTCTTGAGGGCATCCCCTTGGCAAATCGCCCACGTGTCGCGTTGCCGTATACAAATAAAACCAACCAACCTTATGTAGGGCCACTTACCTTTTTGAAGCCCCAATATATTTAAAGTTATCATTAAAACTGTAAAATAAATGCAAATTATTTTAATATTTTATTTCTTATATATTTTGAGACCCTGTAAAAATGGCACCCATGTCAAATAACCCTGACTAGTCTATGATAGAACCTGTCGATAAGTTATATGCGTATGTGTGTCTTTGTATGAGCTCCTGAAAATATGAGGTCCTACATCATAAAACTCTAGGACCGCACAGTTCAAAGCGCATAATATAAAAAAAATAATAAAAAATATATTAATTGAAATTTGTTATTTTAATCAGTATTCTTCAAGAGGTAATTGATTCTGATTTCTTCAGATTGAATCTTTATTTATTCATTTTTAAAAATTATTTGGAAATTTTATTAAAATAAAATGTTATAATAAATAAAATTAACAAAATTACACTTCTATACAAGCTGACTTTTGGGGCAACAAATATTTTATATGTAAACTGATGTATATTTTGTTTTTGAGAAAGTAAACGTTTGAATTCAAAATTAAAAAAGAAAATAATTTAATATTTTTCCATTATTTATGATTTGTTTAATATTTATACGAGCCACCATCAAAGTATCGATATATAAATATCATAAATCATCGATTTTTCGGGAAGATAGAAATTCCATTTTGTAAATATCTCCGTATAAATGTTATATGCAGAAAATATATCTCTGATATCACTTATAAATTATGCATAAACCGTATAATTTGTTTAAACACAATATTACCTTACATGTCCGTTTAACTTGTTGCGATTAATGACGTTCATTTCACTGTAAATAATATTTTTTCTTAAATATAATTAAAATTTTTATGATTTAGAACTAAATATATTTTATCTCATTAATTGTAAAAATATTTAAGATAATTTTTTTTTGACTTTCTCAATATAGAAGTATAGCATTAGAAGGGGGAGAAGAAACGTTATACATTCATATCCCCCTAAAATTTATGTCTCTTCTAACAAATTCGAGTAGAAGAACTCATAAAATGTAAAATCTGAAGTGATTGACGATTGGAAATACTTAAAGTGACATATTTTCTGCAAGATTGTCTTGCATCGTAAGCAGAAGTAATATCTCTTTATGGACACATATCTAATGTTACTCTAGTACAGAATTTTTGCTCAAATTCAGACAAATCTCTTTTGTGGAGTTCCAGTTTCTTTAGGTTTCTTTTTTTTCCTTTTTTTATTGAGTTTCCTTATCCATTTGAAAAGAAATATGTGCATATTTCTTGGAATGGTAGTCAAGAGAGGTCTTTAAACTACAGACTTTATTTCTTGGGCAATTTTATGTTGATTGGTTTTACCTTTTCTTTGCCACATCTGTTCAGATTATTGACATTATAAAGCGGATCTTTATGAATGACCTTTATGTTATTAAATGAAAGCGCTATATGTGGAGTCAATATTCTTGTGAAAGCGTTCCGTATGATATAATTAAGTTAAGAAATTATTATTATTATTATTAATATCACTCATTGCTCATATTGTTCAGATATAAATTTCACTATTTTCTTCGGTAGGAATTCTATTTTTGAAGCGCTATTTAAGTTAATACGATGGGTTCTTCAGTGTCGAAATGACACTCATTGTTGGAAGAGCATCGAGGGAGCGGAATTAAGAAATAAGAACTCACTACATTAATCTTAGGCATTGCTCATATTGTCCAAATATAAATTTTACATTTTCCTTTCTGAGAAAATGCTATTTTTGAATTGCAATTTAAGTTGATGTAATGGTATCTTGAGTATCGTAATGATACTCATTGCTGGAAAAGCATAAAAGAGAGCAATAAATATTACTCTATTTTTTTATGTTGAATTAGAAGCTGAAAATATATATTTAATATATAAAATAATTATTTTGAAGGATTAATAACTAAATATAATCTACAAATATACTGTAGTTTAGTGTTTTATTATATATTTTTAGTTAACACGGTGGTAGCCAGGAAAAAATTGTATTTTTTATGTATAGGAGTAGTAGAATAAAATGCCGGAAGCTTAACTGGAAAGTGCACATAGCCGCAAACATCTTTATATCCAGCATTCTGATCCAATGTGTCCCCTTTGACCAATTGACTTAATGTGTCCCAAAAGTATTGAAAGCATTTTGTGCCAAGTGAATGTCTTGCTGGTCTCACTGGCATTGAAATTCTCAACGACTCCCAGATTAACTCTCCCATCATTCCATCTTGCCAGGATATATGACAAAAGGAGTGAGAAATTTGACAGATTTTTATTTATGTATTCACCAGGGATTCTGAATATTTGCCAAGAATATCTTTTATACTTGATCTTGTAAAATGAAAGGAATAATAATTTAATATGTCATTTTCTTAATAAAATTGTAATATAATTAAAGTAATGAGAATATTATATATTTTCAATATAGTAAAATAATTTTTATGAGAATCTTAAGCGTAGCGCCACTAACAGAAAGAGCCGTTCATTATATATACAATGCATTTCGCTTAATGGCGCTACGTTGATCAAAATGATGGTGGAAAGATAATAGACCCATCGCCTTTTTTATTTTACTTTTTTTTTAATAAAAATATTATAAACTTTTAAATTGTATATTTATATTTTAAAAAATTTAACAAATATATTAAAAACATGTAAATAAAACAATTTAAAAGTTTTAATCTGTATTTTTTGAGTATTTAAGAATTAAATAAAATTTATAGTAGAATAAATTTAGTGTAGTTTTTAAAAATTTTTAACTAAAATTAAAATATATTTTTAAAAATCAGATAATAAAATAATATAAAAAATTTAGAAAAAAATTTTTTTTAAATCAACGTTTTACTTTAAATTTACAGTAACTATTGATATAGGTCTATATATATTAAACCAAAGGTATAAAAAATATACAAAGTTTTAAGCCTCATAAAAATTTTATTCATTAATTTTGTGGATTTTATTGGTTTTTGTGGAAACCATTTAATAATTGATGTTAAGTACAACAACTGCTAAATAAAATAACAGATTATCTATTGTTCAAGGAATAGAAAGAGACAAACCATTCAACTGTTTCAGTAATCAAAAATTTATTTGATTAAACATAAAATTTATTTTCTGCATAATTTATTAAATTGGAAATTTTTATTTGCAACTATCTTTATTGTATTTGAATTTTTCAAACAAGAGATGTGGAGAAGGGGACTTCAAATCCTCCATAAACGTAAGGTCCCCTCACAGAGGGGACCTTACGTTTATGTATGGAGGATTTGAAGTCCCTCTTGATTATTTCAACAGGCCTCCTAAGAGACGGCCTGCACGAAGATACGTCACACTGGTTGTTACACAGTAACAAGAAAGAGTACTCGTGTATAAGGTAAAACACTAAAATTGGATGTCTTTACTTTGGGTATAACACCGGTGTGTAACACCAATATCAGCAATTAATTCATGCTTAGTTATTTTCTAAATTAAAATATTACAGTACATATTTTACTTTACACAATACGCGGTGACATTGATTAAGTCTTTCAATTTGACGCACGCTGTAGTTTGATGAGACAGATTTTAATCAATTTGTCACGTGCAGCGATAAAATATTTCATAGGTGTAAATGTAAAGAAAATATTAACATTAATATGAGTTTTGATTTATTATGATAAATAGATCCCTTAGCGTATGTGGTTGATGACATGCCACAAATGATATCCAATGGTTGGTCGAAGAAATTGATGTAAAATTATGGAGCAAATAGAACTTTCATTATTTTCATGAAATTGTCCGACGTTTCGAGTGAAAATAATTTTGTTTTGAAGATATCTTTATTTGATTCCGCATTTGATGTGTAAATTTATATTTATTACCAATCTTCACTGAACGAATATTTTCAGTTGAAATGGTGTGTAAGTTGGCAATTATCTGTATAAGGATAGCTTTCACTTTGCTTTTAAATTTGGTGTTTTTCTGATCTGATATTGATATATTTCCAATTTTTCTATTAAGAAAATACTTAGAAGCGTTAGAGTTTTGCAGTACAAAGAAATATATAGAAAGTAATTTGAGATTCCGCTTGTACGTGTATAATTTAATGAAAATCTATTATGAATAATTTTACGATTTTTTCCTGATACGAATATCTTTTTACTGAAATTAAATGTTAATACAGTTCATTCAGTTTGTGTTTCATTTATAATTAACGTGACGTGTTAACACGCTATTTAAATAAAGAAAAGGTTTATTTTTTACTTTGTTAAGAGACGATTAAAATCAAGGTTATTTATTAAATTTTCTTCATTCATTTTTAATGATTCCTATCTCCAGAATTTATTTTAATTTTAACAAGTATTTTAATGTAGTGTCCATAAGTGGCGCGTTATATCTTCATGGAGCCCAGGCAAATTTGAATTTGGGGCCCCATCTTTAGTGTTCACTTCAGACATTTTTCTTCAAGGGACTTTTTTGGGAAATATTTTCTTACAAAACATTAGTTTGAGGCTCCTTGTTAGTGGTGGCCCCAGGTAACTGCTCTTTTTGTCCATAGGATAATGTGTCACTGGTGTTCATGAGCGGCGGAGTGAATAAAACTATTGAACAGTGATCATTAGTCGTGGGTTCGAGCTTCAGCAGCGTGCTGGTCACGTGCAGTTTTCCGGGTTTTGACGTGTCTAACACGTAAATAGAGGCCAGTTTCCCAAAGAAAATCAGCGTATTCTCCTTGGCAGATCGCCCATGTGTTGCGTTGCGCATCTCATCAAGTCAATTATTATTTTAATACGGTTTTAAAATTAAAATATTCCAGGAATAATTATTAAAGTATTACAGTTGCCAATTCTTTTTAACCTTGAAATTAATAAAATGTTTTAAAGTTCGTATCAATACGGAGAACTTCATACACAATGACAGAAAGTGACATTAATGAAGAATGAAGTTCTCTGTAATCTTTATTGTGCCATTGCATTATGCTGTAATTGAAATTATCTTAACAATAAATATTGCTACACTTTGAATTTTGTTAATATTCAAGAATCAAAGGAAGTATTGTGTACGATTCTGATCGCTTTTAAGATGTATCAGAGCAGAAATTTCATTTCCTCTTTTATTCTCCGCTAATATTAACCTGAATTGATAATTTTCTTAATTTAATAATTTATCTTGCGTGTGAGTATATACTTATAAGTGTTTAATGAATGTTTCTCCTGAAAAGGAGTTTCGAAAGTTTCATTAAAATTAGTTTAAAAATCAGCCATTGTGACTAATCGCGCGTCGCTTCGCAAGATGGAAGAGAGAACACAATGCGATTCGCGCGATCAATTTTCTTACTGAATTTTCTGAACAGTAAGATCCAAAGAATCGATTAAAAAACGCATTTTAAGCGATTAAAAACATTTAAATTTTTTAAAAATTAATAATCGTGTAAAGTGTGAAAAATATTTGTTCAATTTAGTTAGCGATTAATATTTGATGTCGATTCTCGTATAATTTTCCAAGTTTGAAAGATATCGTGTATAAAAATTTTTATTCTTTTCTCTCTAAACAAATTACTCATACAGAAATTATGGCAAAGTATAGCTAATTTATAGCAAAGCGTGTCATCATTTTTCGTTGTAGAAGTATCGAAATGTCTCAGAAACATCCGGAACCAGACAGTTTGCCAATAAGCTATTTTGTACATTCCATTATTCATTTTGCAGATGTTGGAAATAAAATGCTTCAAAGACGAAAATGTTTCTGTCAAATGAACAATTAATTATTCTTCTCTCAAACTACACAATTTACTGATAAATAAGTAAAGAGAACTTTTGCTTCATTTAATTTTTATTTTTATAAAACTAAGTTTTATTTTTATTATTATTATTATTATTAAAATTTAATCCGCCATGATTTATTGAGATGCGACTCGCGTAGAAACGGTCCTTCTTTAAATGAAAATTTCTAAAAGAATATAACTTTATTAATATAATAAATAATAAATTAATTAACATTATATTAATAAATATTCAAATAATTTAAGTAATTAATTAAAAACGAACGGAGAATAATGAAACGATGTTAATAAGCGCGTCGCGTCGCGTCGCGTGGCTTCTATACGCGACACAATTTTTCACTTTCTTGTTATATTTATAAAGTTTTAAATTCTCTATTTTAAGTTATAAACATAAAAATCAATAAATAAACATAAACATCTTTTACATATTTGCTTTGTAAATAAATATAAATATTTACGTAAGTTTTTTACATTATCCAAACGCTTAGATACTGTCAAAGAACAAAATGGCTGTTTCCTTTTATAAATTTTTATAATAAATAAAATCTAATAAATAAATCAAAGTATTAAATTATTTATTTAATCAATTCTTGTTTCCGAAATTTAATTTGATCCAAAGAAAAATATCGAAAAGTAATCATTTTGTATAATTGAAAAATTCTTACAGATTGAATCTAAAGATAAAGAAGAGGAGGGATAAATTGAAAATATATCCAGGTAATAAATTAAAATTTCTTTTAAAATATATATATATTGCAAGTAAATTTTATATTTTCTTAAATAATGTAAATTTCAGGAATAATTTCAATTTTTTATTCCTCATTTTGATTATTTAATTAGGATATACAGTCGAACCTCTAATAACAGCAACGTTCCGGCAATGGTTATCTCTAAACGGTAGTCACTGTTTTATAAACTCTGAACAATAAAGAATGCATACAAAATAACCTCCAAATAAGGGACACCTCCCAACAACGATCAGCTGCAAACAGTGACGACTTTTTCCAGGAACGTTGAACACAATTGAATACAAATAAAAACCTCCAGATAATGGCCACCTCCGAACAACGCTACTTTTTGCGTTTCCGGTCATTGGCCGTTGTTTAGAGGTTTAAATAATTAATTAAATTAGCAGTTTAAATTATAAAAGACGTTCTATTTAAGTAGCAATTTCTTTCATTATACGAAGGCGATTGATGAAGAGGTCAAGTTTTAAAGCTTTAAATCTGTACTCATAATTTTGTTATCTTTATTGCAATTAAGTAAATAAAAAATGTTATATAAACGGCTATTTTTTAATTGTTATCTAGAGAATTACTTTATTAAAGTTATTTTACTACCGGGATTAAAAGAATATAAAAAAAAGAAAAAAATTGACAGCGATTGAAATGATTTATTGCAGTTGCACTTCAGCAATTGATCAAAGAAAAAGCAATTTCTTTGTTGTGCCATTTTTTTATTATTATACTTTTTGCGCTTTTTGTGAGAACATTTCTAGCTGAATTTTAATTAATTGTGAAATTCCATTGAAATTCTAATATTTTAAATAATTTATCTTATGCTTTTTACTTTATTTAATGCACGAAACTAGTTGAAAATGAGGAATAACCTGTTAAAATTGCAACTAATATGTACAAGTACATCATCAAAGTCGTTCATTAATTACGTGTACGGTTTAAGGGGAGAGTAGGTAAATCTTTGAACATAATAAAGGAGAGGGTCTAAATTAACTCGTAAACTGTATAGTACGTGCAATTAATGGATGATCCCTTAGTTGCACTTTACCATGTTTTATTTTTTTTATTTTTGCACTTTATGTGGAAACTTCTCGCTTGAATTGTGAAATTTTATACTATTTCTGACACTTTAAAGAATTTATTTTCTATTTTTATTTATATTTAATTAAGAAAACAAGAAAACCAATTTAAGGTCAGGAATGCCCCGTTAAAAGATCACCAGTTATACTTTTATCAGGCGATAGTATTATTTTATTTATTCATTTATTTATTACAATTTTCAAATTACAGACCTATACATTCCCACTGTCATCTGTGTGTCTATCCTTCGCTAACCTCGAGAACGGAGCTAGATAGATAGAAAATCGAGAGCAGATATGGAAAGCGTATGGTCGGGGATCCAATAAAACTATTTTGAATTGAAATCACGTGAATTCCGCTCTTTACCGAAGTCACGTGATTTTAATTCCAAATTTTCCACGCGAACGGAATAAGATGAATTACATGACTCGATTGTTTTTACGAGAAATATAATGTACAGGGACAAGACATCACTAAAATCCAGACCAGATGTGGAAAACGTAAGAGGCTTAACAAAATTACGCGAGTTCCGGTCTGGGACCGGAACTCGCGTAATTTTTTTTTAAATAAAAAAATGATTAAAAATTGCATCCCGTCATTCTGATAATGTCACAATAAATAATTGGTCGTTCAGTTAAATTTCGTACACTAAAATCCAACGTATCCAGTTATAACTTTTTAAAAACGGCAGAATAAAATTTCATGACGGACCTTTATTCTCTTCCATAAACAAAGGATTGCATTATATAAATGAACCGAGATAAGAATATAGAAAGGTTAAACTGTAGATAGATTCCTTGTTTATGACAAGATTCTGAGCTCTTTGTGAAAGTGAAAACAGTATTCTGAACCTTAAAATAAAAAATTACTATACAAGTATATACTGTATTATGTGGAAAAGCATGAACTGTAACGGATTTTGAGTTCCTTTTAGTATATTGATTGATAGGAATTTCTATAAGAAATCCGAAAATCCAAGAAGCCGTTATGATACAGATAAATATAAATCCTGTTCTACTAGAGGTGCGTAGAGCGTTATGGACGGATATAACATGAATATATGAAACAATAAAAAAACATCTTCGATTTATAGAGATTAGATCATTTATTTATTATTTTTTAAAGTGAATAAATCAATTATGCGCAGTTTTACAGTTAATTCATAAAGATGCTGTACAATCATCTATTCAATTATCTTTCATGGATGATAATCCATGAATTCAGGGATGGTAATTGTATGGATGATTAAGAGATGATAGTTGAACGGACGATTGAAAGAATATAATTGAATGGATGATGATTGAGAAATGATGATTAAATGGACAATTGAAGGATTATAATTGAGAGATGATAATTGATGGATAATTAAGGGATGAAAGTTAAATGAATGACCGAGAGAAGTTAACAGGAAATTAAAATAAAATAAAATAAAAGAATTATTTTAAGTTTTAATAGGTGAAATACGTTATAAAAATATTTGAAAATTATATCGATAATTATTTTTACAAGTTAATTGTTTGCTTTGCTACGTCAATTTATTTGAAAGATATCGTTAGCAATTTTAAACGAATTTACAAGAAATTTTCCGGAGATTATTTAAAGAATTAAGGTATAAAAATGCAAAAATTCGCTTGAATAATTTAAATATCATTAAATATGGAAATTCTTCGTTGGTGTATTAGAAAACTGTCCAAAGGATTATTTACTTAATTGAAAATAACGTAAGAAAATCTTTAAAAGAAGCGAAAGAAGTAAAATTATAGTAATTAAAGATAATTCTCACTAAGTTATTAAATATTTGTTTAGGTGGAAATTATCTTTTAAGTAAGTAAAATGGGAGTATGCAAACTAAGAACAAGTATCAAACTTTTCATTTCCTATCGTTAAGTATAGAAAATCCTTCTCTCTCGTTAAACATTCTCAGGTATCACTATAATTAATTTATTTTATTATATCGTTAAGAGGCTAAGAACTTTGTACAAATTTATTTTAAATTAGTCTCATATATATATACTTTTACAAGCAATATTAAAACTAATTTAATTAAATTAATTTTTGATATATTATAGCTAATTTTGCGGTAAATTATGCTTTTTTTTTCTTCTATTCTCACATAACGTATAAAGTAAACCTTAAGAATAAATTTCCAAGTATAATCATAGACTATTCAATTAAGACTAACAGCAATATTAATTTTAATGATGCATAATTGGAGTTTTCGCGTGGAATGGCGCGTCGCTTGAGTTGGCGAAGCGACGCGACAATATTATTTATAGCAAATGTTACTTGTTTAATATTAATTAAACACCAATTTATTTGTCATATTTTTCGTTAATTTATTTAAATAAATAAGTTTTTTTTAGGCGGAGGTGTATTTTTATTAACGTATGGAGTAACGTAAAGGTGCTCACCCCTCTGGAAGAGGGGTTGTATCGATTGACGTCAGGCATAGAATTACTAACATCCAGTAGTGTTTTGGGACCTTCCCCCTTGATTAATTATGCTGCTGTGGTGAATATATTAGACATATTATGGTAAATGATGATCTTTACATCTCTCCTTACAATCGGCTACCTCCTCCTAAATATCACCTTTGCGAACTCCTTTGTCTTTTCACTTTTAAATCTTGTCTTAAACTTACTTGGATATAATTTGTATTTATTTATTTAATTTATATCTAATTATAGCGATTCCCTGCTTGTTGATACATCGTAGAACATGGTAAATCGGCCAGCTGAATAAACAAGATGTGCACCTGTTTATGTTGGACATTCTAATCAAACAGGTGTAAATCTCTAGAATCTCTATTTACTATTGTAGCATAGGGATGATGTTTGCTTTAATCGCATCCTGCCAGTGAAGCGATGTTGACGTTCATTTTATCGCATCATCTCGACTTGTAATATTGTATAGGGTTGTCCCCATTGAAAGTTGTTACAGTTTATCTGCTTACAGTATTTATTTTTATTTATTTTTTTAGTAAAGACTTCATAAAATAACACTAAAATGTATTTAAAAATCAGCTCTACTGCTTCATTTTGGTGTTTTACACGCTCTTTTGATGATTTAAAATTAATTAATTTGTATTTATATTTAATTTTAAAATAACTTCTGTACTCAATTTAATTAATTTTAATTTTAATTAAATTGTAAGTTATAATCTTAATTATCAAATCTCGTAAGTCAATCTTAAAAAATTTCTAAAAAAATTTTAAAAATTAAAAAATAAAATAAAATAAAATTAATTTAATTCATATTTATAAATAGTTTTTTTTCGCGATTTAAAAATTATATTTACTTTTTTAATATTTAAGAAAATATATTTAAAATATTAAGGAAAAAAAATTTTAATAATTCGCTTCGTTAATTCAATAAATTAAAGTAATAAATGCTTTTCATCTATGAATATTATAAACCAATATATATATTGATCGGTGACAGGTTTTAGAGTGTATAAAAGACAGACAAACAGACATTCTGTTATATATATATATAACAGAATGTCTGTTTGTCTGTCCTTTATACACTCTAAAACCTGTCATTGATCAACATCGAATTTTTATACTTATCCTCTAGGATCCCGTGGAAAATATAGACTACCATAAAACCCGGACATATCACTCCTTTCCTAATTTCACCCCTTTTGATTTCTTGTTTAACTTTTATTTCTGTAAATTTATTCAAATTTTGCTTTTAAGTTGCATTTAACAACTAATTATATTCCTGGTAATGAGTTATGAGGTCTCCTTTCTAATTACTTTTAAATCTAATTATTATTTTTAAATTTAAGCGACTAAACTGGCGATGAAAGACCCAAAATTCAGTTAATCCTGTGTTTTTAAACAAGTCATCAATGGAAACCAGCAGCTTGCGTGTTTTTTTTTTTGAAGAAGAAAAATATCATTTGGGAGATTTTTAAGAAGTTTGCAAGCAATATCGTATATAAATAAGACATAAAGTTACTTTTTGACAATGGCTAACTGATTTTTGGACCGCCCTGCAAGTGTGGTTTTTTTTTCAGAAAAATCACATTTTTGTCCACCGATTATATTCAAGTTAAATAAATAGAAGACACTCAATATTTGAATAGCAAGAAAGCAGAAAATTACGCAAATTCCTGTTAATTTACAAACGGAACTGATTAGTACAATTTCATATCAATATGCAAGATTTAATCCTCAGGATTAATTAATTTTTAATTGTAATTATTCTAGAAATTGAATTCTGGAATCTGATATATAATTGTGTTTAATTAAGCAGAAATAAACTAAACGTATTAAAAATTTATATTAAAATACCGTGAAAATAGTTACGCTTCAATTCAATCTCCAACCTCCAATAACGGCCACTTCTCAACAGCAGCATCTTTTTCTCTTTCTTTGAACAAAAATGCATACGAAATAACCTCCGAACAACGTCTCCTTCAGTGGCCGTTTTTTAGAGGTTTTGCTGTATTTTTATAGATATGATTTCGTAGAAAATGCAATAATAAAGATTTATTTTATCAAAAAAAAAAAAAAAAAGGAAATAAATCAGAACAAAACTTTGACATTTCTCTGTCACACTACTTGGTTGGTTAACTGACTTTGGGCTACGCTATATTTTATTACCAAGGAAATATTTTTTTAAATAATCAGCGATTCTTCCCAAATTAATTTAAATTAAGAGGATTTATTTTATTTATTAAGTTCATTCTCCGTGGTTTAAAAGTAGGATAAATTTAATTAATTAAAGTATTTTAATTAATTTGTATCTTTTAAATAAAATGAAAGGTTTCGAAAATTTAAATATTTGCCTTGTAGATGTTAAAATATTTTAAGAAATTAATATTTTAATTTTCTTGTAAGGTTTGTGATTTATTTTAATGCCTTAGTTTTAAGAACTGCGTGTTTAAATCTCATAAAATTAAATTTATTAGTTTTATCTTTCGTTTTGAAAAATATTTTGATAAAAATGAGAGAAAATTTAGAAAAAAATTTAGTTTAAACAAGAATAAACCTGTTGAAATTTACAAAAAATTTAAAAAAAGAAACTGAAAGGCCGTTAAAGTTACCAGTAAAACTGACGTCATTTAACTGTAGCCCTTATAGCTAAATTCACGTGATGCCGATAAATATTTTATGCTTAGAGAACTTACTAATAAAATATAATAATAAGTAAACCTCAATTATTAAGCTCTCATCTTTTTACAAGCGAATAAACGTGAATACAGATGTGGAATTTTATATTTTAGGAATATAAAAATATTTGATATAACGGAAATCCTGTGTAGATACCAGAAATTGTTTCCTTCTTTCATCGTTATTTTCTTCCGTTCCGTTTCGTTGAATAGAAATCAATTATGAAAAGAATCAGTAGAGGGCGCTAGCTGTTTGTGCCATACATGACCGTAAGCTGTGTAGTTGCAGACTGTAACATCAGAATCATGCAAGAAGGTGTAGCGGATCGGATGATTATATACAGATGACGTTGCACAACGTAGTAAAGTATTGCTTCCACTGACGTCACGCTCGATCGGCCTTGTTCATATCTTGTGTTATCTACAAGGGGTCTTTGGTGCGAAATGTGTAAATCATACTTATCAATGTACTGTAAAGCAGCCAATAGTATGTCGATCAGCTGCACAGCCTAAAGTAGCAGATATTGATCAATAATGCTGAATTTCATACACATGGTTGAGCCGACGAGACTTTTAAAGTTCAGGTAAGACTTTAGGCTAGTGGTTTCTGTCTCGAAACCCTCGGGTTATCCACGATATGATTTGAAGTCACGCGTTCGATTCTTCTCGTTTTATAAGCTAAAAATATGTTTTTTTTTCTGTCTTAGAAAGGAGGAGTGCTTATAATCGAAACCAAGCTGGACAGAATCCAATATATTTATTTTTTCTGTATTTACAATACAGAGTAATTGTTAAAGCTGAACGAAACAAAACAGCAGAGTAACGGTATGTTCATGCATAAACGAATACTGCAAAAATAGAATTCATCAAGGAAAGAAATGAATAAAAATGCATTCGTTCATTCTTAATGTCAATAATGGCAAGAATAATGTGACAGTTGTTCTTTGGTATGGACATCTAATGGGAAAGACTGAATCAATCATTGTTGTTGAAGAAAATACTATATTGTCATCTTTATGAGACAAGTTCGATTATTTAAGGAGAATGGACATAAATCATTTCCACTCTAAGTCGGATCGATAAAGAAATCATCTTATATATCAAAATAAGCAAATTTATTTACTATTAAAGCTATCTGCCATCGTGGAAAACGCAAAATGAAGTGGGTGAAGAATTGAAACTCTCGAGTTCCTTGAAGAAACTGTTAATAATTTTAAAATAAACGACATTTTATAAGTTGCAGAAGAAATTACACAGGGAAACCTGCGTAATCCGGAATCACTCGGTTTCGTTTTGAACAGGGTTTTTTTTCTGACAAAGAAAATCGCTTCGTTCCGAAGAATTTTTTCCGTTTAGGCACGTTTTCGTTTTATTCAGGTTCCATTTTGAATAGGTTTTGCTGAATAGTGTTGTATAAAATCGTTTAATCTTAATTTTGGGGTGTATAACTTACAATGCCGTCTACCCACGACTGACTTATTGTTAAGGCTCTAAACTATAACATGTAAAAGGCCCTTCGCTTCCACTACATAATGATATATGTAAAAATGTGAGGCTCTAAGGTATAGATTCATCACGCGAGATCCTAAGCTGCAGTTTATTTAGCTTATGTGAAAATTAGTTCCTGCTCTAATCACCCCGATGAATGCTTATAAAAAACTCAATTTAAACTGAAATTTTCAAAAATAATAACAATATTTTTTTGAGAAAATAAAAATTTAGCTTATATTTCATCTAGCGAATGATAAAATTTTAGGATAACGAAAAATTATATTGGTTCTACAGTTTATTCAATTTCTTAACTCGTTGATATAATCTTTGAACTCCATACATACCTGAATTAATTTCGCTAAAATTTAAATGTTTAATTTAAAAAATAAATAATTTTTCTGAAGTTTTATATGTTTAAATTAATATATTACCCTATACGATTTAAATTTTACCAATTTAACCTTTATTATCTGCAAGCAAAGAGATGAACCACGAACCACACGCGAGGATCTTAAATGGTTTCAGAGACGTCAGCTTGAACTTAGGCTTTGTTTTAACTGCAAAAAAGACATTTATTTCGAAAAATGCTATTTCTAAGTTAAATACTTACCAGTGATGTATCGCTATGACTACACACATTAATCTCAGCAGAGAATTAGCGGTTGAAAATGTCATCATATTCAATTGAGAGTGTAGTTGTAGCATATTTATCAAACTTATCGATCGAGGAATTTTATATTTCTACAAAAGTTATAAATCAAAATTGATGTAGAAGACGAAGAAGGAATTAATGTCGTGTTTAAAAGTGATTGCCATCGCAAGATATTACAATTTTTATATAAGAAAATTAATCTAGAATCGGGTAAAGTAACTCTGAAAAGAGAAAAATATGCCAGAGGTAAGTACAGGAAATCAGCTGTCGTGATCTATATTAAAAGAAATATTCCCCAAACTGTTTATATCTGTATCAGAACTTTTGATTTACAGGGAATTTCAGCGAATAAAAGTGATCGTTCAGCATTTTTATCCCCCTGTTATTAGTTTCGGCCTTGAAGCGGTCAATCGAGTTACGTCATTCTTTGTTACATCAAAGTCACTTTTGGCAATTCTATCGATAGATTGGACAGTTAAAAAAGTGTCAGACAAGCTGGAACCGTTTACTTCTGTCAGCGGTTTGTTTGTTGTATAATCGATTTAAAAACAACACAACAAATTTTTTTGCTTCCCCTTTTTTTTATTGGCAGTGTGGTTTGGAGAATGACAACAGATAACGTATACGCACGCCTTAAAATTATAGAAGAGGAATTTTTAATCAAATTTCAATAGTTAATTTAGTCAATTAAGACTGCACGAAAACTGTTTTTCAATTTCTTAAAGGATAAAGAGTCATTAAAAAACCCTTTTTATTTAATAAACCAGAAAAAATTTTTAAAAAATAAAGTTTAGTTATATTAATTGGGGATGTTATATTGAAAATAAAATGGTTGAAACTCTTGAGTAGCATCAAAGAACATTATAACACTGGTTTACTTTATACAGCACCGGCAATACCAGACTCTCTCCAGCACTAATTAAAAACAGAATCAAAACTAGATTAAATGCTCTAAAAAAGTCGAAAATATTCAAAAATTTCTGGGATTTCTTTCACGATTTCTTCCACCCTCATCTTAATTTTTTCTGTGTTATTTTTTTGTTATAAATTTTTTCTTATGTAGCTATTTATTGATTAATATTTCTTAAATTTCGCTAATTTGAGAATAATTCTTTTTTTAAATGTACCGGGAATTTACTGTATTTAGAAAATCCGATTGCTACAGGGACCTTGAGTATGATACATTCTCTAATTATATAAATTGTTACATATCTAAGATAGAAATAAAATACATAATTTAAAGAAATTATAAATTATATTTAATTATTTATCTTAACTTTTATTAATATGAATATAAAAAAGTAATTAATTTTTTTTTTAATTAATCTAGGTTGAATCTACTTCAAAGATGGACGATTAAGTTACAGTCTCTTTCAGATTATATATTGAAATAGAGAAAAATTATGTAAAAATAGAATAAATTAAATAAAATGATTTAAAATCTTTAATATAAAATATTTTATTTTTATTTATTTTAATAAAAATTATGCAAAATGTATAGTACAAGACGTTAATTATGGATCAAACATTTCTTTAATTTTTTCAAGAATAAATTTCAAATTTTTTATATTAAAATTGTCTATTTTAATATAATAAACTGTAAGTTTAATACAAATATAAATTTTTAATATATAGGGTGTATTTTTTTTAACTGACGGTACTCAGAGACATCTGTAGAGCAATCTAACAGCCGGACTGTCGCCAAATTTGGGAGAGTGACTAAGGACGACATGGGATAGAGATTCCGCGAAGAAAAACGTAGTACCCAAATTTGCCGGTAGGGGTGGATTTGACGCTGTTGTAGCAAAACAGCTAAGAATCTGCATAAAATCCAGCTGCAATTAACAAACACACGAATGAATAATCAGACAGAGGTTTCAGTGTAATAACGAAAGTTTAATTAATCAGCAAATAACCTTCTCCCTTCTTTAATGTGATCACCGTCCTGCTGGACAACTCATTGCATCCTGAACACCGTGTTCTCTATGGCCGAATTTAACATGTCTGTAGGAATGTTCATCACAGTTCGAGAAATGTTGTCCTTCAAGGTCATCAAGTTTAGGGCACTACCAAAATAGACCTTGGACTTTAAGTAACCCCACAGGAAAAAGTAACATGGGGTTAGATCCGGGGAGCGAGGCGGCCATGCAAGTGGAAAAAAGCGACTGATGACCCTTTCTTCAGTGAAGTGCTGGTAGCTTTTTCGCTACAACAGCGCCAAATACTCCTCTACCGGCGAATTTAGGTACTACTCTTTTTCTTCGCGAAATCTCTTTCCCATGTCATCCTTAGTCACTCTCCCAAATTTGGCGACAGTCCGGCTGTTAGATTGCGCTACAGATGTCCCTGAATACTGTCAGTTTAAAAAAAAAATACCCTGTATTTGATAAAATATACATAGTTGTCTAAAAGTAAGTTAAGCATTATAAAGAGTAAATCGAGACATCATTCAAATACTTATGTGTTATAAATATAAATAATTGTCATTGAAACTCAAAATTTGTGCATAATTTTTGGCAATATAAACTAATGCGAAATCTTTGAGTAGATTGACGCAATATTTTTAAACATGAATTAATTAACAGTACGAGACGAGTTGATAATAATAATAATCAGCGCAGAGCCCAAACGGTTAGGAGTTGAAAGTTGAAATTTGGTACACAGTTAGGGTACGTCACGAAAACGCACACTAAAAAAGGATTTTTCGGAATTCCTCCCCACGGGGGAGAGGAACAGGATTAAGGCTTAAAACTTCCATTGTTGATGTAAGTGTTAAGTAACAATGGAAGTATCAATAATAGAAGTGTTATGTAACAATGGAATTGTTAAGAGAAAGCGATGTGTAAGACGCAGATGCAGTTTTTTCGTTTTCGCAGGAAATCGAACATATTTTTAGACCCATCTAAAAATTCTCTAATTAGTCTGGAAACAGGGGGACCCAATTCTTGCATTCTATGAAAACGGGTAAGGTTGACTATAACATAATAATTTTAATTTTCGCTATCGTTACTTTTGCCCGAGCAACGCCGGGCCTAACTGCTAGTTTGATATAAAATTGTTTTTATAACAGACTGAAACAATATTTTTCTCCATAAAAAACGCATATTTTATGACGATTCACAGCGTAGATTGATACGAAACCATTCTTCCTATAAACTGGTAAAAGAAACCTTTCTGAGCTTAGATTGGTATGAAATTTGTACAATTAAAGTAAAAAGTAAAAAATGATCAAAAATAAAATTGATACATTCCTTTTAATTAAATATTAATTTTATCATATACTTTTCTTAAAGAAATATTCACTTTAATTAAAGTAACACACAATTCTCTTGAAATATATCCTGAAGTCACGTCGTAAGTTAAAATCTAAATCGATTTAGGTATATAAAATATATTATCTTTCGTAGCGATTATCATTTTCAGCTTTTACTTTAATTCATAAGCAATGTAGTCAGAACAAATTTCACGCTTGAGAGAACGTAAACTGACGTTATGATCATAAGATATAAAACAGAAATTCAGCTGATTCTTGAAGGGATAAAGGAGAAAAAGTAGATATCATTTCTCTTTTAGAGCTATTTTAGATCTAAATCCATTCTATCCACGTTTGAAATAACTGGACTCACTTTTGACGATCTTGCTCTTGGTAATCGGAAATAAAGGTACGAGTTCAACTGTAAATGCCACTTTCACTTTGTTTAACTTGAAAGCGAATGGAGCTGAAAAAAGAAAAGAATACCAGGAAAATTTTTCGGTTATTTTATATTTATGAAATCGCAATCGCAATTTCCATATCAAAGAGACAATCGCGTCGCGTCGCATTGTAATGTCGCGAGAAACACGATTATGACTAATCGTTCGTATTAATTACTTTTTAAATTTTATTAAAATTAATAATAAAATTAAATTGTGATTGTTTTCAAATTATATATTTTTACTTTTCTGAAATTTATTTAATTATTTTAATGCAAAATTTTTGTATTTTTTCATATCATTATACACTGAAAAATATATTACAAAAGTTATTACATTACCTTTAAAATTTAATTAACTATTATGAAATATTTTTCAAAAATATGTCTAGAATTTCTACAATTTTTATGAAATATTTATAAAGTTATCTTATAAAATATTAATTTAATAAGTTTAAAATTGTAATGATCAGAAGGCAGGTACAACTGTGATCGTTGTTAAAACACTGAAGATAATCAGAAGTATCAGATTGTTTGAATATGATACAGTAATTTGTGATTGATTTTCAACATTTGGGCTATCCATTAATTACGTGTATGGTTTTTCAGCCGCTAACCTCCCTTTAATTCTCTTCCTTATGTGTACAATAATGTACTTTTGACAAATCCTCTCTCCTTTAATTACTTATGTACAATAATTCATGGACTCTCTTGACGTTGAAGAAATGACTAGTAAAATAGACAATGCCTCGACACACTCTCCCATTGTGTACAGTAGTATACTTTTCACGATTCTCTTCCCCTTAAACCGTATACGTAACGACAGCCCCTTATATATATATTTGTACGATAGATGGGGTACTACTCATGTGGTTTGATCCTTGAAATATTAGGAAAAGAGAAGTAGAAAATAGGATAAGAGAGAAGAAGATGGTGAGTGGATGATAGGGGTAAAACGACAATATATACAGTAACTATTGTGGTGGCAGTAAGTAGTTAGTTTTGCATAATAAAAATAGCCGACTCGGTAACCAAAATTTCAAACTAATAATTGTCCAATTTATTCTGTAACAGTAGCGAAGGGTTGAGAAGTTTTGCAAAGAACATGGCTACATGCAGACACAAATTAATGAGTTATTGAATTTAAAATTTTAACATAAATTTATAAGTTAATAAGACACTTCAAATGTGTAGACACTAATTAATTAAATTTTATATTTATTTACAAAATTATATATACACGTCTGTCTGACTGACTTCTAACAGTTTGTGGTATTTAATCATTTCCCGACTGAAATCATTATACTCGACTCACCACTCCATACCTTTACATAATGACGTCCCTATATATGTATATATATATATATATATTCAAATATTAGCAATAAACTGAAATTATTAACAAATTATTCTTACTTTTAATGTATTCTAAAACGTTTTAATATATTTTGCTTTTTAAAAATTGAAGTATTTGAGCCTTAACACTTGCATCTCTCAAAACAATATTACATGAAACTGTTTTTAGAACATTAAGTTAATATAATTTTAAAAAATATTTAAATTAACGAGCAATTATTGTAACACCATCAGCCGGGCTGCAATTTTTAATCTTCTTTTGATTTAAAAATCACGTGATTTCCGGTCGAGACCTAAAGTTCGTATATAGTTAATCGGCATCTCCGCTTCTAAGCTTTCCATATCCGGTCTCGATTTTTATCTATCTAACTCCGTTCTCGAGATTAACGAAGGACAGTCAGACGAACGACAGAGGGAATGAATAGGTCTGAAAATTTCAAAATTGGAACCCTATAACAAAACAATATCTATATTTAACAATGAGTTTCGGGCCAACCTGTATATATTTATAGAAAAGAATCGCGTCAGAAAACACTACATTCATGTGACAGTTTTATTTTTCTACGAGCAATAATATAAAGTATACAACTATTTTTTTTATTTATATACAAGAATTAAATGTAATATTTACTATATACGAAGAGATAAAATTTGAAAGTTTTAAGAGGAAAACCATTTATATAGGCTATGTTGAGAATAAACTCATTCTCTCAGGATACGTGAATTTCCTGTCACTCAAAGTTTTGATATTATTCAATAGAGTTTTGATTTATATATATATCATAGAGCTTAGTAAAGCAAATATAAGAAAGTACAGGATGGAAAACCATAATAGAGTAAAAATCTTTTTATGGACACATTTATGAAAAAAAAAAAATTGATGATGCCAAGAGATATCTTTATAAAGTTTATCGCTTGCAGAGAAGACAGACTGTCACTCTAACATAAAGGTACTTTCTTCTTTTTCTTAAGAAAAAAAAAAAAAAGCAAAACTTGTCTACTTCAAATGACGTTACACAATTTTTGTACGAAATTCGATCTTTCGATATTCTATTGTCACCAAATAAAAAGCCAGAGGCTCTAGAAAATGATAGATTGATCAGTTTTATTGTACTTCACCTCCAAGAGTGAGGGAGAAGGAAAATAAGAATCTATGTGGTGCCGCAATGTCAGTAAATAATATTTGTTCCACTACAGAGTAAAATAGCATCATAAAGTAATAAGCCAAGTAAATGGACATTTTAAAGACTCTTGGAGATCCACAAGTTCCTTCAAGGATTGTAAGGAGAGAACTGGAATATTTTTGAAATATAAGCAATTTTAAGAAGTTACGAAAAAAATAAAGGCAACACGTAAGCAATAAATTTCAAGAATTCGTTGCTATTTGATAGTTTCAAGAACATTAAGTTTAAGTAAAATAGTATTTTTGGGGGTAGAAATGGTGTACAGTTCTTATAATTTCGTCATTCGTTGCGGGATTCTTAAATTATACAGTTATCAATAATATTGTGTGATTTTTATGTATAGAGTCGTAAAAAGTTGGCTTCCACTTACTTACACAATCTTTTACAACTTTTAACGGATTTACACTTAAACTCATAAATATATATTCAGCAATAACTGTAATAAGATTTTCACGCTTGACATAAAATTTACTTTAACAGTCAAGACCATTGCACAAGACACTAGTTACTTCCAACGTATTTGATACATTTGTAGTTTTATTGCTTTTAAAACAAAGTGATTTCAAAATCTCGCTTCTCTTGAATGTTTCAGGCGTTTACTATTGCCTAAAATAGCAGAACAAATTGCTATTTTCCTTTCGGTTAAAGTTGTTGAACCGAAAATATAAAACATCATACCATTATGCTTTGGTTGTACATTAACTCTACAGTTTCTCTGATTATAATTAAGAAATGTTTATGCTTATTCCTGTTAAATTTCATTGTAATGTTAAGAAAATAATAATATTTAATAAATATGTTTAGAAAGTTTATACTTTTTGTGTCTTTTTATTTAAAGATTTTAAAAAGTTTTCGTCCTTCTTGAAACGTGATTTTCCGAATAGTTATTAAGATGAAGTAGTCTTTTCTTAAGTGTAAAAACATGTAAACTATTCGTAATTTTCACCAGAAACATAAATTTTTAAAAAAAATTTTCCATAAATTTTATGTGATTATAATGTAACAGTAGGCTATATTCCAAACCTTAATGGCGCTCACCTGTGACTGAATGGATAAAACCACAGAACACTGGTAGATAGTTGCGGGTTCATACCTAACCAAGGGCTGACCACGTGGAGTTTTCTGGGTTTTCATTACTTAGGTAGGAACCAGTTTCCCATAGAATACCCTCCCAGGAGGCACCTCCACCATGGTAGATCGCCTTATCCTAATTCTATCAATCTAATCCAATCCTGCTTGTCGACTCCTTCAAAAATAAATTTATTTGGAAGCGTTCAATTATTATTATTGTATTTTAAAATGTAATAAAACTGAATTTTCCTATTGATCTCCAAACGACCCTAACAATTTATTAACCCTATTGACTCTTTAGGGGCAGCTAGTGACAACGTTCTAAAGAATATAAGATAGCTTTCAAAAAAAAATTTATACATTTACGTTAGCATTACAAAAATCGACATATTTTTAAGAAAAAAATTAATTTAAAATATGTATATTTGTAAAATTTTACATGGGTAAAAATTTCTAAGTTAAAATAATTAAATATTTCCAAAATATATGACACATTTTAAAGGATAAAAATAGGCAGTACTATGCGGAATATAAAAGAACCTTAAAGAAGTTTTATAAGCATTATTTATGATAATGATAATTGGTTAGGAAATATACACGTCATGTGTACGTTAACGTTTTCGACGAATCAGGTTTAATTTGTTTCAACAATTCATCTAGTATATTACGCAGAGAACTATTAATGTTTAATAAAATTTAATTTATTTATCGGTTATTACCTATAATTATTAATACGATTTCATTCATTTTTATGTAAAAAATTAATAATTTTATTATTATTGTATTCGAATAAAAGTCAATATTTCAGATACTAAAATTTAAAATTCGATTATATAAAAATGTAATTTTTAGAAACTGAATAGTACATAAAAGTAAATATTTAATTCATAAATATTTTATTATTTTATAAAATCGAATAAACATTCACATAATTGAATGTTATTTGCTTAATTTTATATTAAAATATTCATTTAGAAGTAATTTTTTTTTCAATCAATCAAACCTTTATTCGTATTAGTCACAAGCCTGTTACATAGGGAATTATTATTGGTTCATTATCATTATGTTAAGTCAAATGGTTAATGCTTTCCGACTGGTAGCAAAAGATTTATTAACATAATTATACAATTTATATATTGTTTCTATGGTGGCTGAGTGAAGAAAACTATACATCGATTTTTCTGAGGTATAGTCACTTAAGAAATGAAGACCATACCTCTGTCTTAATTCTTTAGCATTTTGCAACTACAAATCAAGTGGAATTTTGAAAAATTATCATTACATCTCGGGCAAACATTATTAGAATACACATAAAATTTGTTATTAATGAACTTTTATCATCTTCATCATAATGAACATCTTTGTTAAGTCTAAGTTGAATAAAAAATTTTTTTAATGTTAAATGGTAAGTTTGTCAATATATAGTTATTAATGTGTGGATATTCCAATATTATGCCGTACTAATCCGGCGATTTACGTACATAAATATCTTCAACATCGTGAGATAATGAACTTTCCAAAACATTTCAAATTAATTGAGTACAGTGGAACCTCTCTTAACGAGCATAATTCGTTCCAGTCTTACTCGTAATGCGAAACACTCGTTCAGAGAAACACTTTTTTCCATATAAAATAATGTAAAATACGATAATGCTGAAAAAATGCTCAAATGTTTTATGTATAACGTTTATTCAAAAAAATTGTACAATATACACTGTTAAGGAGTGTGAATCATCATCATCTTTTCTTCTAGCGCGGAATGAACCATCCTGAATGTGAATTCGATTTGCAGAAACAAAAAGAAAATAACAGCTAATATGTTTGATAAATACTCCAAACGATATGCCAAAATTCTTGGGTTATGTAAAGGCTATAATTAAATATTAGAAATTAATTAATTTGACTAGAGGTAGGCAGTTATGTTTCCATCTCGTATTAAATTTAATAATTATAAATAGTTAATTTTTAATTCAGACATTTCTAAAATTAAATTTGGAATCGGTCATTAAATTTAATAATTGAAGAATTTGGCATATCGTTTGGTGTGTTTATTATATAACGGGCTATGGTTGTTGATGTTTATAAGTAACATGTGTGAACACAAGTTCGGAATAATATGTGATCGCAAGCGACACAAAGATGCTTAGCGGAATGAGTGCTAAACACAGACTGATGGAGCATGCTGCATGCGCAAAATTTGGGACTTCCCCTCTCCTCATCACTCGTTATGTGAAATATCGCTCGTTAAGCGAGGCAAATTTTTACAATTTGTTTTGCTCGATATGCAAAATACTTGTTGTGCGAGGTGCTCGTTAAGCGAGGTACCAGTGTACTTAATTCTTCACTTATCTCCGGCGCATCCAAAAACTGCCGTATGGAAAACCCAAAACTATTAAACACTAGCTAGTTGACTCATCCAGTTTCTATTCAGCCCATTCAACAATGATTTATGATATAATTATTTCAGTAGAATGATCGAAAGCTGCCCTCTATTCCTCAACATCACAAAGAATTTAATACATCTTTTTATAAACATTGTACTTAGTTTAAATATACTCAGCTCCAACATAAGTGAACTATCAGGTACAGTACATTAAAGTTACTTTTAGCACAGCCTGTGCAGGGGATGATTTAGGGGTGCACAGGACGTAGCTATACCCACATCTGAGAGATTTTTCCGAGTAACGCCAGGTACAGTACCTCCGGTATTAAAAACTTCTGTAAGGCATATTATTTTCTTACTACTCCACTAAAGATTTCTGGGTCCGCTATTGACTCTGTGTACACATGTACGTATTTTATGACTGCATGCGGATGCACATAGAGAGACAAAAGTTAGTTAACCATTTTAAAAACTAAATTTCTGTCTTGTTTAAATACTTTATTACTTACAAATTTTACGAAAATTGTTTGAAATGAAATTCTTTCTGTTAAATATACAAATTTCATCAGTTTAACAAATTCAATTGCGATTCATATTCACAACATACAGTATCTACACGTGTACATACACACAAGCACACACACACACAAAGGAACTCTATAAATTACGCGCGCAGTTTAACAAAAGGAGGGTCGCAAAAGGTACATTATTGCACACGATGAGAAGTGAGGAGTCGAGACATTGTCTATTATAGAGTTTTTTTAGTGGTATTAGTGACATACGATTTTGTTCTTATAAACCTACTTAGGCCTACTGGTCATATGAATAAACTATCAGTTAGAAAATATTTATAGAACTCTTCTTCAACGTCAGGGACACATAAACTACTGTACAATATGCAATTAAAGGAGAGGTATTTGCCAAAAGTTGTATACAATAAGGAGAAAGGGAGTCAATAGTGAATCGAAACTTGTTCATGTAATTGATAAGAGGCCCTAAAGCAATAAGCGGAGAAAATAAAATAGGAATTATCTTGTAATTTTAAATTTATAATCGAATTTATCCTCAAAAATATGACATTTTTATAAATTATATAGATAAAATTAAACAAAATTATGAAAAATTAAATTCTTGTTGAGCTAATATTACGTGAAAACAATTGAATTTAAACATATTCGCATTACTGAAGAGTAAACAAACTTTTTTCTAATAAAATACCCATTGAATATGAGAATAATACTGAAAGACAACTTTAATAAAAATTTATAATAGAAAACATCCTAAAAGTCAGTTCACAGTGTTTTTATGTATTACACATGAATTAAATGATTTAAAAACCATTAGATGTGGTACTCAGCCTTTTTGTCTAGTGGAAGCAATTTTTCATGTGTCGCAGTGTGCAAAAGTCTCTATCTGTATATAAACGAAAATTAACGTTAAATATCTGCGAATAAATAATATAAAACGAATGATAATTAGCACGTTAAAATGATTTTTTGCAATTTTGTGGCAACCTACGGTAAGTTCGCGGTACACTGCTCGAAAACCACTGGTGTAGATCGATCTGATTATTTTCTTTTATAAACTTGATGGAGGTTATATTACTTACAGGTTCGTAAGTGATAAAGTGTTTTAGTAAGAAACAATTTACGAGCTTACCAGTGGCAGCAGAACGGATACAACCACTAACCACATGTCGTGGGTTTGCGCCATACCAACTGGCTAGCACGTGGAGTTTTTTGAAAATTTTGTGTGTCTAATATCTAATAGGGGCAAGTTTGTTATAGAAAGTCCTCCTAAGAGGCACCATCCCTTTGCAGATTGTCCATGATTTTGTTTTCTCTTACCATCAATCTAATTAAAGAAACGATTTATCCTTTACAATGGTTAGCTGATTTTTGGATCACAATTTATATCGAAATTAACAGTGTAATTAATTTACTCGTTGTTCTAGAGCTATAGTTGCTTTCGCTCTTATTATCTTTAAACTGATTGAAAATCTTTCAAAATATAAAAAGACACATAATTTAATTTTAAATTTATGAAAATCAAGTGAAAATTTGAATAATATTTAACGTTTAGAGCTTAAAATGAAGGTAAAGAGATTACGTTTTTCTTTTGTTGTTGTATAATGTTACGTAAAGAGATTTCAGTTCATATTGCAGACAAGAATTGAAATATATTTAATTTTTTTTATTTCTATATAAAATTTAAAATTATAATTTAAATATATTGAAATATATTCAAATTTGAATTTCTGTAGAAGTAATAAGAATCGAGAGAATAATATAGAAAAGATAAGAATTCTTATAGAAGAACTTACATGAAGTTTCAGCTAAGGACTTAAACATATATCTAAAAGTCAATAGTAAACATCAATATACGTGCAGTGCTTCCTAGGAAGACCATCCCAGTCTTACATCTTTCGTCCTAGTAAATAAAGAAATTTGAAATTTTGGGAGTCTTACTTGATCTGAAACCCTCACTTTTAATGTTTGTTCTGACCTTTTACCTTTAAGGAATAAAGTAGTTTAACTTTAACCTTTAAATGGTAATCAGTATCTTGTGGCACAATGTCTTAAACATATCTATATTACATTATTGAATTCGGCATTTAAAACCTTTTAAATCTATGGATTACCATGCGAGATTTTAAACTTACGAGCATTTTGATCTATAAAGGTTAAAAGTCAAAATGTCAAAAAATGCTAGAACCGGAAATTGGGCTGGGACAGTCTTTATGGGATACATTGTATAATGCACTGCATCACATTGATTGGTCTTTCATAACAGAGGAAATGTATAGCGATTGGTGTGAGGGACACGATTTTGTTCACTCAATTGGAAGCTTAATAATTCCTGTACCTTTTGTCGAAAATTTCTGAAATTTTGCTGAGAAGTTTGGATATTAGAGGCATTGATACTATTAAATTTTGGGGTTGAAGTGTCGTGTCGTATCTCAAGTGGGGTAGGATTAATGAAGATTTTATTAGTTATTAGCAGTTCAAATTTTTATGAAACTAATCTCTACCCTCAAAATTAAGTTTTTTTTTTTCGCCATTTTAAATAATTAATAATATACTAAGTTTTTAAATAACATATCCTAACAGATGGCGCCACATCAAATTTAATTTTTTTTTTGCCGGGAGAGTTACGCAACTCGTTGGTGAATTTTTTAATTGTTTCTACCAGTCTCTGGTTTACTCCACTCTTCTCAATACTTCATTACTCATTCTGTCTGTCTAGGACTCTGTCGCCATCCAGCCCAAGCACCAAATTCGGAAAGTTTACAAAATAAAAAGAAATATTTGTAAATTTATGTCTTTGTGCAAAGAAAACAGAGGAAAAAAAAAGCAGAAAAATATTTAATCTTATTTAAATTTAATCTAAATTTAAATAAAAAGAAATAAACAAGAAAACTTTTAAATTCGGCATAAAGTTAGTTTAAAAAGCACCATTTTTATTTTAAATATTTATTTAACAAGCGTGATTTATATATTATTTTTACCAAAATAAATAGTGTAACTTCTTCGAGACTCGACTTCGAAAAATAAAACGCTATTCTAACGTTTTTGCTATTCGAGAATATAAAACGAAAGACGTTTGTATACAAAACAATGAAAATTTCATCATTAAAATAAAAGAAAATAAATAATAAAATTATTTGGCGAAAGTGAAATTTCATAATCTTAAGCGAAAGTTAAAAATAAAATATAAAATAAATTTAAAAAATATCGCCTCCTTTAACCGTATTGACATATGCAGCTTAGTGAAAATGATGTAAATATGATTTTATCCTACATGGATTTTCCATTTTCTCGCCGTATGGCTCCTATTTATAATCACTCGCCCAAAGTCAAAAGAGAAGAAGATCAACTGAATAAATGCTCGTTCGTGTCTTAAGTAAATCTACTTTTCCAAAAGTAATTCGTGCTTTAACTCTCGTTTGCCACATTTAATGCATGATTATTTAAGAATTTTCCATGTTTCTTTAATATATTTTCTGAAAAAATAAAAATAAATAGATAAATTTTAAACGGAAATTTTCTATACAAGTTTCAATAATATTTTGTAGAAATTTTTGGAAGAATTAAAGTACAAAATAGGAAAAATACGTCGTTTTAAACTAATATTTAATTTGTTTGAAAATATTTTTTCCTAAATTTGTTTTAAATTAAATAATGTAAACGAGTTTAAAGTCAATATGAACTGATGCTCTCCACGTGCTAGCCACGTGGAGTTTTCCGGGTCTTTTCACGTTAAATAGGGAAAGTTTCCTTTAGAAAGTCCTCTCGGGAGGCATCTTTCCTCAACAGTCGCGTTGTCGCAAATAAATAAACAAAACCAAATCGTACGTATATATATATATACGAGATTAAAGAATATATACACTATATGCTTCACATCAATCGATAAGCTATCTAGCTACTGTGATTAAGAACCAGCGGTTTTGAGTTTAATATAAATTTTGTCAGTAACGGCTTTAATTTTTGGTAAGAGCAGGCCCTGCCACAGAAGTGACTAGCAAACACATTTCTTAAAAATGGTTCATTTCATTGAATTTTATATATTTAATATACAGAGGCCCTCAAAAACGTATGTGACTGTTGCCTCTTTCGATCTCTGCGAGGCCTTAGGTTTAGCTGCATTAAAGTATGAGATACGTAATACGATGCCGGGATACTCAATTTTTAACCATCTTTAAATTTAAAAATATCATGTGACAGGTCACAAATCGGAATTTCGTACATTGTTAATCGAAGTCACCGATTTCTAAGCTTTCCATATCTGGTCTCGATTTTAGTGATGTCCTACCCCTGTACATCATACTTCATCCGATAACAATCGAGTAATGCCGGCCATCTATCTAACTGTATTGTAGAGAAAAATTTTGCATTGAAATCACGTGACATTCGGTCCAGGCCGAAAATTCGTGTACAGTTAATCAGGACATTTGGCCCCTAAGCTTTCCATCGTAGGTTTTCATCTATCTAACTGTGTTCTCGAGATTAACGAACGACAATCAGACAATGGACGATAAATAAAAATTTATAGGCCCGCAATTTAAAATTTGCAGTCCAATTTAGGAAAAACTCGAAAGGAATTAATTTAATTATAAATTAATTGTATTAAATTCTATATAGAAACGTAGTGAAAATTTAAAATGTTATTTTAATTTTTTTAGGTTTTTTTAAAATAAAATTAAACTTTAAAAATATTCATAAATCGCGTGGAAATATATTAAATATTTATTACTAAAAAACATAAAATTTTCAGTATTAAATTTTATATTAGTATGAAAGTTTTCCTTCAACTCAAATGAGAACTATATTGAATTTTTTTTAATAAAAAAATAAAAAATAAAAAAACTAAAAACGCAAAAGTAATTTAAAATCTAAATTTAATTTTCTCTGAACGTAAACAATTTTAATATGACGTATTTCCAAGATTTTATTTAATTTTAATATTTCTTTCGTTGAGACTGCTTTAACATATTTTACTATTTTTCAGAATTTTAGTTTAGTTTTAATAAATAAAAATACTAAAAATTACTTAATGCAGATATTTCTTTATTTTAATAATCAAATGAAAAATTCATAAATTACGAATAAATATTTTAAGAAACGTTTTATTTTGATTTTTATCAGCAGCGACTAACGTTAGCGACAATGCGATTTCTTAGCGATTAATCGCGTTGTCGCTTCTTACAAGTATTGCTCTTTCGACGGATTTCTTTCTTTCTTTTTGTTTTACATTTTATTGAAAGTAATAAATTAAACGATTCGCCAGCGATTTAATTTCATTCTATCATCAAATTAGAAGCGAAAGTAAGTCGTATTTAATCTAATATCGAAGTGATTGAAGAAATTTTCTGTAAATTAATTTTATAATAATATTCTAGCCACATAAATTATTACGGAAAGAAAATATTAAAAAATAATAAAATATTTTTGTTAAAATCAGAATCAAAAACGAAATTTTAATTTTTGTTTACTTTCAAAGTAATTTATCTAACATATTCCAACAGGGAGATGCTGCACTTTATGGTACACCCATTTGGCTGAGCTTTTACTATGGAACAGCGGATAGCAAAAGAAGACCATGTAGTTTCAGGTGCCACTGACAAGTATCATTTCCAGTTTTCGTGTTGTTGTACTGTACATGTCTAAGATGTGTTTTCATTTATGAAATTTTCATCTATGTAAATAAATTCTATGATACTGGAAGTTTCCTTTGTCATTATTGTCATTCAAATTAATCCAGTTTCCAGGTCGCATGCCTATCAAATCTTTGGCTTTCCATAGTCAGTATGTGTTGACCGTCGAATGTATGAGGCAGTTAACCGCTCTGGGGATCTGGAATCGAATCCGGGCTAGCAACTCCCCAGAAATTTTTATGAACATTCTGTCCCGGATATATTGAGCATTGTGAGCCGCCCCATTGTGAGCCTTGCTGAACCCACGAAAGGCACTATTAAAAAAAACTCTTCTAATGTCCATAGGACGGAAAGAAAACTTCAAATGTTTTAATGCCATCTTTTAAATTTAAAATGAGAGGAGAAAATCTATGAGGTACATTATGGTTTGTCCTAAGGTATAATGATCTGAAATAATATTCAACAATTTATTATCAATGACTTGATGGTCTTAACTTAAAATCATATTCCTTGAAGTAGTAATGTCTGTTTGATATTGCAATAGAATAAGCTCGTGTAGATTTAAGTAACGGCATAGGTCAGGAAACCAAAATATATAAGCCAAATATACTAAAATTTATTTTAAATGTTTTTCTGTTTGAATTCCTATATTCTGTTTTATTAATGTAGAGATTATTTTGACATAGGTCAACTTTCTTTGATATGATTTATACACAGGAGTGAATAAAACATTAAGTTGACTTTTATTCTTTGCGGTGCAGACGTATGTCAATACCAAGCTCCCTACTTCTTCTTAGGACAGTTATGAACCATCCCTTAGGATGATTCATTTGTTTCCAATGAAAAAAATCCTAATTATAAGAGAAACAATTAGCGAATCACACGGAGTCTTGATCAAGATTTTTGTGCCATTGCTACAAGATATTTTAGGAAAATCCTATGGGCTTCACTTCATGGTCTTTTATGTATTCTATAACATAAAATAAATTTAATTAAAAAAATTAGTAAATGTAACTTTCATGTGCAAAAAATTAAGTTAGAAGTAACTGGAATTCTATAAAAACTTTGTAAATTTGTTTGCGAGTTCATGTATTTTTCTCTAATAGAATTAAGCGCAAATTTAGTAAACTTTTTAAATACATCGCATCATAAAATTATATTCCCTGATTTTTGACATAATTTTAAATATTACAACTTTCAAAATGGATCGAACTTGTTAATCGAATTTAAACACTCTTGAACAGAGAGGAGAGGGGAAAAAATAAATAAAAATTCCCTACATTTTTTTACAACTGGATAGTCCATCTTAAGTACATTAATCTCAACGATATACTCTCTATTAAAGAATGTTACATTTTAAAGCTTTTAAACTTTAAACCAGTTAAAAGATCATCTAGAAGTTTGAATGTCGAACCATTCATAGTTTTAGGAAAATGGAGAGTTCTTAAGAAGCCATTACTATTCATTACCCATTTTGGCAATAAAAGTAGATGCAAGTGGATAAGTCTTAAATTAAATGGAGAAACAGCGCTTCCTTTTTTATAAATAGCTAATTTTAACTTTTCTGATAAATATAGCATCCTCTGGAAGTTAGGATGATAAAAAAAAATTTGGAAAAATATCAGAAGTGAAGTCGGAGATAAGATTATCATTCCTCTTCTCAACAAGATGGCGGAAAGATAGGAACCATTATGTAAAGTAGCACAGCGGTAGAAATATTCGAAACATCATTTTATTAGAATGACATTTTATTCACGTTACAACCAGAAGGTGGATTTATCTTCGGGATAATGATGTTTTCTTCTTACTAACGATCTTTGGTATAAAGAAACAAGTGCACCCTGGAGAGACATGGTGTTATCCCCAGAGTAAATTAAATGAGTACTGATAAGGTAGCATACGTTTTGGTTTTATTTATTTTCTTTTTTATTACTACATGATATAATTGCTGTCTTGTGTTCTTTCACAACCGTTTCTGTCTTAATTATCGTAAGCAATTTGTATTTTACAAAAATGATCTGTTGAGCAATTTAATTAATATACATATTGCTTCATTCCTGTCTTCGTTTGATTTATAACACAATTTATAATATAATTTACTAAAAGTATCATTTAATTTATAAGTATGATAGTTGCTACGTTTTTAAATTATATAGAAAATTATTGGTCAATTATAAATTTAAAATAAAACACAATGCTCGTTAATTGGCCAATTTGAATTCGAACAGAACAATAAGAGTTATTAATTTTATAAATTAATTTTTTACATTTTAATTATTCAAAGTATAATGCATATAAGATAAAAAAAGCAAAATTTATTAATTAAACAAATTTTAAAATTTAAAAACTTTCAAATTTACCACTCTAACGTTTAATTTGAATTCGAATTACCCAATCAGAAGAAAGATCCGAAGATAAGTTACATGCTTTTAAACTGTCAATTTCTAGAATTTTTCTGGAATCTTAACTTGGATTATGCAGCTTTATCGCAAGTTTATTGCTGTTTTATATATAAAAAATAACGAATTTTGATCTATAGTTGATATATCTGCATCTAACTCGAAATATATCTTTTAAAAGCGTGGCAAAGTAGACAATTTTATAAAAAAAAAACTTTTTTATAATGTTTCCATCCTTCAGTCGATGTAAATGGCTAGATAAAGACATATTTATTCACTCTACTGATAAAAGAATAAATCGATAATATACCTGCACTTAGGAGAGTTCTGCAGGTTGAAACTATAACTGTATATATATATATTTTATACGAGAATATACATAAAAAATCTCTCTTATCTCCGATACATATCAGAGAAAAATTTCTGTTTAAACATTCGAATCGACAATTCTATTTTAGAGTTTTTATATTTTATGACTTTACCAGTCAAATTTTATAGAGAAAGATGTAAAAAAAGTATTGCGCTTTCGGTTAATGGCATTGATTTCTCCGAGCCATTTCTTAAAGTTATGTATTGCTTTTCTGATATTTATTTATACTTTATAACAACCTTCAACGTTATTTTCACCCCCTCCTGATGATAAAGTATTCTTCTCAATCTGTTTTCTTTAGCTGAAACGGCGAAACAAAATTCGGAAGCGTGATAAAATCTATTACAAAGAAGATGGAGGAAGAAAAAAATGGCCGACTCATGAATTCTTGAAGACGTTGTGTGTGAAGCTCTCGAAACGACCAGGAAACAAAGATTAAAAAAAAAAAAGAGAAAATAGTAATAATTTAAAATTCTTAAAATCATACACGAGTTTAATAGCTATAAAATAAGAATTTTAATCTGGAATTTTACACGTTGAAAGATTAAAATTCTTTAAAATTAATTAAGTAAATGTTTGAGGACATATATATAGACGGTTGCTGGGTGATGCCTGAAATCGGTATCATCAAATTATAAGATGTTGTAAAATGAAAGTGTTGTCTTCTAAAGTTGATTTACGTTTCCTAGGTTAAGAATTTTCTTATTTTATCTTCTATATCAACAGTTATTGTGTTTTAAAAATTTATGAAACGGATTTAATGACTGGTTTTATGATTATGACTGCCTAAAAATCTCCATTTATCACGTTTTATTTTAAATAATGGACTAATATTTCGTTTCATCTTCACCGATTTCTTCATTTTAAATTGAAATATTTTAATAAATTATTTTATTGTGTAACGATTTATGTATGCAAAATGATCTTATAAAGAGAATAAAACTAGTAACAACATCAGTAAAATTAGTCGTTCGTGAATTATATCACGAATTCAAAGTTATGTTATTTTTCTTCGACTTAAAGTGAGAAAAAATTTATGAAAGAATATATTAGGTATGTTTTAAGAAAGATATATACACAAAATAGCTCCAAAATCAGTTAATTTGTATCAGACTAAATTGCTGTCTTATTAATAAGAATCGCTCCTATTTACAACTTCCACAGATGAATGATTTTCTTGCAAAAATTACTAAATTTCTTCTAAAAAGAGCGATTAACTGACTTTCGGGCTACCTAGCCTGTTTCATTACAAGCATAATAACTTTTTTTAGGCAATGTTTAAGTTCTATTAATTTATCTCTAATTTTTTTACATAAAATATACAAAATAGTCATTTAATTAAATTCAATTTCATGTAATGAACTAGATGGATCGAAGATTGCTTTATTTTCACATAGAATTTTTTTTCGCTTCAAAGCCGTATCAGTTACATAAATATAAATTTCTATGTAGGACCTCCGAAAAGTAGATAGAAATCCTGGCCACTTACACTTATGAGATTCCAGCATATTATAAAATATAGAATTAAAAATGGCATTATATTTTTATTAAATAAAATTGGATATAACAAAACTTTTTCTTAATATACGAAAGTGTTTTAAAATGAATAATTTGAAGCTTTATAAATGTGAAGCTCGACTATAAATAATTTGTCCTATGATAGGGCCTTTTTCTACATTCATACATATTCAATATTATTACTAGATCAGTTACTAACCTTGTAATTAATGCAAAATATTAATATACTTTATAAAGAATTTTATTTTATTTTGTCAAAAACTGCACATTTTAAAATTTATTTTATTATTATTTTTTTTAAATTTCAATTTAAAAAGAAATGCTTTTTTTAGAAAAGATAGGAAATTTTGGGAAATTAAAATTTTTTAAAAAGTAATATATTTTTTCCCTATCTATAAAAAAACAAAAATAGTAATAAATGCTGCTTATTTGAGGCTTTAATTCTAGAAAATTTCAAAAAATACTATTTTTTTGTCCTTTCTTTATCACAAAGAAGTGAGAAAGAATCCTCCATTGTTAGCAAACTAATAAAGATTTTCGAATCGAATTTTCTCTTCGACAATTTTCTAAAATGAAATAAGAAAAATATAAAAAGAGAACAGAGTTTATAGACAAAAAAAATCTATTTTCTTCGTTTACCTAGCTTATTTGGTATACAAATTGCTTTTCTCTTCATAAAATAAAATTCTAATCAAATTAAATTTAGCTATAATCTCTATACTACTATCATCAACTATTCTTCTAAGGTAAATATATTAAAATTTTATAGAAAACAAACTTAAAATCAATAATAATATTCTAACATTTATAAATTATTTATTTGTTCTGACGTTTCCTGTTAAAATTGTTTTAAAATACGCGCATAAAATATAATTTTTTTCAATTTACAATAATAATTATTAAAAATATACATGAAATACATGATTATGACGTCATATTATCACACACTTTATTGAAGAAAGAGGGCGCAAAAACAAAAGTTGCAAATAGCGCTACTCAACGGGGAAGATGTCAAGTAGCGCCACTCAGAGGGAAAAAATGATAAGTAGCGCCACTCAGCAAGAGCAGCATTAAACAAAAGTAAAAACTAGTAATTCAAGCGAGATTGATACAAAGTTTTATAACAAATTAGTAATAAAATATTAATTGGAACGACTAACACATTAGAATAACAGAAGATTAACATTTCATGACAAGAAGCGCTTACGACTAACAAATACACATGAATATTTTAATGATAATCTGGATTGATAGGATATTATTTATTTTTAAACATACAGAAGTTTAATATTTAAAATGTATGAATATTTAACTTATTGTATTTATTTAGTAATTCATTTATATGAATAGAATTTAGCGTGTTGAAAAGCTTTACACAGATTTACATTCAAAAATCCAGAAAACTCCGAACCTAAGGAGTGCCAGATTTTTGCAAATTCCGGATTTTTTTTATGGTTATATGTGCTGTATACATCTAACAGAAAATGACTACGTGTATAATTCTTTAAAAAAAGAAAATTAAACATTAAATGAAAAGCAAATGAAATTTTAATGTTCATCAACTAAATAAAACAGTTCTACAGAATTTTAGGTGCCTCCAGAAAACAGTGGCGAGCCAACGCGGTAAATTTGAAAATGCGCTCCGAAATCCATGCCGGAAATCTGAAGGAACCAGATTTTTGAATGTCAACCTCTAGTTCGGTAAGAAACAAGTTATGATACAGTTAATAAAGGCAATAAATATTTTTAAAAATTTTTAGAGTATTTTTAAGCAACTTATTTTAAAAAAGTGGTATTTTTTGTATTTATTTTTATTAGTTTTTGAATTTTATTATTGTCTTATAAAATATATCTATGTGTATTAGACTCTCAGGCGTAATAATGCAAAATATTTTAAAACATATTCATATATTATTCTTTGTGATATATTTAAGATATGTTATGAAAGTTTTTGAAAAAGATACAGTTATCTTATCGGCAATTGGTCGTATATACGATGTTTCTATTTCTTCAACCAATCATCGATCATTATGCATTGTAAATGATTTATTACTGTTAGTATACACATGTATTACAAGGAACCGCCTATATTTACTGACTATTTAATAATCAGATATTTGGCTACAATTAAAACGTGAATTGTAAAATAATTTCCAAATTTTTATTTTAATGCTAATAACTGTAGTAAAAATTATAATATTAATATTCGATCTTTTAAAAATATTTATAATAATTTTCACTATTTTTAAACATGTTTAAACAATTTTACGTATTATAAAATAAATAATTTTTCGGTTAAAAATACTTTTTCTCATAAATTAATTTAAATTTCTTAGATTTTATTAAATTTAAATATGTTGCAGGAATATATTTTAATTTATTTATAAATTTATTTATAAATTAAAATTAATAAATTATAAATTATTATTTTTCGTTTATATATTGTCTGCTTGGACCTTGTTTATAAATAGGACCTATTATACCAATATAATAAGTTCTATCTATAAACAAGGTCCAAGTAGACAATATATAAACAATTATCATAAAGGTTTTAATTTTATTATTTAAAAATAAATATAATTGGATAATCATTAATTCTGTCTTTAAATAAGTTTTAGAGATTATATACAAATTTAAATTTGATTAACATTTCAAAATTAATTTTTTTTAAATAAAAATTACAGTTTAATAGTGATTAATTCATAGAATTTTTTAATTTTTCACTCTTTTTGCCTTGTGGGCACCAAGAGGATTAAATTGATGGAAGAAGGTACCTCACACATGAATGATCTCCGAAGGTGGATGGATGCTGCGCAAAGTCTTTCTTCAGGAAAATAGTTCCTATAGAGCGTGCACTTTTCGAAACTAATAGCATTGGGCTTATGAATAGGTAGCTTCCTGTTTCGCCTATCGTGCTGTATATACACTGTTTGAAAATGTTAAAATGCTTTTTTAGTTATTTAGGTATTTTTGAAATGCGGGTTAATTGTTGTTTGCTTCAGTGCCAACGATAAAAAACAACCAGGTTAGAAATTTAATAAATTTCAGATGATCCAACAAGAAAAAAAAAGGAAAGATAAAAAGTGGAAAGCAAATAGTCGATACGCTCAAATCTGTAGCAGACAAAATTATAATGACAGTTAATTTTGAATAGTTTAGAGCAATAATATTCTACAAATGTAAATCTATTTTTAATGAACAATTAAATAGAAGGTTATTACATCACACGCGGTATTATAACAGCCAATCATTTTAAACTTTTGAAATCTTAACAGTTTACGTTTTAAATACTAATAACATAATTTTAAGAAATAGCGAACTTCAGAAGCTGAAATTCGAAATATGTATGAATTAAGAGTGCTGGAAAATTTCAGAGAAATAGCTGCAATAATTAATCATTCTAAAATTGCTGTGGCCAATGTATAGACAAAAGAAGAAAATTATGGAAAATGGATAGTAGTGGAGAGCAATAAAAAGTTAACTGACAGAAACAAACAAAAGGTTTTCTTCCTGACAAAACGTCAAGTAAATTAGCAGCTATCTACTAGACATAGCTAGCTGCTAGTTTACCAAAATCTGTGTCCCATCAGACGATGTAATGTACAGAAAAATGAAAGTGATACCTAATTTGATACCTGTTCACAAGCAACAAAGACTTTAATACGCTAAATCTGTTGTGAGCTGGACCAAGGAGAGGGGAAAAAGTTGTGTTTTCTAATGAAAAAAGTAGAATTTAGATGGACCAGATGGTTATGGATATTATTGGCATGATGTGAAAAGAGAAGACAAAATTAGAATGAGTAGTCAGGAGGTGGCAATGTAATGGTTTGGGATGCTTTTGGATTAAATGAGAATACTAATCTTGTCATTGTTGATGAAAAATGGAGTCTTCAAAATATCAGGATATGTTAAAAAAATAATCTAATTGCGTTTAGACCTTTAATCGGTGGAAGTAATTAGATATTTCAACGAGATAATGCTCCACTCCAACTAAAATCAACTAAGATCTGGTTTATTAACGAAAACAAAAAAAGTATTAGACTGGCTTTCTAGAAGTCCAGATCTTAGTCCACCAGAAAATTTATGGAGTTAATAACGAACATAGTTAATGGTCAAAACAAGCATTATCATCAAGTAAACCAGTTAAAATTACCAATTAAGAATGCTTGAAGTGAAACAATTGCAAATCTCGATTCAAACTATGCCTGATAGAGTGTTAATGTTCTTCAAATGAAAGGAGATCCAACTAAATATTAAATGATATAAATTTTGCCAAAAATATGGTGTCCTTATAATTATGTTACATTGAAAAATGCAGTGAATTTCAAAAACAGTTTAAAATTATTTTAATTATAATCAAACATTAATGACAATAACTTTTAACATCGTTTTGTATTTATTATTAAGTATATAAAATTTCAAAAGTGTCAATATATTACAAATTGTTGTACTCGTAATTATGTTACAAGATCGAAAATGAAAGCCAACAACTGTAAAAGCGACAGTTTATAGCTTGTGTATCTTTCTAAAAGTTCTGCTTTTGTCCCTGTTGTCTTATCCCCTAATTCGATTAAACAACTGTTACATTCTTTAAGTCCATGTTTTTATAAGTAGATTAAAACTTCCCGTTTAATTTCCACTGTTTACTCACAACCGGAAGTTAAGTATACATCAAGCTGACACTAGCGCACGAGTAACGAAATTTAAACAGTGCATGCCCCATTTAGTTGTTAGACAGGTAAAGAAACCCGGAAATCCACGTTAGTGAGGTGCGAACCCACAACCAATTTCAGTGGTTTGAGGGCACTGAGAGGGAGCTTTTAATCACGTCATGGGTTAGGCCAGGCTCGCAATAGGGTAAGGGTAATAGGTAAGAGCCTGACCATTCACGAATAATTTCAGGGGGTGTTCGAATTCATAAATTGATTCGTCGTTTCATCAAAAATTTTAATAATTATAAACAATGATTATATATTTGAAAATTCATTTTTAATTTACTTAGAAAATAATTAACTTGTTATTAACAAAGTTTAGAATAATTTTCTACAAAATTTTATTACTTATGAATATTAATATAATTAAAAATAGCATTATTATTATTATTATGATAATTAATCATCCTTTACAAATTGTATCTAGGCTAAATATCATTAATAATACATGATTAATTAATCTGTTATTGTAATAATTTTTGAGAAAAAATAAAAGATAATAACGTAGTATTATTTTACTTTTAAGTCTAATCATCTGATGGAACTTTTATTATCTTTTATTATAAATTTCGACTGTACTTAATCCCTTTATCTGTTACTAAAACAAGCTTATGTTTCAATAAAACTCGTTCATTTATTATTATTATTTTTATGTTTTTTTTTTTTACAAGAATGTTTTACTTTCAAAAATAGACTTACATTCTTATAAGGTTTAATTTTATTACATGTAAATTATTTGCATGTATGAATTGTATATTCTGTATATAATTTTATGCGTGTTTCTTAATTTCAGGGTGACCCAGTCGATTAACCGGATATTGCGTGTTCTAAGTAAACATGCAAATACGAATTGTTTGAATGGTTTTTATTGCGACGTAAATGTGCTGTCGTTTTATCAAATTAGCGGAAATAATGTACAGTACATGATAAATTATAAATAAATATTTATAGCCAACAATTTAGTCTTTACAGTGGCTAACTCACTTTTGGGCTACCTACGCTTTTTATAATAGCTGAAAAATAAAAGTTTAAAATATAAATTTAAGGTTTTATTCATAATTATTTTATACATTTATATACTTTAAGTTAATTTTCTACTTTCCTGGCTGTTGTATACAAAAAGAATGATAGTATGGTTATTGGTCAGAAATTGACCCCATTCAATATTTTTACATTTTGGACTCAGGGACCTTTAAACGTCGAGAAATGCGAAAATATTTGAGGGGGGATTGTTTTCTGTATGTAGGGATGTTAGCGCGCGCGCGCGTGTGTGTGTGTGTGTAGGTGTATGTGAGGCACAATTTTGTTCACTCATTTTGAAGCTTAATAACTCCTATGCCTTCTGTCAAAAATTTCTAAAAGTTTGTAGGGAGGTTTGTGTATTAGGGAGATTGATGCTGTTAAATCTTGGTGGTTAAAGGCCAAAGGACGAGTGGAATCGGACTTAATAAGATTTTACTCGTTATTAGCATTTACAATTTTTTACAAAATAAAACTCACCTCTATCCTCAAAATTAAGCTTTCTGACATTTTACAATAATTAATAATATAAAAAGTTTTTAAATAAATTAGCGTAACAAGTGGCGCCACCCGTAATTTTAACTCTTGCCGAGAAAGTCACGCAACTTGTTGCTGGTTTTTTTTTGTGTGTGTATTGGTTTGGGTTTGGTAATTTTTACAGCACGTGAAAGTATAAATTTGTGAAGTAATTGATGATCCCTATCATAGCATTATATATTTTTTAGCTTAAAAACAATACATTTTAAATAGTTTCAATGTATCTACAAGCAAAAGTTATTCAAAAATTACACGTTAGGAAAGAAATCTTAATTTATATATTACTTAGAGCAATGCTAAAAATCAATAACTGATTCTTCAACATCTTAATAAGAAGAGGGAAGAATTTTTTTGCTTGTTTTCTTCTTTACAATTATCTAGAAACAAGCTGTTTGTGATTATCTTTAGTTCTTGAAGTACATTTGTTTCGGAATCTTGTCATGTGGATAAGACAGAATGGTAGATTTGTTTATCTAAATGACAGCTTCTTAGATGAGAGACTTTTCCTTGTCATAACAATTTTCCTTTCACTGATTAGAAGTGGATATAGTTTTCAAATCCTTGAAGCTAGCAAATTAATCAATAATAGCTGCCGTGTAATAATGAGATGGATATATAACTCATTAAGAATATTATCTAAATGATATCTGGATTACATAAATAGGCTCTTAAAGATCATGAGAGTATCATTATTAGACATTTTTAATAATTTTTCTTTGAAACTTTTTCAAAAGTTTTGAATATTTTAAGTAAAAAAATTGTACATTAAGATAAGAATAAATCAATGTTATGACGACAATTTTTTTTTATTTTATTAATCATTACACATTTGAAACAAGTTGTAAATAAACAATGTTTATCTAACGAATATGTCGTCATCTGAATTATACGTAAGATTTAAAGAAGGAAGAATTTTAATATAATTGGTTATTACGTACTGTACATTTAAAACGAAAAATAGGCGGGGATTCATTTAAATTCAACCAATTGTCATTGTCTAATCGTATAGACTTTATATCTAAATTATATTGCAGAAGACGACAAATTTTCGTAAAATTTCAGTTTAATTTTATAATTTTCTCATAATAAATTTAACAATATTTTTTATTAAGTAATGATCTTAGACACTTCCTTTTCAAAGTTACAAAAATGAGAATATAATTACCATTTATTTAAAAAAAATTAAAGCTAGTTTACACGAAACTAAATTAATTATTTTAATAAATAAAACTTTTCATATAACAAACTTTTAATTTGCTCCAGTAATGAAAATACAATTAAAATTTCCTATAAACCATGAAAGATTGCGAGATGGCACGAAGATCCGTTGAAGAAGAAAATTAAAAATAAAATAAATAATTGAATTAAATTAACAAAATAATTAAATTCTTCTAAATAACTTTCATTCTCTTAAAGATTATATAAAAATTATACAGTCATTTTTAAAATTGATCATTTGCAAAGGGGTCAAAGTCGACACATTTTTCAAAGATTACTTGCTCAATATGAATGTCGCTACATCCATTAGGAGTTATCAAAAGACAAAATGCTTTTGCGAGTAACATACAACCCTCTTAGTGCTTAATACAGGTGAGTGCTTATTATTAAGGAAGATTTCTACCAGATGATAGTACTGATGCAATCTGTGGGAGTCATATCATTTATCTTTACACTGGACTTGATCCAATTAATGAGGGTTATCAGTTGACATACAAATATCATTTATAAAAGACTAGAAAACGTAAAGATAGTTTTGTACATACCATACCAATTGGAATTCATGTAATTAAATCGCATTTAAGTAGAAATTACAAATGTTTAACTTAGCATGGTCGAACGACTAAAAGATTTTATCGTTTCTAATCCTTTTATTATGTTTGAAAGTTGCAGATAACGCTTTCTAATTTAGGAAATAAGTCATAAAATTTGATATTTATAAACCATTATGGTTTGTCAGACGTTTATGATTGTTAATTTTAGTTGGAAAATTCTTGAAATTTGCTCTTTGTTTCATAACTAAAAGACTTTTCTGCTGTTTAAAGGGAAATTCCCTTTAAAATCTGTCGTATGAAATCGTTTATGAGAGTGATAAAAGATCTAAGAATATTAAAAAGCAGAAAGGAATTGTTTATATAAGTAGATGTGATGAAATAAATGCATACAAGTTGTGAGATGAAATGTGATGCAAAGTTCACTCCTTGACATCTTAAATCATTTATTTAAAAAAATTAAAAACATAAAGAAAAGTTAATTATTATTTAAATAAGAAACAGTTATATGTTATATTGATGAAATTATGCAATTAAAAATCAAAGAGAAAAATTATATTCTATCTTTGATTTTTTGGAATTTTAACATCATTTATTATTATAAAAAGTTGTTTAATATTAATAGCTTTAAATTAAGTATTTATTTCATTAATATACAAACATAATGTGTGTCTTTTTCTTTTATTTTAACTCTTCTCCGATTATAATTAAAGCAGAGTTTTAATTTCATAAAAATAAAATTCTTGTGAGTTATGTAAGTTACCATAATTGTGTCATCACGCAAATCGCTAGCATTAGACATTTGCGTGATGCTTACACTCTCATGAATTTTATGAAATTGTACGATTAAGACATTATATTCGTTTCTCCAATCGTAATTGAGGATTTACGGAAATGACACTTTTAGTAACGCAGTTTTTGCAACACTTTTTACAGTTGCTCGCAATTACGTGCAGTGTGAATCGACCAATTGTGACGCGAGTAAAAAACGTCATTTTCTACTGTTCTTGACTAATTTTAAAATCCAAAACAATTAAAATTATTTAATCATTATTATTTTAATTAATTTATAAAATACTAATCATAATTTACCAGATTTTTCCTCTTTCTATAAATTTAACCATAGACCAATTCACGATCGGAAACAAAGAAGCGTAACGATTTTTCTCTTTAAACGACAGGAAAATGTCGAATGTCACGCACGACATTTGACATTTTCCTGTTTCATTTAACATGTCACGATACTTATCAGATGTCCTTTTTTCTTTTACAGTGTCAACGATCTTCACGGGTGAATGAATAACTTAATGATCTGACATCATTATTGATGTCTACAACTCGAGGTTAAAGAAATAATCTTTAAGTCAGCTAGAAAAAACTCTGTCAATTTCTAAATAAAAAAACTCAATTGAATTAAATGCTATTAATTTTTTTAGACAGTTAATTTTTTCAGTTAAAGCGTATGAGAAAAGAGAATCCACTATATCACTTGGCATATTGATCAGCCATTCAGAATTCTTGTAATATAAATTACTGCACTGCTTTGTATTTTATTTTATAATTAAAGACATAATATTATATAAGTATTTATTTATTACCATAACTATAAGCGATTAACTGTAAGTTTACTCATAAAAACATTGGAAAGCTAGATTTATTGCATGTATAATACTTTACATCTCATCCCAAGAAGCGAAATAGTTGAATGTAAAAATAATATGAATTAAAAATACGTAACATTTGAACTTACCTACATCTCTTCCGTTACACGAAAAAAGGGGGTATTGATCAGTAATTTCTTGTTCTTATAACATATTTGACTTGATAGACTAAGGCAAAGTGACACTTGGGTGATTTGCTAAAGGGAGGAATTTCTATTAGAAACTTGCTTTTATTAAGGTGTTAGGAATGTGAAGAAAACCCGCAAAACTTCACGTCATCATGCGCGAATTCACAACTACCAGTGTTTAGAGGTTTTATCCATTCAGCCGTTGACAAGCATAAGCGATATGACTTGCGTTACACGGAAAAATTCGCACAAGTTAGAAAGTTAGAACAAGGAAAGTTTATTAACTAAAGCCATATAAAAGGGTTAAAAAGCTCTACATCATCTTTTATTTTTGTAGTTCTATAAGTCCCCGACGTTGAACGCGGTGAATTTGGTTTCCGGCATGCAGAGAAGTTTCTCTAAAAGACTGGTTCAGTTTACAATTTCAGGCCCACCAGTGGCTAGTGAATAAAACCACTGAACACTGGTAACTGGTCACGGGTTCTGGCTTCGCTAACGGGTTGGCCACGTAAAGTTTTTCGGATTTTCTTTACGTTAGTAACACCTCAATACGGATCAGCTCCCATAAAAGACTTCCCGGGAGCTTAAGAATAGTTCTTTCGAATGTGAGGAATCGGGAACGTCGTACACATTCATTTAAATATGTCTGGTATTAGCAAAACTTGATTCTCTGAATAGGGCTTGACTCAATCTTTTCGGTTCCATTGCAATTCAAAACTTTGCCCTCAAATTTCGTTTTCTAGTAAAACTTTATATCGGCAGGTGTAGAGGAGATATCACTGGTATAAAATTTACCATTACTATTGATCGCCGCATGCGAGAGGGTGAAGTAAGATTCGTCACACAAAAGGAAGAACTTTTCTGAAAACTTTCTCAATAACCTTTTGCACTTCGTTTTCGGCAGCGTGTCCGTTCCATTCGTAGTACCTATTTCTTTCGATACTTAATAAGTGTTTTTGCTTTCAAAGCCTCGCAGGAACCAACTACGTGGAATTTTCAGTTTTGGGAATACAGATCGAATTGAAATCTTGTTACTATTTCTAAAGTTCCTCTTTAATCTTTCCAACTTGGAGAATGCAATATGAAATTTCTTCATTTGCAAAATGGTGTACACCGAACGTTTTTCCTAATACAACAAAGAAAAAATATATTTCTCTTTGCAGACAATACATACATAATGTGTCTTTAAAACTATACGTCCTTTCTCAAGCAGATGAGGGATAAGACAATTCCACGGCGGAGTCGATCTTTTATTTGAGGCTTCTCGTCGCCTACAAATGTAAAATAGTCCACAACTTCCCTCTAGTGGTGGCAGCACAGGCTTATTTCTAAAAATTGCTTTTCCTAATAGTTTACTTAATGCATAAGTAAATCATTAAGTTTACTTATGCATTAAATAAACCATTTACATTAGTTGTACATTCTTAAGCGTGAAGCATCTTTCGTTGCCATTTTGAAAGAGGCAGAAAATGAAATGGGGGAAAATATTCTAGAGAATTTCACGTGCTTTAAGTTATAACACGTGCAGCATAATTACAAATTATTGGCTGTAAGAGCCCGAAATCTTTTGCGAAGATTTTTCTGAGAGAGAGAGAAAGAGAGAAAGCACCCTTTATTGTAATTAATGAAATAAAATTATGTAAACGTTTATTAACTATCACATAAATAAATTCAAAATTTTAGTTTAATCCATAACACCATTGAAAAGCTGGATTTCTTGAATGTATAACACTTTATATCGCACTCCAAAAGCCAAATGTTTGAATGTAGAAATAATGGATGGTGAAAAACACGGAGAGTAACGTTTGAACTTATTTATATCTGTCTAACTTTTAAAATACATCATACATAATTCAGAATTTTCCGCTGTGTCGAGTGAAAGAAATGCATGCAACAGAATTGCAAATGTATTTTCACTTGTAAGTGTTTTTACTAAAGTTGTACTGCAAATGTACGAATCTTATAATTTTCTTTATGCATCTTGTAAAATATTAACAAATTTCCTAGCTAACTTTTTACATTAAAGAGTAAATTTTAATGTCGTAAGTTATGAGAGAAATCAAGAATTATCTGTAAAGATTCTCTTTGATGATGGCATCCATCCACTGATAATGATCAATAGAGGCTAATAGAATTTATCAAAATTTTCTTACCAACTGAAAGATCATTCGAAGATAATCTGGAAAATTTCTCTTATTTTCAAAAGTTAATAATGAAGATTATTGAATTTAAAATATTATTTAATTATAATTATTCGGTGGTAAACGATTTATTACAGATGATTAATTTCTTTAAAGGATTGAATAATTTAATTAAAACTACTTAAAACTTATTTAATGGATTTAATTTTATGTAGAATTTTGATGAAAGAGTTTCAAAAGTGTCTTGAGAATAAATTTATAAACTTCTTTGATTTATGATTTTTCTCTTTTCTTTTAATTTAATTCTTTCAAAATATAATTAAATCGATGATTTATGTATGACGAGAAAAATAATCGCAAAGATTTTATTTTAAAACTTAATAATTAAATTTATATCTATTAAAATGCAGGACGGTCTAAAAGTCAGTTAATCGTTCTAAACCTTTTTGTCTTAGACAAATTGTTTTATTAATTAAAAATTATTTAAGATGCGATTCGTCTTCTTCAATACACAAATTATAACGCTTTGACTCAAGAAATTTCTGAACTTCCTACAAAAATTAACATGATTAACTAACTTTTCGATCACCTCTCTTATATTCTTTAACTTCTGTATATAAAATAACATTGCGCAAATATTCTTACCATAGCAGAATATTTGTATAATTTTTTAAAATATTCTTTAGCATAAACAAAAATGTACAAGTGGCCATAAAGTTAATTGATGTCCTGATTTAATTATAAACTGCGACGCTTTGATACTGTCACAAATTGTTTGGCATAAATTTGTATTGCTAAAACATAGCTCATCAGTGGCTTAGTGGATAAAACTATTGAACGCTTGAAGTTAGTCGTTTATTCGCGCCACGACAACTGGCTTCGCCACGTGGAGTTTTGCAGGTTTTCTTCACGTGTCTAACTTTTAGATTGGGGCCAGTTTCCTACAGAAAGTCCTCCCGGATGACATTCCGCTCTTGGCAGACTATCTAGTGTTGCGTTGCCTTATTTCAGCAATTCGATCCAATCCTATATCATTGAATTATATTTATGTCTCCAATTTCGTTGGATATTTTGTCTCCAATTTCTTAAACGTTTTGTTGCCAAAATTGTTTTTCTTCAATTTCTTGGAGATGTTTTCTCTAATTTCTTGGACGTTTTCTACAATTTTTTGGACGTTTTTCTCCAATTCCGAAGAAGTTGGAGAAAAACCTCAAAAAATACAATTTTACATCATCATTATCTGTATATTGCTATTTAAGGTAATGTTGAGTAGATTTAGTTAATTGTACACACTTTTCTATATACTCATTTTTTTGTATTAAAATTAATTTTTTATCGCCCACTTTCTTATCTTAAATAATTATAAGAATAAAATAAACAATTTAATTTTTAATTTAAAAGTTTTCTAGTTATTTAATTTAGTTAAAACACTTTAATATCCGTACCAATTTGAATATGAATATGAATAATATTATTAATGTTCACTTATATATATATATATAAATTATTATTATAATTCTAGCAAATTCTTCAACTTCAATATATTTCGGAATTAATTAATTAATTAACTTAACTAAAATATCTGAAATTAATGGAATTTGCTTGAAAGACGAAGCATTAATTTAGTTTATGTATCTGCTATATCATTTAAATATTCTATAATTGTTTTCACTTGAATTTTCAATTTAATATAAATTATTTTCATACATTTTATTAAATGTTTTTTTCATTTAGTTTAACCTTTTATTTAGAATGTTATTTATTTAATTTAACATTTATTTATCATGTTCATAATGCGACAGTTAAAATAAAAATTCCTCAACTAGTAGTTCCCGGTTTCCTGGAGAAATATAAATAATTCTTTACGCTTTTTAAGGATACTAAACAGAACTTTATTAGTAAAGAAAAATATAAGATTTAAAAATATTTATATTAATATATAATATAATTAAATTATTAAAATTATTTCGATACAAAATAGCCTATAGATATCATTCTCTACATCTTTCTTATAAGAAAATGTAACCTAAATAGTTATATTTTCGTCATATTTTTATATAAAATGAAATTAATTATGGAGATAAAACAAATAATTTTATAATATTAGTAATTAATTCTAACTAAATCTATATAATATTGTTATTAAAATAAATATTTCTGTGTAATATTTAATTAAAAACTTTAAAAACAAAAGAAATGAAAGCAAAACATCAGCAAAAAATATATACCTCAGGGAAAAAGTCTACGTAATGAGAAAAAAATTAATTATAGTAAAACAATGTTTAAACACAAACGTCATTAATTTGCAAGCTAAACAAAGAGAAAAAGAGAAAGGTAAACTCTTACATCTTAGAAGCAGATAACAGGATAACGAAGAAGAATCCATCAATAAAACATTCATCATCTAATTCCTGTTACATTTTAAAAATTTATCATATTTTAGTTATTAATTTTACATCTAAATTATGTAAATTTTCTATCCGTACAAAACACGTGACTGTTAATTTACTTGTATACATAAACAAACAATATTGTCGTAAAGGAGTTTATTAGTAAATAAGATTTCCAAGTTTTCTTTGTTCTTTACATTAAAAATGCAAAACGATTTCATGTAATATAAACAACTAATAATTATATCTACTAGATATTTTAATAAATAATTTTATTGATTAGTTTGAAATATTTTTATTTGTCGGATATATTAAACGTGATTTCTCCCTTTCTCTTCCTCTTACGTTCTGTGGTGAATTGACTTTATTAAATGGCATATTTTAAAATGTCTTTCGTTTGTTTGTAAATTTAAAAGAAATTATTTTACAAAACTAAACATATTAGTTACATGCTTTAGACTAATCAATCGTTCTTATCATAATCTTTACTCTTTCGTATAATTATCTCCCCCTATTCTTTTTCATTATTATCACCGTTACTCTTCCTTATTATCACCTTCTTTTTCCTTATGATCATCTTCCCTAGTCTTCTTTATTGAAATTTTCCTTACTCTTCGTTATCACCAACTTTCTTACTCTCACACACACATTTTACTTTGAACTACATCATTGAACAATAAATTTTAGGCGATATCTTAATAATTTTAAAATAAATTAATATATAAAACCGTACAAGATCAGACGCTAAAATCTTTTTCTGTAACAATTTCTCTTGGAAAAAAAATTCTAAAAATCTATTTTTTGGTGTGTCTAAATACGCTTTTCTATTCTCGCATGTTCTAAGTTATAGTGAAAAGAAGCTTCTGTATTCCAAGCATGTTTGACAATTCACAATTCAATCACGAAGTACAACGTGAAGAGAAACTTTGTTCACTTAGAAGAACAAAAATAAGTTAGAAGAAACAAAAAAAGAAGGAAAGAAACCCACAACGTACAATCTAGTGTAACGTTCCTTTCTTGTTACTGATGTAAGAATGGTCACGCATATCATGTGATAAAACTTCGTTCGCGTGACTATGTCTTTAATAAATGCAGATAGTTATTTTCTTCTCAACATTGCTCTATAAAAGATTAAAAATAGATAACCTTGCCTTGACATTGACAAAATTGTCATTTATTTCCATTAAAAATTGTCATTTTAACACACTCTTACTCATTGTTCAGACTTGTTCGTGCTTCTATGATTACTAATATATTATAAAATATACAGTAATCTGATAGTAAAATGAATAATTTACTACGATAATTTAACTGTATGTTAACACATTATCCACTAATTTAATTAATAATGTGTTTTAGCTACTAGGAAGCTATTGAGTGATATAAAATTTTACTATTCTCTTCTAACAATTTTGATTGTTTTCTTCTTAAATTATAAGAATATTCCAGCGACGAGTTGCATAACTTTTTCATTATCTGTTATAATATTTTATTAAAAAACTTTTTATATTATTAATCATTATAAAATAAAAAAAATTAATTTTGAGAATAGAGAAGAGCTTTACAAAAAATTATAAACGCTGATAACTAATAAAATCTTTACTAACTTAGACTCCTCTCGAGATACGATAGGCAATCCCCTCTATTTCACCACTCCTTTGATCTTTAACCACGAAAATTTAACAGCATAAATTTCCATAACACAGGAATCTTCTTGCCAAATTTCAGACATTTTGGACAAAAGGCACAAGAGTTATTAAACTTCAAAGTGGGTGAACATAATCGGCCCCCTGCACACATACAACACCAGATACCTAAAATCCCCCAATTTTTGAAATTTCTTAATGTTTCAAGATTCCCCGAGTCCAAAAATTTTAAATATTGCGGTTATTTTGGGGGATTGCCATACTTTTCCTCTGTTATATATAAAAGCCAGAGAGTAAAAGTTTTTGATTATATGTAGATAATTAAGATATTGTTTTCGTATTACGTGAATGCATAAGTTTAGAACAAGAGTAATACAGTAATTTATTACTACAAAAGTGTCATATAACAAGGGTTTTCTCTTCTTTTATTATAGTATAGTTAAAGACACCATTACGTATTATTTACAGCCTTAATTTTCATTAACAAAGGTTACAACCTTTGTTAACAACCAAAGAAAACCTTTTATAGCAAAAATAATTCTGTAAAAATGTCGATTTCAAATTCATAAAATGGAATTTAAAATTTATCTTGAGAAAATCAATTAAATGAATTTACAAAACATATTTTTTATTTTATTTTCAAACTTTCAACATAACATTTACATTCAAAAACAATTTTTAAGTTAAAAAGTCTTTATGGATCTTACCATTCTCTTAGGATTTTTACATATTTTAAATGATTAAAAATCAATAAGTTCCACAGTGCAATGTTTTCTCTTATATTTCTGACTAAAAAATAAGAGAATTTTATAAAAACAATAAAAAATTTATTAAACGGAAGTCGTATTGTTTACAAGTTGCAGAGAATAAAACTTGTTTATTTTATTCCAATAAAAATTTCATAAAAATAATACATACATTAAACATTTCATTAAGGAAATGAAAATTTATTTATTAAATATTCTAAGTTATAATGCAAAAATGTAAACAAATTTATTTTAATAATTTCCTAAAAATAGTCTTACCAGAACTCCTGTAAATCAGCTTTACCTGCACAGCTTATTTGTCATGAGGGAAAGCTATCATAGAAGTTTATGGAAAGACACACATAATAAAATGTTTTATATATAAACTACTCTAAATTATACAGTAAAAATATAAATAATATTGTATTTTAGTGAATTATTCTTTACAAATTAATTATTATTATCAAAATAATCACTAAAGTATACGCATCTTGTTACATCACGATGGAAAAATACAGTAAAGGATAACGAAGAGATAAAGACAATAGAATGTTATATATATATATATAAAATAGACTATTGTTATAAGCAAATTTAATAAATATTTGTATAAAATATCCAATAACATTTCCAAAAATACAAAGATACGTTTATTAAATTAATAATCACACATTTCTTTTCTACATCACTTGCAATCAAATAATATAAAACTTTCATATTTCATTTTTATAATATTTGAATATATTAATATATATATGTATACATAGAATATTTCTTTATAGTATTGACTTTCTATATTATATAACGTTTAAAATATTTAAAAATTGAAGTAAATTTTAAGAAAAAACTAGGGATAGAAAACAAAAACAATCTGTCAATAAGATTTTTCACATTTCTGCATCTTTACTAAAGTGAGGATATATTGAAATTGTCAGAGTTTAGCTCCTAAAAGAATACATTTCTAGAGTAAACATCGAATTTGCCATAAATCTATCCATTTTTATTTTCAAAATCGCATTTGTTTAAAATTGTTCCAAACTTTGGAATTTTTTTATTTTATTTTTTTCCCTCTCAGATATGTCTGCTTGTTTGTATTTTCTAGTTACGAAATAAAATTCTTTTAGTATTTTTCTTCTTAATTTAAACCTGCAAAAAGTATTTTATAAAAAATATTTAAACGAATTGTACGCATCTAAACATTAATTATAATTATTCATCAAGTAAATTAGGTATTAAAACGTTAATTATATATTTATGAGTTTAGTATGATGAAAATTTAATTATTATTATCTTAAGTAATATATAATAAAGTAATTAGTTCGTTTAAACAGAAGGTATAGAGGACATTATTGTACAAAATAAGTTCATTCGTTTTGTGTAATTAGTGTACAGTATTACGTCAAATCGATGTCACTATCATATTTTATTATAAAACACTGGAAGCATGGCGCCAAGGTGAAGTAAATAATGTACATTACTACGTAAATTTAACGCCATTTTTTCAGTTTTCTTACGATAAAATGACGTTAATTTCACGTAAACGTGTACAATGTCCAGACAAAATAAATGAATCCAATTAATAAATGCTTCAAATAAAATACATAAAATTGAATTTAATTAATGAATTCAAATTCTTCTTATCTAGAAGCAAAAATAATGGAAAAGTAAATAAATTTAATGATAATGAGGATGATGATGATGACGACGATAATAATAGAAGAGTAATTAGATGATAGTAAGGAAAGTAAAGAGACTAACAGGAAAGTAATTAAATGAAATGGTGATAACAATAATACTAATAGAAAAGTAGAGATTCAATGATTCTAATTATAACAATAATAGGAAAGTAAACAGATCTATTCATGATAATGTAGAAAAATAAAGTTAATTCAACGACAAGTATATCAATTAGTTAGATAAATAATTAAACTAAATTAAGGAAAATTAATAAATTAATCTGTCAAGTATACTCAAACGAAACTAAAGCGAGTGTATTGAAGTAAATGATAACAAACTGTTTTCATTTACTGGAAAATATCTCAAGAGTTAAGAATGTTATAAGTGGATTCTAGAAGTGATAAATTTGCTTTATTTATAGGAATCTATGCTTTGTAATTGATGCTGGAACCTTAATTGAACGCAGACAAATAATAAAGATTAAAAAACTTTTTAATGCTCAGAAGATCAAAAACTAAAGTTTTATTTATAAATTTAAAAAATAATTTATTTTCTTTAGACGTATAAATTTTAAATTAATTATATTAATTTTTATTGTTTATATTCAAGTAAATTTCTTCGTATTAGGAAGAAAACTTTTTATTTTTCAAGAAATAATGAAATTAATATTAAAAAATTTCAGCAAAGAGTTGCATAACTTTCCCGGCAAGAATTAAAATTGCATGTTGCGCCAATCTGTTATAAGATTTTACTTTAAAATTTTTTATATTATTAATTATTATAAAATGGCAAAAAGCTTAATTTTGAGGGTACAGAGAAATTTTATTAAAAAAAAACAAATTAAGCGCTGGTGAGGAGTAAAATCTTCATTAAGTCCGATTCCATTCGAGATATGACACTTGACTCTTCTCTATCTCTCCACTCCGTCGACCTTTAACTACCTAAATTTAGTGGCATAAGTCCCCCTAATATGCAAACCTCCCTGCAAACATTCAGAAATTTTCGACAAAAGGTATAAGAGTTATTAAGCTTTAAATTTGACGAACTAAATCGTGCCTGATCACCGAACTTTCCCTATGTTGTATACAATAGCCGGAAGGTAAAATGGAAATATAAGAATTCTGCATGAAAATATTGCAAAAAATACTAATAGTTTAGAATTTTATTATCATAATTACTTAAATTATCATTAAAATAATTAATCAAATTTCTGATACGTATTTACCTTTCTTGAAAATTTCATTTCAAAATAATTTATTAGTTGTTAAAATATAAACAATTTATTTAATTATCCAGAAATGAAGTTAATAAGTCAACGAGAAGCTCTCCAATTATTTGAAATTTTAATTGAAAGAATATTAATTAAATTAATTAAGTTATTATAAGAATATTAAAATACCGAGAGATGAAAGTTGAGTTAAGAAAATCACGTAATAAATAGAAATTTGGTATTTTTTGTTAACGTTGTAACGAGCTTAAAGCATGTAGGGTGGCCCAAAACCGAGCTTACTCGTTTCAAATAAAGCAAGTAAATCACAATTGGGTAAGTGACTTTTAGCCACCCTTTGTAGTATAATAATAAAATTAATTCTAAAATGAATTTGATGCTAGAATAAATATTTTCTTGTTGTAAAATTATTAAACGTATTAATCTACACACAATTCTAGAAATATTGTGCCATATTGTATCTGTTTAAAATTTATCACGTCACTTATTTGACATTCTTCAACATGGCACGAGTCTACAGACAGGATGTGCTATTGAAATCAATACTTAAACTGTTACAGTTGGTGTTAAGAGGAATAAAATTGATAACATAACTTTTCTTAATTTTCCAAGCTTGTAAAAAAATAATTCTGTAAAAGAGAATTTTAAAGGTCTAGAGAATTTTGGAAATCAATAATTGGAAGAAAATGGTGAAGAAGTAAAGAAACGTCTTGAAACGATGATGATGATGATAACTTACCAATCAATGAGTTTACAGTTAACAGATACGGTAAATTAATTAATTGTTTGAAAATATACAGTTAATTGACTTTTAGATCACCTTGTATAAGAGATTAGTAATGTATAAGAGAGAACGAAGTTAACTCAGCATCGAACTTATCTTCGTATTTCCAGCTTTATAAAAAGAAAAGTTGTGTTAAAGTTTAAAGATGATAATGAAAATGTCTCGAAATTTCAAGATAATAATAATTTTCCGGAATAAATTTTCTATATTTAATAGTTATGATGATATAATTAATAGCACATAAGCAGTGGAGTGAAATATGATAACGTAAAGACGAAATAAATTAAGGATTCATCATCATTTTTCTAGCTTTACATAAGAAAAATCAATTTTCTGTAAAGGGAAAAGATTATGATGATAATTTTCTGATAAAATCTACAATTTTAATAATTATAATTAATGATATAAGAGCAATTGAGTGATACGTGATATGATAAAGATGAAGTGAATTGAGTATTCAACTTCTCATCTTCATCTTCTCAGATGTAAAAAAAAAAAAAAAAAATTTGTAAATTTGGAGCGATAAAGATGCGAAGATGAAATATTATCTTAAGTAAAGGATGTAGAATTTTATTATAATGATAATTTTTTAGGATAAACTTTTCATATTTAACAGTTATAAGCGATAGATTGACTTAAAAGCTGTCATGGCGATGTCATATCAATTGAAAATTAATTTTTCACAAGGGATAAGAAGTAAAAATTTCAACTTTGGTATTAAAGAGAGGGTGAAAGATAGAGAATGGAATAAAAATAAAGAAATTTTTGGGTTCACAATAGAAAATAAATGAAGCAAAAATGACGAATGAACTGTCATCTTGCCATTATCCGCTATCCTCTTATCTTTTCTTTTACCTGGATATTTCTCAAGTGTAGACGACATATCCGGCACGTCTCATCTCTCATGACATTCGTTACGCTTCTTTAACCGTAAATGTTGAAGAAAATTCTTGTTTTCTGTAATTTTTCACATTTTTATCCGGTTTTGTGATTAACTTTATATGGGTTATTTTAGATTACAAGAGCAGAAGTTCTAGAATTTCGAAAGTTAATGCACCAAATAACCTGTGATTGTCCAGTAAACTCAATCGTTTACAGGCCAATTACTGTATAAATCACATAATAAACATAAATTTATCATTTGCTTATAGGAAACTTAAATATGAAATGATTATCGGTTCATTTTTAAGTTTTGAAATTCTCAGTTCATCTGAAACTCATGAAAGATGTACTGATTATCAATTCACTTTTATGAGTTTCAGTCGACATATTGAATTTTACGTGAGGAAATTTTCCTAAAAAACGAAATATTTATTGTTATTATTAGATAAATTTTAATTGTGTTAATTATCTTTAATTACAATTAAAATTCTAATAATAATATCATTGATTTGAATAAAAATAATAAAAGTTAAAGTAACTCTGAAGATGCTTCTTAAGAGCTTCTTGATTGAGAATAAAGTGGATGATTCTTAAAAACACATTCTCATCTTAACCAATGAGAAAAACAAAAATACTGAATATTTAACTTTATCAGAAAAATATTTTAAAGCTTTCATTATCAAATAATTTAAATTATAAATAATCACAAAATTAAAAAAATACTGGGAGATACGTTTGATATTTGTGATATTAAATATGTTATTAAAAATTATAAAAATTATATGCATTTATAAAAATTATTGCTTATGATTGGTTGATAGTATGGTTATCTTAACGCTGATTAGTTCATTCACATGAATCAATCAACTGAGGTTAGGTACAGCATATTTTGAATTATTTTAAATATTTAATGTATAATATGTAATTTTTACGTTATAGAAGATTTTCTTTATATATTTCTCAAATTTAAATATTTTTTTCATAACAAAACATACACTTGATTGACTTGTCTGTCATCTGTGACGGTAACAATCATTGTAATGTAATAATACATGTGACTAAGGAAGCAGAGAAAGGAAAGTTGTGAGAATTTTCATGTTATGACTGATAATTCTTGAGAAAATATCATAAAGTGAATTATTTATACATTTAAAATTGCTATATTTTGGCTTGTGTATACCGTTTTATACAGTCTATAATGAATTATATTGAAAATCTGATGATTCATCATTATAATTATACTGGATGATGTATCAGAAGCTTTATAAAGATACATTTTATCTCTACTTATGCTTATATCTATAATATTTAACACTTATTATTCTTCTTACAATGTGATGTATCGTATAGACTCAGTTCAACTGAAGAAGAAAAGTGGCTTACAAGTGCTCTGTATCTATATATAGATACAAAATCTGTTAATAAAAAATAAAATTTAATATTTTAAAAAGTAAAGAAAGGAAATATTTAAAAAACTTCAAAAATAATTAACCTGATAATCAGAGAAGACTTAAAGAAAAACATAATCCTATTAGTGACAATGCAGTTAACTCAAACCATTAAAAATACTAAAAATTTAAATTAAAATACTAAAAAACAATTTAATATTTTAAAAAAATAAAAAATTTAATATTTCAAAGATTTATATCCAAATTTAATTAAAAATTTATTTAAAATATATAATATTTAGTTGATATTTTCACTCACGTGTGATGCATCAGTAGATGATGCGTGAGATAATGGATAAGTCAAAAGATATATAAACAATTTTTAAGCTATTTAAAAGCACAATAAAAATAAATAGTTAAAAAATCGGCATCTAAGAACAATCACATCCTGATTAAGTGATAAAGGAAAGAATAATCTTACTTATTTTCAGCAACATCCTTTAGTAAATGTTTAAAAATTTTTGAATTCGTCAACAGAAAATAATATTTATCTTAAAACAAAAGATAAAAGGCTTGTAACATAGATTAAGAACAGTATATATCAGTGATTCTCAACTTTTTTTCACTAGCGTACCGTACATCTGAGCCTTCTTCGTATAGACTTGTAGCACTAACGAATCTTTCTTGCATACCAGCAGCACTGGTGAGAACTGCTGATCTAAACAACATTTCTTAGATTTTATTTTAAATTAATTTTAATTATTAACGTAGTATTTAATTAAAACATTATCTTAACGTTTATAAGCTTATATAATTAAGCATATGTAGTATTAATATGTATATAATAATAAAAAGATATATTTTAACGTGTCTTAAGTCATGTACCATACTGCAAACTGATCACCTGAGAATATATTTCGACTCACAGTTTTTGGCGATGTGGACCTGTATAATGGAAGCCTCACGTAGTCCCGACCTCAGACTGCTAAATTTTCATCTGTAGGTTCACTTGAAGGCCCTCGTTTAAGAATGGATTATATCATTGTAGGTCAGAGTCACAAAGGCATATCGGATCGTGACCCCTGGCATTTGGTAAGATGTAGAATGATTGGATCATCAGTCTGAACCTCTGTGTGTAACTGGACGGCAAGCACATCGAACGTAACTGAACCGTCATTTTGCATTACAGTGCGTGATTTTTGGAACATCTTGTACATAGAATATGTATAAATCATACTCAGATTACATAAGATACAATGTATATCGACAGTTAATTTAGTTGTCCTTATCTGTTGTTTTATTCTATTGTAGTAAACTAAGACTTATCTTATTAACCACCTATCATACCAGTGTAAATGTCCTATTAATAAGATAGGTCTTAGTTGACTATAATAGAAGCACATCGACAGTGTTATTTTTAATGGAAGAAAAAGGACCTCTTATATAATAAAACTTAGGCTTTAACAATGTATAAGGTATCATATAAGGCTAGATTTACACATCAGCTAAAAAATACGACAATTTAGGCACTTAAAGTTTTAAATTTATTGTTATTTGTGTGAGAGAAGGATGTCTTATAAGATATAACAGCCTAGTCCTGTGTATAATAACTTATATACCTTAATGTATATAATGGCTTATACATTAAGATAATGCTTAAAAATCTTAAATAAACGTTTTAGGATTTTCCGACGATAAGTCTAGAAGCCTTGAAACGTCTTTTCAGAATCTATTTTATCAATAAATCAATAAAAAATATTTTTACGAATTTTTATCGTTTCCAAGACGTTTACTGATTTTTAAAATCGATTATTCGAATAAAATTTAAAGTAAAATTATATATATAATGTATATAATCTGCTAAATAATCATTAATCACGACCAGATCCAGCGATGAACTTAGACTTGTGGCTTTAAACTATAACATAACAGGCCATTTTACTCCATACGTGCAAAAGTACGAGGTCCTAAGCCGTATACTTCATAACTCGAGATTCTAAATTGCAGCTCGTTTAGCTTGTGTGCAAATCCCTTGCTAGACCAGTTCAAATAGAGCGGCTCTCGAGATAGTCCAAAAACTGATAAAAAATCTGGTATATTAATTTTTTCATAAATTTTTATAGCTATAGGAGATGAGTCTGATCCTCTCAGACTCTGGCCATATATATAAAAATATATGGCCAAAAAAATATAGTAACATTGATCCTTTACACACGTTTTATTATGTTATAAAACAGACAAAAATTATGTCGTTTCGTATACAATTAATTATAAATTTTTCCGAAACTTTCTTGGAAATTATTCAAATTTAATCATTTTCCTCGAAATCTAAACCTTTCTTGGAATAAATCAATTTTTATACGCTACCGTGATCAAATCTGATAAAAATATCTTTAATAAACTAATCAATTTAATAATAGAGTCGAACCTCCAATAACAGCCATCTGCAAATGGCGGCCATTTTTTTTCGGTTACGATGAATAAAGTACAGTAGATAAAAACTTCCAAACAACGGCCATTATTTATATTCTCGTCAGCAGTCGTTGTTCAGAGATTTAACTGTATTTAAATCAATTAATTTTCTAACAATTGGAAGATTCCTTAAAATGTTTTCAAAGATTTTTCTTAAAAAATATCGCGTAGAATCTGTAATTGAATACAATTTAATATTAATGAGTTTATCAAAATACTTTAACTGTAAACTGAAATAATAAAATATTCATTATTTAAATTAATATTCTCGTCCGAAATTTTAATAAATATGCCTTAAATTAAGTAAGAATTTGTTTTTAACTCGAGAGATAAAAAATTACAAGAAAGACATTTTATCTAACAATAAAATATTTTTAAAACATTGCAATGAAAAAATATGTTAAAGAAAGCATATAAAATCATAAATAAAAATATTCTAAAATAAAAGTAATTATAAAATGAAATATAAAAATTTAATCAGAATGCAGGTAGTCCTTTGCTTTATTAATAAAACTTTATTCTTCTTCAACGGTCATTGGTTGTTGAAACGTGACGTTCACAAATTTATCCAATCAACGTTTTAAAAAATTCAAAATTTATTTCTGAATATATTAATTAACCAAAATACAGAGAACCACTTATATTCATCTCATAATTTGCTTCTCAGTTATACATGACTTATACATGACTGTAATAACATTAATTAAATATTTATCTAGTAAATATTCCCGACATTGTCTGGGCGAAAAGTAATAAGGACAAATATTAAAATGAAAATAATATTGAAAGTTTGGTTATTTTATTTTACCATCGTTATATTTATAATGAAGTGTCAAGGGGGTGAAATCAGAAGAGGAGAGAAATATCCAGATTTCATTATAACCTATATTGTTTACAGTGTCCTAGAGACCAAGTATGAAAAATTTGGTGCAAATCGTCAAAGGGTTTAGGAGTTAATAGGAAAATGAAATTGGGGAAAAGGGTTAGGCTTTCTGTAAGTCTATATCTTCCGCAAAGTTCTAGAAATAGGTATGAAAAATTTGGTTCAAACCAGTCAGAGTTTAGAAACGTATAGAAAACAGGCAGACGAACATTCTACTTTATATATACATATACGTAGATAATAATAATTCAGTAGAATGATATATTTTTGTCATAGAATTTATCATAAAACATAGCCTTTATTATTTTATGGATAATAATTAATTAGGAGATTGAAACGAAAATTTACATAGAAACGATAACAACTTTTACACTGACAGTTAGAGTACAATTCTAATAATTATTTTAAAAATCATTTATTAAATATTAATTAAAATAACTTTTAAGAATAATTTATTATTGCTTTAAATTGAGTTTTACAAAGTTTGTTTTATAAATTTTTATAAATTATTTAAAATTTTAGAATAATTTACTCTATTATTAATAAACATACACTCAAGCACAACAATTTTTGAGCTTAATTAATTAAGCATAAAATAAATAAAATTATTTCTCTGCATACGTTATTAACTATTATGATTAATATACGAAAATATAATAAATAAGTCAAATACAAGTAATGTAATTAAATAATACAAGTAGATATTTAATTAAAATTTATTTTGTAAGACTAAATTACTTAATGTTTGCAATACTTATAAATGGATTAAAAATTTACTATTATATATAAAATATTTGTTTGGAGTTGTTGGAAACATGATTTAATAATATCATTAAGTACTTAATTATATGAATAAGATAGTTAGTTTTTATAAAAATTAAATGACTGTTGGAACACCCTGTGTATACGTGTGTAGGCATCCGCACGCGGTCATTATATAAACACGCATTCAGAGTGGACCGGAACTGTGTTTTTGTGTTTTCCATGTATGCTTGTGAATAACGAGTCGTAAACCGATATAAAAAGTTGAAGTCATTATAACGATCAATTGACTTTTGTGCCACTATGTACAGTACATCTACACTTTTATGCAGTCATTTTCCGTGCCTTCATATAATGGGTGGCCCGAAAGCTGGTAGATCATGTTTTCTTTTGTGTTTTAAACACATCTGTAAATTAGATTGATAAAATGCGATCTGCCGAAGAGGTGCCTCACGTGAAGACGTTCTTTGGGCGTTAGATAAGGGAAGAAAATCCAGAAAACACGTAACCAGTCCGTTAGACAGGAGCGAACCTGCGACCACTAATGAGTGATTTCTTCACTCGGCCACTACTGAGCAAGTACACTCGTAAACATAAAGTGAAAAATCAGCGTTTACGATTCATATCCACAAATAAAAGTGAATCCGTGTTTTTTTAAATAAAATTAATAAAAATACAATACAGAATATGATTAAGAATTTACATAACCGACTTATATAAGAGGAATTTATTCTTTACAATGGTTAACTGACTTTTGAAGCGTTCTAGTACAGTATAGATGCTATATAAACTACACTTCTCTATGAATTGTTGTTGAAAGAATTCAAGATATCACAAAACAGGTTTTAAAGCAACAAGACAAGCGTTGTCAGTTGTGATAACTCTTTCGTCTTATGACAGTTCTGAGCCGAGCGTGTCTAATCTCTACAAATCCAGCGTGCCACTAGCTACATTACTAATTCCTAACTTTATTCTCCTCAGATTTATGGTCATTGTTATCAACTGATACTTCACGGTCGAAGGAACAGTGATAAAATATAACAACGAATAACAAAATCGAGCCGAATGATGGCAATTAATTTAAAAATTCACAATTTCCGATGGATCATTCGTCACTTTACCAGAATTAACGTTGCATTATCCACTTATTTCCACTTTAATTAAACGCTACATCGATGTAAGAATGTAGTAGAAAGCTGTGGTATGTGTGAATATTATTTCTTAAGAGTGGCATGTCGCGTCAGCTATTCTTTAACGAAAAGTTTTCTTCCAGAGAAACAAAGTTTCTACTGCCAAAGAAAGAGCAACAAAGAAGAAAGTTGCTCCAGAAAACTTTACTTTTATCCAGAAGTAACTTTTATAAATCTGTAAAAAAGTCAGAAATGTAAAGAATTGCCTTTCTTCTAAAGGCAGACAAGGGATAGAAGGAAGAAAGGAAGAAGAAAAAAAATCCAATTACATTTCGGTGAGGTGAGCTGTATTTTTCTAATTATACACCTGCCACTACCAATAACGTACGGTGTCATATTTCCAAAGTAATTTGCCTTAAGAAAATTTTATAAATATTATACAATATTGTTATCATCTATCAAACAAGTATTTGTTTACTAAAGTACTCCACTCTCATATACAGGATTAGAGAGGAAAAGGGATGGAAAAAAATATAACTGATAAAATTAGAAAAATCCTTATTACGAAGAGATAATAAAGAATTTTGAAATTATATAAATAATAAATTAGTAATACATTAAAATCGAATAATTTATTTATATGTTTTAAGTGAATTATTTTTGTAAATTCTTAAAATATTCATTTCACACGATTTTTCCTATGATGCGTGTTTTATAACTGTGCAGTTATACGTGTTTTATAACTGTGCCGTTTTATACAAGGAAAGGGTTGACACAATGTGTCACAACATTGATTTTAGATGTAAGTAGCGTTTAAGGTATTAATATTTAGTATTAGTTTTTTAAAATAACGTATTCTTAAACTGAAGCTTTTCATGATGACTATTAGGACCATCGTCAGGGTCAAGCTTTGCTAAAGATCTTGAAGATTATCTAAAATGATGCTGCGAAAAACTCAGGAAGATGGGTTCATCACTTTGCATCTTTCATATATTTTATCTTCATTAGCTTCGTGGCTTTCATATAATTGATCTTCGCGATTGTAATCTCTATATAGTGACTTTTATAAAGTCACTATATGGAGATCACAATCGCGGAGATTATAGTTGCTCTTTTGACAATGACCTTCATATAGTTGATCTTCATAACGTTCGTATAGTTGCTATTCGCGGTAGTGACTTTCATATAGTTCAAATACAGTACATAACGGTGACTTTCATATAGTTGAGTTTTACGGCCTTCATACAGTATTATCTTAAGACTCTGAAGTAGAAGTTTTTGTAGGCTACTGACGATAAAAAAGCATAAAGTTTAATTATGAACACTTAAATTCTCATTATACTAGAAAACTTTAAAGATTTATATAATTAAGTTTAGTTATATTAACACTAAATCAATATAAATGACTAGAACCACTTCTTTAAAGTTCTACTAAAAGTTTTCATAAGAGTAATTTTCAAAAGTAATGTTTTAATTGCGTTTAATAAGTAATTAACGTTTCTGACAATTAACTAACAAATTATTTTTAATTATTTCCTACAAAATTACTTTTAAAAAATTGCAGAAAAATAAATTTCATTTATAAAATTACGATACTAATATATCATAAAATTCAATTTAAAAGTTGAATTATTTTTATATTATACTTTACAAATTTCAATTTTCTAAATGTAAAAATTTCTTATTTAGAAAATTAATTGTTTGATGTATTGCGGCTTAACATACGATGTTACTTAACGAGTTTTAAAACCGCAAAATTATCTTTCAACAACGATAAATCCTATTATTTTACCCCAAGTACCTTTTATAAATTAAACTTGAAAGTGCCACAGGGTACAATCGATAAATCACAGAGTTAATGGCAATTATCTTATTTTGTCAAACGATGAGTAATTTTAAAAGTCACTTACATTTACAAACGTAAATGACTCTGAATAAAAATAAATTTACATATTGATGAAGTTAATAACTTTAAAAATAAGATAAAACTCTTCTTTGAAAAAGGAGTAGAAGAAGAGGGCGATGATGAAAAGAGGGAGGAGAAGAAGATGAGGAACAAGAAACAAAGAAGAAGAAAAAGATGATGACGAGGGAGAAGAAATAAAGAAGACAGTAAAGAAGAAAAGGAGAATAAGAAGAAGAAAGGAAGAGAAGAATGAAAGATGAAGAAGGAGAAGAGGGAGAAAAAGAAAATAAGAAGGAAAAAAAACTGGAAGGAAAATGTGACCAAACTGTTCTTAAATTCAATTTTTCATAATTTAACATATTGCTAATGCGGTCATAAATTATTATAAACGTGCTTATATAATTATTTTTATATGATATTTGATGATATGAGATCATTTTATTTTTGCTCATAAATAATATTTATGGTGTGTTAAATGCATATTTTTTGTGTTAAGTAGCTGAAAGGTCGTTAAGGCTAACACAAATAATGATAACTCTTCGCATTAAGATGTAGCAAAAATAATTCATTAGTATAAATAAAAATAATTTATTATTAGTTAAATAATAAAATTTTTATAGTTATAACTGCTAAAATCTTAGAAAGTTTGGCAGTAAAATTTAAAGTTTAATTTTGGAAAATCAGTTAATCAGTAATGTTTCATTATTGGTTTTCCAAGACTAAAATAAGCAATTTATTTCAAAAATCTTCCAAGATTCGAGCTGATATTTTCTGTAAATAACTGTAAAAATTTCAGTATTTAATTACTTATAAATTTCCAATTAATGAGTTATTTTTTTCTACATCTTAAAGCCAACAGGAAACATGCAAACAGACAAAAATTGCAAATTTTCCAATATTAAAGATGCTTTCAACCTTGAAAAGTTAAGTTTCGTATAGAAGAAATCAGCTGGATCAATAAAAATAATGTAAAAAAGAATTTTAATGAAAATTTATAAATTATGAAGCTCTAATTAAATAAAGAACATATTTAACTACCAACAAACAAATTTAATTTTACGTAGACAAAAGCGTTATTTGAATGTAAAACTTGAAACATTTCGAAATATTTCCTTCGTTGTAACGTATTCAAATTACATGCCTTTGATGTAATCTTTACCACAGAAATAAACACTTCAAGTAGAAAAATAAAAGTAAATAAATTTAATTGAATGATAAGAGATATAACTTAAGTAATTTTTATTTCAAGAAACAAAATTAATTTAAACAAGATTACTACTTTCAAATCCTTAATTTTTATTATTTTTTTCCTTAATTAATTCAATGACATTAATTTAAATGTAAAGACATCCATGAAAATATTTAAATTTTAATACTTGAGATTCTTTTCTAGACGAAAAATATTTGTATATATATGAAGAATATAGCCAATGCCTAAGAGCACCAATAATATTTTTCCACATCCCTACATTAAAGTTTTATCTTAGCTGGAAGGAGGATAAATTCTTGTGGAAAAATCTTCAAATCATATTTTAATATTAATGCAAACTCTATAGAAAATTTAGAACAAAGTGATAAAATATATATACTTTTCCCTGTTTGATCTTAAAAATTCTTTTAAATGTTTAAGTAAAATTATTATTTTAAATGATTTTTTGTATTTTTTAGGTAATGTAACAGTTATAAATAAAATAATGTATATGTTTTTAATATTACATTTTATATACTTAGTGTTAGAAAGTGAATCCTCTTTCAGAAAAGATTTTTTTCCTTAAACATCTCCTCCTTTTTTCTTATCTGAAATAAATAAAATTTTTTTTACTGATACGAAAGAATTTCTATGATTTTTTCTTTTATTTTCAAAAGTAAAATTTTGATAGTATTGAGCTTTAAAACAGTAGAAATAAACCATTTTCTCAGAAAGTTCCAAGTTAAGAAGAGGAAGATGTCTCAAGATGTCCGGGAGCAATTTCCAGAAAACTTTTCTTTTCTTATTAAATTTTCATTGATCATAAGAAGTGTAAATGTTCACAAAAAGAATTTTTCAAGAAAAATCACTTACAAATACAGAATACAGTTAATTGCCAAATTATACAACTATGTAAACAGAGCAATTTCTTTCACTTATGTTTGCAATATTTACAATTTCAATGTATTTTTCTTAAAATAAATATAATTTTTACACTTATAAGGCATTAAATATAGGCAATAAATATTTTCCCTCATTGACAAACAATGTACAAAAATGTACAGCATATTAAATATGTAAAGTGTCTTGTTGGGCAGTTGCAAGAAAGCAATTGCAATGGATGCGCGTTGTGCTACTTCAGAAAAAAACAATAAATTTCCTGTAAAATAAATAAAATACATGTAGTACACATTGGCATATGTTATGAGCAAGACATGTTTTCTATTTTAGTGCACTTAATTGCATCAGCTACATCGACAAAGTTGTTCTAACTTAATCCACCTGTGTATCGATTGGACAGTTCATTGTTGAATATTCTCTGTTCCAATTACAAGGAAAGATTTATTTGACGCTTAGTTGGTATCCATCTTATTTACAATTGAATCTGCAAAGTTTAATTATCTAAAATGAAATGAGTTGTCCAACGGTAGCTTTATCTCGGAATAAATTATACATCTACACCATCTCTCTTTGGATTTTTTTTTCATAAAAAAGATGCTCTAAGAAAATTTGCCTGTGGCTAGCCGTTCAAAAATGGTAAGAAATCTGTAATAAATCGTTAAAATTTAAACTTTAAACTCATTCTATACTGTTAAGATCTTAATTTATGTCCTATATTATACAAAATTTCTTAATTCGTATGTAAATGAAATACTTAAACAAATCGCTTTGTCGCAAAATATATAAATTACGAGAATGTCATAATCTATAAAATTAATTTATTTTTAACTTTAAATTATTTTTCGAATAAAATTTACATTTTTGAAAGTTTAAACGTATTTAAAAATCGAATCTTTTTTCTTTAAGTCAGTTAATAAGTAAGCTATTTGCGATATGAGTAGCGACAAGTTTTCATCGCAGCGATTCTCGCTGTCTATCGATAATGAATAGTATGAGGTTTAATCAGTTAAGAATTATCTCAGAACTTACATAATGATCTTTATCACCGACAAAACTGAACATTCTAGTTATAAATTTCATTAAAGAAAGAATTTCCTATATGAAAGACAAGACACGCGTATAATAATGTAAGCGATTTGGGATGGGGGAGAATTACGTAGTTGACATTAAACATTTTCCACAAAAATATATTATAAAAATAATTTTCTGCAGTTTATGCAAATTTTTAATTTAAAATATAAAGAAGCTAAAAGTATCTTGTACACATTAGAAAAAAAAACTAATTTGCAAATAAAGAATTTTGCCTCTTTAGTAAGCGAGACGAAGAAAATTTTATGATTTACACGTCATGAAAGTGTAATATTTAAAAATTTCTCATTTAATTTAGCAGTTTACACGCTTGAGAAAACATCCCTTCAGGCGTTTCTAAAATTCTTCGGGCACTTCTTTAATTGAAATATTTTATTTAACTGTCATTCGAAAATGACTTCATTAAATTTACTTGAAGACTATAACAAGTTACCTTTATAAATTTGGAATATATAAAAATAAATAATTCTTAAAAGAAAATTAAATTTTAGTGTGAAATTATAAAGGTTCATTTTCGCCTGTAAAAGTTATGTAAAAATTTTTAATTTAATTTGGTTATAGAGGATTTTTATTCTTTCAAAAGTAATGAACGTGGGCATGGGTTACAAAATAAAATTTTCAAATTTAAAAAAAAAATAATATATTAAAATGCTTGAGAAAAACAATTAAATTTAATTGTAGAATATTGTTTTTTATAAGAAATATTGTTAATAAAATAAAGATGATTTCAAAATATTGAATTAATGTTCATTTTTATCGTGCATGATGCTTTTCAATAAAGCATCCTATATCAAGCTTGCCGCTGAAAGGGGTTAAATTTTTGAAAGCCAGCTGACAAGACGGTGAAAGCACCAACCTGTCATAGCCAGGAGGCAGAGAAGAAGGCACCAGTCTTTAGTTGTAATGGATCCAGGTTCCAGGCTCAAAAATCTTTACGAGTAAGTTGACCTGGATATGTTGAATCATATCCCTCACTGTTTCTCGCAGGGACGAATCCATAACGAGCATGAAAAATTCCTCTTAGTGTACCTCAATGAAAAAAGAGTTTTAAAAAATTTAATTTTAATTTACGTTTAATGCATATTGCCATGATGCAAAGCAAAGCAAAGTGATTCTGCACTCTTAATTATTTTAAATTTGTTAGTGGCGTAAAGAATAATTTAAATTACTTAATTTAATAATGTTTCTCAGAAAAAATGTTATATAAATATTTTTAAAAATATATTATAAGCAATAAAAAATATTTTAATGCTTTAAAATTGTATTAACGTCAAGGCAAGGCTCCTTGCTAGCAATCGATCGCAAAACATCAAATTTATATTAGATTAATTTCTAAGCTTAGAAATGCCTTTTATGATAAAGGAATTTCTAGTAATTCAATCGTCATAAACAGCAAATTTTTTAAATAGAATTTCCTAATAATATCTTGAATTTTTTAAATGCTGGAATCTGTAAAATTTTTTTTAATGATGTGAAATTTGGGAAATTTAAAAGACGGGACTTTTAATGATAAATACAATAACGGGGGAGAATATCAATTGTCGTTTGACATTTCCTTTTGTATATGCAATAAATAAATAAATAATATTCAAATATGAATTTTTTTATTAATTATTCTAAGAAACATAATTGCCCACCAGTGGCCTAGTGATTAAAACCACCATTCGTCACGGGTTCATTCGTGAACCACGTGGAGTTTTCCGGGTTTTATCGACGTGTTTAACAGTTTCCCGTGAAAGGTTCTACCGGAGGGCACCCCATTGTTAAATCGTTCATTTATTGCATTACTTTATCCCATAAATCCAATTCAACTATATAAAAGTGTATAAAAATTTCGCATATAAACAATTTTACGCACGAATTTAAAAAAGTTTTAAGCTTTAAAACGAATTTCATTATACAAAGTGGTCAAAAGTGAGTTAATTGAGTCGGATTCTTTTATTAACGTTTGAGTTAAATGACTTTTGAGCTACCCTATGTATTTGAACTATTAATATTAAAAAATATTTTTTAAAACATTTCGCATATGCATTAAAAGATGTTTTACAATAATTAAAAACTTGAACATTAATTGTAATAATTTTTTAATAAAGATATTTTTAAAACAAGATTAAAAATCAGTTTCAAAATTTACAAATTAAGGCAGTTGAATGAGAAATAATTTTTTATAATAAGGGAAAAATAACCATAAAAAAGCAAGAAGAGAGCATTTTAAAATATTAAAAACAGTTTTGTTTCGTATTTCTTTTACGTTGTTTTCTTTAAGAACGTTTTTAGAATGTCTCCCAAAGGACGATCCATCAAGATCCTGTCATTTCTGTGTTGGGAAAATAAAAAAAAATATATATATATAACAATTTTTTGATTTTATTTTCAAACATTTTTATTTTATATATTTTTCATAGATTTTTTTTATATGCATTATAAATGTAGAAAAAGCTGAATAAATAACTAAGTAGCGAATATTAAAAATGAATGATTGAACTTTCTTTAAGTGATTTTAAAGATGTATCACATTAAAAAAAAAAAGGTCGAGGAATTTGGAATAATTATCTCCATAGAGGAAATTACTTTGAGCCAATGTAAAAAATCACTTGTCGCAATCATTATCGCTAACGAAATTATGTAAAAATTATGAATTTAGTATTTTTAATACATGTTTTAAAAGTAAAATATGCAATTAAAATTATTTAATTTTGAATTTTAAGTCATTTAAATATATATAACCAAAGCTGTCGAGAGGGAGGGAAGCTCGAAATTTTTCCATTGGCTTGGAGAAAGTGTTTTCAATCTTATAAATTAATGCAATTTTTACAAACAAAAATTAAAATATATAAGACTACCTTTTTAATTCGCTAAGAAACATTCTACATATTTTGTCTGTTCCAAAAAACACTGGAAAAAGAGGCCCTTTACATGCTCTGGCAGTCTTGTATATAACGCTTGATAGAAACTGCTGCGATCTCTTTGCAGCAGGGTTTCTCTCGAGTGAAAAATTGCTATTAACTCCATACAAAATCTACTTTTTTGAGGATAAGTAGAAAAAGAGAGAAGCATCTTCATCTTAGTGCAATTCTAAAGCAAAACTCATCAAACAATCATTACTGTTTGATATATAAAGTGAACATTGCATTAAGATGAAAGAAAGCAATATCTTGTCTTTTTTGTTTTATTCTTAATAATAGTAATACGAAATATCTCAAAACAGAATTTCTTATATATTTTTATCAAAGTTAATATAAAAAGTTTAATTAAATTTCATTTTAAATTTTAATTAAACTTTTAAATTTTCGAATTTATCGCGTTTAAGATTCGCGACGGAGCGACGCGATTAGCTAGAAAATCGCTTTGTTCGTACAAAAAAAAAAAAAAAAAAAAAAAAAATTTAAATCATCAACGATCGCTTTAAATGTTATCTTTACTTTTAAAATATGCAATTTAGAAAATATTTTCCTGCAAATTTCCTGTAGAAGAAAAGATATATTCAAACTTTTCCAAAAATTGTTTATCTAACATTATAAGATAAGCTTATCTGTACATTGTTGTATCTCCTCTCTGTGTCTCTTTCTCTCTCTCCCTCCTCCCTCTCTTTTTTCTGCTGAAGCCTTTTATTCATCACAGATTATTCAGAAGTGAATGTTGTTTCTTATCTAGATAGTATGAAAAAAAGTAACTCTAGCAGATATTTTCAATTTATTTAATTACACGAATACAAAAAATGGCGTCAAGATGGCAAAAAGAGATAGATAAAACATAAAAAAACGAATAAAACTTGTACAAATAAAACAATATCTAAAATCTGGCTTTGTTCCAGGGGATGAAGAATTCAAAATTTTATCTGGAATATCGCAGAATTGAACGGATTTTTTCATTGACGAGAAGGAAATTGTTGCGAATTAAAGTTATGAATAAAACAATATTCTTTTTGTTTATCACAGAAATTCTTATAAAAATTCGCATAAATTATATAAAATTCCTGATACTTAACATCTGTATATTGTTATATGCAATTACTGAAGAGTATATTGTTTTATAATAATAGTGGAATTGCCTGGTAATATCTGTGATACGATTAAATAAAAATTTTAAGATTTCATTATTTTTCCCTTGAAAGCAAAAAGATGAAAATAAAAATTCTTTGTAATGCCAAAAAGAATCGTTTAAATACATTGTTAACTTCTCTATGGACCATGCTTATTGTCTGTATCATAGAGAAGGGAGGAGAAATATATTGACCTGCCATAAAGCCGTTATATCTAGGAGAAATATCGATACACGTATCTGTTGGATGTCAGATGTTACATGCGACAACACATTTGACGTATTAGTATCCGATACTCATCTTTAACCACTGATTAATCATTATCAAAACAATACCATTTAACTCGGCTACTACAGCAAACTGAGGCGATGATTTAAGGAAATTTTTAAGCTGTTTTTCCACCTTAGAAATTACTTTTACTGTAACAATAACTCGATTTTTATTTTATACACTTAATAAACAAGGTGGTCCGAAAGTCAGTTAACCGTAAATTATATATTTTAAAATGGAAAATATCTAGAATAAGTAATATTACATAGGGATAGGAAAATTTTATATAAATAGAAAAATATGAGAAAGTTGATATATACGGCATATATTATATAGTGATGCATAAAGGATTTGGTAGAATTTCTTTGAAAGAAACTTCTAAAAAAGTTTCCTCCCAAGTCGTGTGAGTTTCTCTGAGTCTTTACCTAAAAGGAAAAGGAACTATATCGATTTCCGACGACAAAAGTTACTGTTGACTGTATATATATATATACAGTATATGTATATATACAATCAAGGGTATATATATACATATTTATTTATTTAATGAAAGCGTAGAAAATTTTCTTACCCAAAATTAAAATTTTTATCAACTCCTGAAAGAAAATTCTTTCGTTTTTGTCTTTTTTTTATAATTTTATGTAGTAAAACAGCAATTCTTTTAATAATTTGTAAAAAAAAACAAAACATATAGGGTGAGCCAAAAATCAGTTAATCATTGTAAAACTTAAAAATTCTCGTTATGTAGGCCTACATATCAAGAAATACATTATAACATAAATAAATTTAAGTCCAAAAGTCAGGTAATCGTTTATAAAGCCTTAAAACTTTTGTGAAGCTTTTAAGTAATCAAGTATTTATATAAGAGAAATTTAGTCTACATAAAGATTAACTGACTTTTTGGCTCCCTTGTATTTATATTATAAAATTCTTTTTTAAATTAATATTTAAAAATTTTAATGTAAGACAGTTTATCAAAAATTTAGTTTTTAGCATTAATTTAGAGGGAAAAATTTAAATAAATTTTTAAAAATTTGAGAAATAATTTTATGAAATTAGAATTGTTTATAGCATAATTTATTCGTAGAAAAATTGTAAGAGACACTAACGTCCGCGATATTATCGCAAGTAATATAATTATTCGTGACGCAATCACTAGTAACACAACAATACCAAATACTACCATAAGCGACATTATTAACTTCATTCGTGATGGATTATCGAGTCATAATTGTTATTGTCTTTACACAGACAATGAATCGCATTATCGCAAGCGAAATACTTTTTTGCGACTAGCTTTCAACAGCGGTATTCGCGACACTACAGCAAGAAGTCACGATGCTATAGAGAACGATTTAATATCGTCTGGAACATTATAATTATTCACGATAATATCAAAAGCTATATATTCGAGCGACATAATTACTCGCCTGCGATATCGCAAGCGACGTAATTACTCTCCAGCGATATCGCAAGCGACAGAGATCATTATTATCGCAAAACAGATCACAGAAAACAAGCAGAATGTTGCTTTTTTTCTAAATTAATACTCTTCAAAGCTATCATTTAATCATGTGGATCATTATCTCGTCCATTCTTATTTTTGGACAAAAATAGATCCAATAATCTCATCTTATTACAACCCGTATTGATCCTATTATTCTTTTATCTACGCTATCGTTTAACTAGCGAAAATTGTTCTCTCAATAATAAGCAAAGATCTACTTTCTTTAAAAAGTAATTAAGTTAATAATATTAAAAATTTCTAAAGATTTTTTTTCAATTAAATCTGAAAAACAGGAAGGCTCTCCTGTTTTTTTGGGGGGAGGTGTGCTCGCTGAAAGAAAAGTATTTTCTCCTCCCTTCTTCTTTACCATGAAGTTAGTAATCAGCCGTGATAGACAGCTCTCAGGTCACGTAGATAGAAAAGAAGAGGACAAAGTTCTAATGCTAACTCAGCAATTACAGAGGATGAAGAATTGGCAAATTTTTGCTTTAGTTTGCACAAGAAATATGATTTATACGAAAACTACTGACCAATAAACAATTCGTAACACGGTTTAATCTTCCATCACTAAGCTATCAAGCCCGTCTTTTCTGCTAGGAAAGAAATGACCTTTGACTTTCTATAAATTACTTAGGCTAGAAAAAAATATATAGATGTTTTTCATAATTTGCAACGATTTTATTTAATATTACTTTGTTTATTAAAGTCTCTTAAAATCAGAAGGATACTTTAAAATTTTTAAGCAAACCGAGATATACAGATTTATTAGTCAGTGTAAAGACCAAAAAATCTTACCTTACTACCTTCTACTTGATCAAATAGAAGGTAGTGAGGTAACATTTTTTTGTCCTCACACTAACTAATGAAACTGCAAATCTCGTTTTCTTTAAAGATTTTAAAGTATTTCTCTGATTTTAAAAGATTTTAATAAACTAAATATATATAAATTCTTTCAGTATTAAATATTTATAACTTTACATTACGGTTAAGGGTTTAACCCTGAAATAAAAGCGGAATATAATTCAGTTTAAGTTGACTTGTGAAGTTATTGAATGGGTGCAGTAAATCCTATTGAGTAGATATTTTCTTGTTAGATCTTGTCACGAAAAAGGAGAGGAGAAGAAAAAAAAGAGGAGCTGTCGAAGTGGCGTTTGTGTGAGGAACAAAATTCTTCATCGATTGACACGAGAAGAGAAACTGTGTGTGCAAGAAATGGATTTGCAAATCTTTAATACATTAATAAATACCTTTTATGGTGGAAGATGAGAAGATGTGGACGTTTTAAATTACATTATCATCTAAACTTTCATTTTTTCGTCTTTGTAAGTGCTGTATGCAGTTAGATAAAGAACTACGTCTACTCTTCACCCATAGAATATGAGCTGTAGTTAGAAGAGAAAAAACTCGTGATATGTATATCAATTCACTGTTACCATATTTTTTGTCGTAATGGCTTGCGTGACAAACATAGAGTGTGACTGCAAAGGAAAATATTGTTACGGGTCATGCATCAAGTGTTTATTTTGTCATTTAAAGTTTAAATTACTTCGCTGTTAAGGTTATTTTTAAAAAATTAAAGATTTTTCTGATAATGGAAAATGTTAAAATGCACAAAAAAATTATAATATATAACTGCAGCTTTCTGTTTTTTTCCCCGCCGTAAATTTTTAAGTCTGTTATACAAGAATGTAAGTGACATTAATTCATCTCATTAAAATTCTTCAGAGAACGGCAATTTAATTTCCGATCAAGCTTGTAAATTTCCTTATTGATTCTGTTAAAGAAAGAAAATTAAACTCCACTTCCACTTGTCATTTAATTTACTTTCGTACAATAAATAATTTGCATTAAATTGAACAATTTATAATTTTCTAAATTTATTACTTGAAAATTTCCATCATAATTAAAATTGAAAAAAAATTGAATATACTTTATCAATATAACGAAAAAAAAGGATACAAAGTTTCTCTGAAAGCTGCGTAAAAATGCTATTAAAATGATAACACTTTTTTTTGCTGTTTAATATTAAAAAGATGGGAAACTGGCGTTTATAATTTTAACTAAAAATTTGAAAAATTTGAAAAATTACATCTTATATTTTTACATATGGAATTTTCGAAATGTTAGTTAACCAGGTTTTATTTTTATATTTTGATTAATTCAACATTACAATGGTTTCGCCTTTATTGGCAACTCTGCATGAAAATATCCGTAGGCATACCTATAAAGGATAGCTCAAAAACAGTTAACTCTGCTTTGTTTCTATATATTTCAGATACATCATTAATTAGAACTTTAAACTGAGTATACAGAAACATTTTTCTTTTCACAAAATTGGTGAAAACTCGAGCTTTTTAAGCATTTGAAAAAAATACGAAATTTTCTACAATATTTAACTCTGTTTTGTTCTGCTTACTAATTATAGAGAAAGGTTTCTTATGTCTGACAGTATGGCAAGATAACAAACGTGTCACCTGTAGAATTACTTGCTAATTCGTGAATTTCCTTATTATTATTGTTATTGCAATTTGAGAAATTTTCATCCAATTATCTTACATTTGCTACTGCACAACAGACACACGCAATTAACCATATTAATTAAAACTGTGAAATTACAAGTACTTAGTGATCAATTTATATTTCATCAGATTTAATTTCAACTCTATTTACTAGTTTCTCATTTTTAGTAAAAAGAATTATATAAATATAATTGAAGAGTAATTAAAACACAATTTATGATATAAAAAATTCTGCATGTTGCCCTCAAAATATTTAGCAATATAATTTGTTAAATGAAAAATTGATATAAAGGATAGTTCAAAGGTCGGTTAATTGTCGTAAATACGAAACTGCTCTCTTATTCAAGCTAGTTTATTGCTTACAAACTTTGCAGAAATTGTTCAAAATGAAATTCTTCTAGTTCAACTCACAAATTACGGCGGTGACACTCGCTCAGAAATTGCTGATTTACTGGGAAAACTAGCTGAATTTCTCGCAAAACTTACTGAATTTCTTGCAAAAAGCACGATTATCATCCGACTTTTGAGATATTCTGTATTTTTGATACTTTTAATAGTGAATTAGTATTGTTAATAATTTAAAAATATCGAGATAATTGACCTTTTCAACGCTCGCACAAAGTCTGTGTTTACAGTTTTCTTCCAACAATAGAAACCTCTAAACAGCAGAAATTATTTCTGGAACTATAATCGTTTAAACAAAAATTCATACAAATCCAAACAACGGCCATTTTTATGTTTTCATTAGTGGCCGTTGTTCAGAGGTTTTATTGTATTAAATTTTTATGTAGATTCAAATAGTAGTACTGTATCTTCACAGAATTCTTCTGTTTAACTCATTATTTCCGCTTTTTCGTTATATTTTCAGAATATACGATTATTAATTTTTAAAACATCACTTTAATTAGTTGTTAATAATCTACTTCAAAAGATAATTATTAACATCTAATTAACAGGATTTTAATTTTATTTTTCTTAAAATTTACTTCATAGTTAGCTTTAAATTAATTTTTATCTCTAAATCTTGTACAGTATGTCTTCACAGTTTTATTCGTAATTAATTATAAGAATTTCTTTTAAATAATTTCAATTACTCGTTAACAACTTGCCTCATATTGTTTATAATAATTTAAATTTAAATTTTACACGCCAATTTTCCATAATACCAGAATGAAAAAGTATCCGAAGCTTCGATTACTTTGGGATTTATGAAGAATTTCAGTATGTTCCAGCAGAAAAGCCTTCAAAAATTCTAACATACTGATCATTACATATGTTACTATCCTCTAGAGCTTAGCTAGCATTTTTTACTTATGTGATGCAATATGGGACTTTCAACTATACTGTATAAGCAGCTCTCTTTTCCTTCCAGTTGGAGGTTTGCCAAGCACTAAGTACACATTAATATTGTATCGATCGAACCTGTTATAGCAATCTGCTATGTCTCTGGATATAAAGCTCTGTGTTCAGCCACAAGTTTATAATATGCACGGCATTAAAGGTACTTTTTTCCTTTATAGAAGCTTATTTTTAATATAATATACATAAATTTAAGTTTAAAAAATATCAAAATTAAGTGTAACAAGAAACTAAGTTTATACAACAAAAAAAGGACGTTTAATTTCTGAATTTTATTCGATTTTTTTAAAAATATAAAATAACACTTTTATGAAATTTCTTCTTATTAAAAGGAAGAAATATAATATCTTCTTGTGTCTTATTTTTTTTAAACTATTTTATTTTATTTTTTGGTATAGTGGAGTAGAATGAAAGCTCATAAGATCACAAATGAATTTTTGATCTTCTTTAAGGTTTCTCACAAAAAATAAAGAAAAAATATTTCTCTGAAAAGATTTTTTAGTTTTTTTTTTACAATTTAAAAAGTCAGAAGGAAGAAAAAGAAAGGTTTTTAAAGCAGAAAATGTCACAGACATGTGTATCTGCGTGATGATTTATAGTTTTTTTACGATGTGTTCTTGCAAAAATTATCTTTTGTGCTTTTCTGTTAAGGATATATCTATCACAATAAAGTTCTTTCCAGAATTCTTGTTGATATTGTTTTTTAAAAATTATTTCCTGAAATTATTCATTTGTTCTCTTCCTTCTTCTACACGCCCGTCGCTCATTCGGAGATACAATAGTAATATAATAAATTTCCCACAGAAAAATAAAATTTATAATATCTATAAATTAATAATAATTTTACTAAATTTTTTTTGACATTTTGTCGCGTCGCTGATCGTCACATTGCGTCGCGCATGAAAATGCGATATCGCTAGCGATATTGCATTTTCATGCGCGAGAAATGCGATATCGCTAGCGATAAAATCGACTCGATAGGAATGGATATCAGTATTAAATGGATACCCAACTAATAAAAAATTAAAACGAATTGAATATTTTGTAGATAAATTATTAAATTTTCTTGGAAAGAACTTTTTGAACTTTGTTACAAAATTTCTTTCATATACCCAGAAAATTTTACGACGTTACGAAACTTGACACAATCTAAGAGGAATTTTTTTTTTTTTTTGGTCTTCAGTTTTTAATATTTGATGCCTCTCATCATAGGATTTACTGTTTGAAAGGTTTCTGAGAGGGTTTAAGAAAATTTTTAAAAGTAGAAATGTTAATTTTGTTATCGCTATTTATGACTGAAAAGTTATTAAATTTGTTGGTGCATCGTTACAAATTCCTGTCATAGTACTTAAGCTTCTTGCTTAATTATTAGAAAACCTCGTGTGTAACTTTTATTGAAAATTTTTAGAAAATTACTTCAAGCAATGGAGAAAATTTCTTTACAAAGTTTTGACACGTTATTAATTTATGTTGAACAATTTTCTATTAAAAAAGGTGCATCAATATTTGCTTTATATCTCAATTACATTTTTCTTATATCGATATAAAATTTTATATTTATATTTTTATCAAATTTGACGAAATTTTATCTTTTATATTTTTACATTTTTATTAATAAATATATCGATTAATCGATTAATAGGTTAGAAGTAATAAAATTAATCTGTAAGGCTCAAAAGCCACTATAACACCATATACCAGAATATCGGACTGCAATTTTCAAAAATTTCAGATCTATAAATTCCCCTGCTGTCCGTCTGTCTGTCTATCTTAATCTCGAGAACGGAGTTATATAGATAAAAGATGTAGAAAGTTGGGACAGGAGGGTCCAATTAACTATATACGAACTTCTGGTTTAGACCGAAAGTTACGTTATTTCTATTAAATATTTTTTTCCTGAAGGGTGTTAGATAGATGAGTGGCATGATTCCATTTTTGACAAGAAAAGTATGATGTACAGGGCCAAGACACTACTAAAATTGAGAGCATTGTGACGAAAAATTGTAGACCAGTATGGCGATGTCACAGTAAATAATATCTCGTTAAGTTATGTATATCGATGCCATCTATGTGATGTAAGGGGGTAGTGAGAAAATTTTTCGGAAGAAAGGCTTGGAGACAAATAGTTACATCAATAAATTTTTATTTAATTCTTTAATTTTTGGGATTTTTTCACCAATAGATTATAGAATACACTATTGAATCTATACAAAAAAGACAGACAAAGCATCCCATGGTCGAGAGTGAAAGCTTACGTATCTCAATCAGTTTTACGATTGTAATTTGTGAAAATTTTACTCGATATCAGGGAGGGACATGTACCCCGTTTGCCTCTCTCTGCGACCACCTATGTGCATATAAAGATAATATTACAGTTACGGTAGTATATATACTATAAAGTTCTAATCACTCATTTCCAATGATATATGATACTGTATACTATGACAATAAAAATTGGTTTTAAACCATGTTAGACACTATAAAATTAAATTCTTCATTTACATTTTAAAAATTCGATTATTATATAAAGTCTGTAAAGACTTTTAACGTCTCAAAAAATACAGTCAATTGACTTTTGGTCCATCCTGTTTTTAACTGAGACTCAATCTTTAAACACTATCAATGCCATGGATAGGAACACAAAAAGTGGTTGTTGTTTGGAGGTTATTTTAATTGGACGTTCCTGAAAATATGGTTGCTGTTGTTAGAAGGGACAGTTATTGTAGATTTGACTATTTATACTTGCTTCATTGTCCACACATGCAAGTTTTAATACGGCAAATTCATGTTTATGAAGGAGATCCATTGCAACAGTTAAGCGCTTTCTATCATGTCTATGAGCTATAATATGACTAAAGACTTAAATATATAAGTCATGGCTTATGGACTTATAAAAGCCATAATACACATGGAGTAGCATCTACATTGATACAATATCGACTATAATACATGGAGTAAGTACTATTAAGAATTTAGTTAGTATGTCAAGACCTTAATATGGATAGACAAGGAGTATAGTATCTACATCACTCTTCCAAAACAATACAATGCTCCTTAGACATTACATAAGAAGGTAATTAATTAAACTAATTACAATTGTCACTATTTTAAACTATATTAAATTATATTTTCGTAGAGCAAATACAGTTAACCAAGCTCCATATACTTTATTGTTACGCTATTATAATATATTAATATATGACAATTAACATTTTTCACAATAATTTGTTGATGTTACAACAGAAAATTACATGTTTGCAATCGAATCCCGCATCCAATCATTAAGTATATCTTTTAATTAAAATGTTCTGCAAGAGAGATTTTTCCTTTGATAATTGAGCTATCCAAAATGATTCACTTGATATTCATTTGTAATAAATGAATGAATTTCCCGTTGAACAACAAGCTTACATCTCGTCTCTTTATCTCTTTGAACAGGAAATGGGAGCTTTTGATCATATCCATTGGTTTGGAAAACGGTTATTTCCGTCCTAGGTATTGATTTATTCCGATTCTACAGCTTATCTAATAGAGAAAAATATGTTAGAAAAATACCTGCATCAACCTTCCAGGATATCGAAATACATACAACAAAAGATTCTATTTTACTACTTTACTGAATTTTACGTTAGTGTTTTTAACTTTCCTTGCTGTTATATATAAGGGAAAGTATAGAGATCGGTCAAAAAATGTTCCCCCTCCCAAAAGTTTTACATTTTTAAATTCAGGGAATTTTGAAACGAGAAATACAAAAAAAAAAAAAAAAAAAAAAAATTAGGGGATTTTACTGTATGTATTGATGCTAGTGTGTGTAGGGGAAACGATTTTGTTCATCCACTTTGAAGCTTAAATAACAGCTGTGCTTTTTGTTGAAAATTTCTGAAATTTGGCAAGAAGATTTGTGCGTTAAGGGAGTTTTTACTACTAAATTATGGTGGTTAAAGGTCGAGGGAGTGAAGAGATAGATGGTGTCACTTGTCTTATCTCAAACTTAATGAACATTTTACTCATGATTAGCATTTAATTTTTGTTTTTATAAAACTCATTTCTAGCTTCAAAATTAAGCTTTTTGCCATTTTATAATAATTAATAAATATAAAAAGTTTTAAAATAAAATATCGTAATAGATGGCGTCAGTAAACTTTTATTTTATTCTATTTATTTTTTGCTGGGAAAGTTACGCAACTAGTTGCTGGATTTATTTTTAATGAGAGATAATTTTTGATTTTTCAAATCATAATTTTTATGCAAAATTATAGAAAATATGTGTCAGGAATTTTTCCTGATCAATTATTTATCGGCAGTCCTGTAAAACAACCAAGATGCCAATTATATCTTGACATCAGTTCATTTATTTGTAGATGAATACAGCTCTTAAAGCTGGTTTTTTAATCAAAAATACATTTAAAATGTTTACAGAATTTAAAACAATTCTAAACTATTTCTAGAATATCCATGAAAAGTTCTAGAATAATTTATATCTTCTAATACTACAGGCTATATTAACTTATAGAAACGTTCTGACGCTACAAATTTCATCATTTATTAATAATTTTCATGTTTAGAACGTTAAAATATAACTAAAAATCTAGATTATTCATTAAAACCTCTAGAACAATTAGAATTTTAAATTTTCTATAAAATATACTATCTTATAACACATGTAAAGTCGTTTAATTCTATGAACCTCATCACTATTAATAAGTTTTATGTACAAAATTCTAGAATTTAGCTCGAAAACTGCTCTAGAATGTCCATTCCACGCTCTAGAATAATTAAATTTCTATAGTTTCTATATAAATTTATAATTCTTATAAAAACATTTCAGCGAGATTTATTAACAACTTGTAAGTTTGGGACTCTAGAATAGTTCTAGAACGTGTCTAGAATGATTAAAATTCTAAATTTAAGTCGTTATGATGCTATAAATGCAATTATTACAGCGTAAAAAATATTAATGTATCAAATTCTTATGTAAATAAGTATGAGAAGATGCAGAGAGCTCGAACAAATTTAAACCATTAACTATCACTTACTAAATTGATTATTTCCAGTTGATGCTTACGAACTGATGAATGATGAATTATAATTTATAGAGTTTGTATCATCAGAACAAGAATTTAGTAGATAAATTTAGTATCAGTTTAACTAGAATTTAATTAATTAATAGAATAAATCAATAAGAAAATACTAAAATTTAAAAAGTATAATATTTTATTGTTTAAAAAATCATTTAATGAAGGAGGAAGAGGAGGAAGGAAAAATGGGGCTTGTATACTCATTTTTACGCTGCTAAATTAACAAAAATGCTAAATATTTTAACTCATATCGATTGTATTAGTGTAGAAGTATTAATTTTACATACAAAAGCTTTGTTTTATTTACTGTTAGGCGCTAAACTGAGTGATTTAATTAAGTGCAACATCTATAAAATTAGATAAGACCATCTGAATTCGAACAGTTGAACTTTGCTGTTAATTTAGCAAGTGTCGTGTTTTCTCTTACTGAACTTGAATCCTTTACCATCCTCCGGAGAATTATCAATTAATTAGTTGTACTTCGTGGTATTAGCTTGGCTTTAATTACAAGACTCTTGGGTCCAACAAATGACACTTGGAAGTTAGTAACTGCTATCTTCCCCCGCTTTTTAATGAAAACTTTTGTTTAAATATCAAAACTGTTTAATTAATTTCCTGATATTTTAAATTATACTAACTTGTTGATTCTCTAGTGACAACGTTAAATCAATAATATTCGATAATTGAAGAATTAAATTTATTTATAAGAATATGAAGACGTGACTTGAATTTCATTAAGTTATACTTTTACTACTAAGAATAGTATTTTAAAAATTATTTTTTTAATCAAGGTAACATATTTTAAAACCCCTCATTAATGCGATTAATTCATTTACAACATGATAAATATATAATAACTGATGTTGAGGGTGTGACATTGTAAAGAAGTGAAGTATCATACGAGTGAATATATTAATCTCTAATGAAATATATAAACTTAGGTAACTAGATAAATATATTTGTGATAATTTTATATACTTTATATATTTATAGTTAAATATATAACGTTCTGAGTCCTTAAAGACACTATTCCTGTCAGTGACTTCACACTTAAAATAATGATTTCTACGATAAATGATACCCTGTAAATTAATATTTATACATATTTAAACATGTTTAACTGCCACTTCATTGATTATAGTCACCAATTTTAAAATCTGATCCAAAAATGATAAAATTGTTTGGATGATTTTGAATTTTTCAGTTGAACGATCTGCGGAAATAACAAATTTTCAGCTGTTTTATCTAAGAAAGTAAATTTTATATCTGTTTATGTTATAAGAAAACAAATTTTGCAGCTATTTAATATTTATAAAACAAATTTCTCAGGTGTTTAATTCATAAAAATAAACATATTTTGCAGTTGTTTAATTAATAAAACAAACTTTTCGAGTACATTCGAACCTTCAATAACGGCCACCTCTGTACAACGGACATTTTTCAGGATCATTTTATTAAAAAAAATTGAATACAGGAATTCAGTTAACCGAGATTTTTTTTACAGTTTTCACGTATTGTATTTAAACAGGAGAGCAATTTAGCCTATAAAACGATTAACTAAATTTCGCACCACTCTGTATACTTCCAAAAATTATATACATTTTACGTAAATTGTCGGTAACTTTTATAAACAAATCTTTGATTATTCGGAAATAATGATACAAAAATATTTTTATTTTGAGATAAATGCATAATTTAACGCATAAATAATTTATCTTGAGTTTAATGAAGTTTACGTAGTCAATTTTTAATCCATCAATTCACAGAATTTTATTTATAAGAAACAAATGAATACACATCAGTGAATAGAAATGTAATGTTTGTGTCAACATAGCAGAATATTTTATAGAAAATTTTATATTTTTTCTATGTTAAAGTAATAAAAATTCGATAGAATTTGTTGAATATTTAAATAGGCGATTCATTGGCATATTTACATTATTTTTTCCTTCACCTCCACCTTCTTTTCATCTCCTCTTCACCTCCTCCTCGCTTCTTCTACCTCACTTCACTTTCACCTCCTGCTCACTCCTTTAAGCAAGGTTTTAACGATACGTATTTGTGCTTCGTATCCGGTATTTAAATACACGGAAAACACCCCCAAAACACTAGAAAATTAATCTATTTTCCCGTTTCAATAAAATTACATCACGTTCCAAGTGCGTGATTTCCAACAGATCACGCCGGTCACGGATCAGTTCAGATTGCTCTTCAGCATCTTCTAAGCGTATCAGATTCATCTTGGTGATCGTTGATCGAATACTCTAACCTTCATAAATGATTTAAAAATTTGAATAGGGACGAAATAAGCTTGGTGCGCGTGCATGCATCTACGTCATCGCTTTCCCCTCCCTCCATCCCTGTGCTGTCGTAAAAAAGTTTTTTTAGATGAGGTTGTAGTGACATATAGAAATGACATGGAAGTGTAGTACATCACTAAATGACTGTAAGCAAAAAGAAGAATGACACCGTGGAGACCGTATGCATCTGACAGCTGGATATTTATCAGCCGAAAAAGTGTTGAAGCCTCTTTATGTGAACTTCGTCTCCATAATTGTAAACTCTAGTATTATTAGCATTAAGGGAGCTGCAGGTAAACCTTAAAAACACTCCAAAAGCGAAACCGATTCAGAAAATAATGTAAAAAAGATACTCCAGCGATCTTCACAAACGTATTGATTTTTTGTGGTGAGCTAATTTATCTCAATATTTCTTTATTTAATTCGAAAGACTAGAATATAAATTACTCCGATAGACTTATCATTATCAGGATCATTACTTAAAAATTAATATCATAAAAATAATTAAAATACGATTTTTAAAAAATCTTTCAGTAATATATATTTGTAATATTCAAATTTAGGAGAAATTATAATAGAGGGGACCCAAAAGTCATTTAATCGTTTAAAACAGAATGCTTCTTATTCGAATACTCTAACAAGCGTACTTAAAACACACAAAACAATAGCTAATCGATTTTTGGGCCTATTGTATGTTTATTCACTTGAGAACTAAAGATATATATATATAATATACGTGTTGCTCAAACATCAGATAACTATAAAGTTCTTACTTACGAACACTACAGAAGGAAATCCTCCTCGTTCAATTCAGAAATCACAGCACAGTTAACTACCCCTTGCATTATTCTGAGTTTGTTTACACTTACCCAACAGTTTTTAGATTTTTATTATTTTTATTTTTTATAAGAAAAAGTAAACATTTTTAAATTTACTCTCGTTTACTTGATAAACAGCTATTGTTTGTAAAGATTTTCTGTTTTTTTAATGGTTTAAAAAAATTCTTATTGAAAATTTACATTAATCAAAGAAATAATACTTTCGCATTGATGAATGTCGTTTTCCCCCTCAATTTCTCTCCCCCTCCTTCGTTTGATTGTCATACGAAGGAAACAGAAATATTAGTATCCCGCCAACAAAAGAAACGAGTAACAATATTTTCCTGTTAGCTAAAGAAAGGAAATAATACTACTCAGGTAACAAAAGAAGCAAAGGAGATGATGCCTTAAACACAGCTAGAAAGAGTTTTCTAGAGTAAAACCTTAAAAAAAGGAAAGAAGAATATCTTTAGAAATACGAAATGATCCTTTCAATTGGATTTTTTCCTCTTTGTTTCTTTTCTACAAAAGGGAATAATGACCTCTTTGGTTACGCAAGAAACAAAATAGCGTATTTATTTTCTTAACACAACAAAGGAAACGGAACATTCTTTATGTTTACAAAGAACAGCAGTGTATTAAAAGAAACAACATGTAAAATTAAAATAAACTTAAACAATGCTTTTCAATGGAAGTAACAAATCAAATATGCAATAGCTTCTCTCTTTTTTCTTTTTTTTCCGATTTTTTCACTAGATAAAAATAAATTCTTTATTCGTAACTTAATATGTATTCGATTAACTTACTTTTAGGCTTCTAGTATATAATTACCGTCGATTTTTTTATATTATTTCTATCTCTGTATACGTTAATAATATAAAAATTAACACGTGTTTGTGTTTGTGGGTGTGTGTGTCTGTAAGCGTGTATTCGTTGCTTGTGGGTTTGTTTGAATGTATTTGGAAAATTTATGTATATTTAAACTTTCAATAACGGCCATCCCTAAACGGCGGTCATTTTTTTCAGGATAGTTTCTTTATAAAATGTGTACAAAATAATGTGAAGCAACAACAGTTTTTTATGTTCTTGTCGGTGTCCGTTGTTCAGAGTTTTGAGTGCATCATAAACATATACAGGGTGAATCAAAAGTCATTTAACCGAATCGAATAAATCAATTCTAATTGTTCTAAAACCAGTCTATTGTTCTTAAAATATATTTTAGCTAACTTACTTTTGGGCCGACTTATAAACTCAACAGTTATTGATTAAATTGCTGTTTTACGAACATTTTAAATTATTTACAGTTGTATTTTATAAAATAATTTTAGAATAAACATGAAAAACTAAGCCATATGCTCATTAAATCCAAGAAAACGTTTTAAAAAGAGAAATAAACGAAAGAATGAGCCAAAAAAATCAAAAACAATTTTATAAAATAGAAAATATATTTTCTAGATATAAAAACGAACATAATGTTGTTTTAATTGATAGCAATTAGAAGTATATTATGTTTTGTTTTTTTGTACTAAATACAATTTTAATAAACAATAACATGATGTGGTTTTTTTCATATAAAACACAAAGAAATAGCTAAAAATTCTTGTAGAAAATAAACAAAATTTATTTTTTTCTACAATAATTTAAACTCTTTTACACTTATATTTTAAATTAATTCTAGGAAAAAAAATTGGAAAAAACTAGAAATTATTATTCATCTTGATACATCCTACTCATACTTTGCATATAAATTAATAAAAGAAAAATTAATTAAATTACTTATTACTTCGTTAGACACGTAAAAAATACATTCAGTATCTTAAAATATTCCACGTGAAATATTTACCTTCTAATTAATAATTTAGAACATAATGTGCCCATAGGAAAGATTTAATTATGAACAGGTGCAAAGGAAATGCAATGTAAGTAATATACTTCCTTTTATTTCACCACATATTTTAAATTATGGATAATATTATTCCTCCGCTCCTTGATGGGAATGTGTATTATGTGAGTTGGAATCTTCTTCCTACTGCTGGGACTTCTATATCTCCAAGGTAGCATTTCCCTCCGGATGTTGTACACTTCCATTGGTGATGGAGAGGGACAAATGCGTCTGTGTTCTCTTGCACCCTCCCATTCATGAGATAATGGTTTTGGAATGGTTTCTTTCTAGAAATAGAATGATATCATCATACTGTAAATTTTTCATCCCATGTAATTGTATTTTCTTAACTAAATTCTGCTTTTGTTCTCTTACATCTGGAAAGTACTCTCTTACACAATAAAACTCCATATTGAAATTGTAATAAGTGAAATGTTTTATGTCCATGGAATTGATTTTTGCGCTTATAAATATTTTCTTCTCATAGATTCTTAAATCTATGATGGAAACAGACTATTATAGAACATTTTTATGTACTTTATGAGTAAACTTAGTTCGCATTTAACTCATAAATTGTTTTAGATTCCCAGACTTTGAAGCTTATATTTTAACATAAACGGCTTTATTTTCTTAAATATTTTAAAATTTATATTGTCCTCTCTCGAATTAAACATTAATACTCAAATGCCTTAAAAGAAGTTACAATTTTTATTTGTTAAAACGTTGCAATTTATGTATTAAAAACAAAAAGAGACTTGTGTTTAATAATTGTAAAGTTTTTAATTAATTATTTGAATAAAACAGTAATTTAGCCTTTACAATGATTAACTGACTTTTGGACTATCCTGTACATAATACGATACAATACAATGTAAAATAGTGTAGTAAAATTTACAAAACGAGCCAATTAAGGCGCTAACCTAACGATTTTGGGGGTCCGAAATTGAATTTGCAGTGCAATTCCTCAGGAACTTTTATGGGCGGTTCGTTCCAGATATCACGAACTCCGTCCTTCACTACCGTACTCCCCTAGCCAACGTGACTTTACGCATTGTAGGCATGACCCGCAATAGGGCCCATGTCCAAAATGGGGCTAGGCCCACTTTTTAAAGGCCCTCTTAGTGCCCACAAGAAGGAATGTGTTAAAACTTTATTTAGCAAAAGTAACAATAAAGCCATAGAATAACAATTTTCAATTGTAAAAATAAATTGTATTTTTATTTAGTGTCCGTACGTAGAAAACTCAATATAATATAAAATTTACATCCCTACAAATAACTTATTTTTGGCTGCACAAAATTTGATTCTGGACTTATGAAAATTTAAAAATCTGCGATTTCAATATATAACCCGCACAATTCCATACAAATTTGTAGTATTACATTGCATTTTGGTAAGTACAAAAATAAAGAAAATCAATTTATTTACAAGTAAATAATAAAGAGAAGAAAGAGAAATAAAGAATTGCATCCTTTGAAGTAACGCCAGTAAATACAATTATGTAGCGCTTTTTGAGTAAGTGGGAGGGAAAGAAAAATTTCATTAAAAATACAAAATTAAATTTTCTTTTGTAATCTCAATATTCTAACAGTAAAGGTTAAGGAAAGGTATTAAACAAATCCATTTATCAGCATATCCAATTAAGAGAAGTAAAAGAGGGTCATTGCTGTACTTTGCGTGATATAGACCAATTGATCAGCTGAGCATTTCATTAAATCCCACAGATCAATATATAATTAAATCACCACTTCTGCACAAAATTATTCGGGTTTGGAACAGAAAAAAAATAGAGAATAAAAATTAATGAAAAATTACTTTTCTGCAATCCTTCATTGCAGTTTCGTCAAGAGAATTAGGAGAATTTATATTCCTACTCTTCTTCTACACTTACACGTTTACGAAAGGTTAATGCTCCTCCAAAGGAAGAAGCGTTGCGTATTGATAATATATCGAGATTAATTTCTAATTTTAAAGCATAAAATAAAGCATTTATCGCTTAGGTTTTTTAAGAGGAGAACATCAAAGTTAAGCAACGAATTAATTCATTTATAGAAAAATATACTCGCTAATTATAATTTTAATTAAAAACAAAAAAGAGATTAAAATATTCTTTGATCTCGCCAGGAGAAAATTGTTAAAAGAATTAATTACTTCTCATTAAATTCTTCTATTTGTTCATATTCAGATAATGTCGCCGAAAATAGTCGCGCGACATAAGCGATGCGACTGAGCGATAGAAATTAGTCTCTTACATCACAAGCTCGAGAGATTTAAAAATTTTGCGATTTTTCAACTATAACTTAACACTTTAAATAAATCAAATTAAATATAAAAATTTTTAATGATTAATAAATACTCAATAAAAATTTTTAATAGTTATTTTTAATTAAAATTTGCTTAAATATTAATTAATTAATTAAAAATTATTTAAAAGTATTAAACGTTTACAATAATTGTAAATTATTTAATAATAGTATTAGAATTTAATAAAGTAATAGTGTTTAATAAGAATAATAATATTAAAAGCATAGGATAAATAAATACTGTATACAGTTTGTACACAAACTGACCAACACAATTATTGTAGTTTGTATACAATTGTACTTGTATACAAGCTGTATAGTACAATTGCATACAGTAAAATTGTAATTTGTATGCAGCACAATTGTATTGTAATATATACTCTTGTATATATTACAATACAATTGTGCTGCATACTCTTGTATACTCTTGTATACAATACGACATTTATCATTTATCTTATGTTTTTAATGCTATTTAATATTAATTAATAAAATGTAGTAACTGGATAAAGTACATTATGGTATGATTCATTATAGATGGAAATCAATTATTAAGAACAAATAAGAACTCGTTAATGACGACAAAAAATAGTTTCCTCATTAATAATTTTACTTTTAATTAAAACAAATGAAAAATATTCTCATAAACCGACTCCACACAATCCTCCCTCAGGCAAGAAGAAGAAGGGAAAAATCTATATTAACAACAATTTTCTAATTTCATTCTATATATAAAGACAGCTTTAATAAACAAGAACAGAAGGTAAATAAAACTATAATTTTCTAACTTCAGGATGCGATTTCCTAGAGCGAATTGAACTTTCAAGAAGTAAAAAATCAAAAGTGAAATCTTTTTGGTTTTTTTTCCTTCTAAACATAAGAGTTTGTCACCGAAAACTTCCATGTTAGAAAGTTTTAATCCGCACCATTAGGGGTAATAAATCTATCATTTTGTAACAATTCTAGGCTCAGTGGGTGCCACTCAATAAATCCAACATGTCAACCTGGTACTTTCTTAATACCAACACAATGTCTTACAAAACTCTTTACTTGGATTTATTCCCTTCTTTATACTTCATCGATCCTTTTTCTTCGTTCCTTATCCGCGATATTTATCCAAGGAAGGTGCTGTTATGCTTTACGTATACGTTTGGCATTTTAATAATATACTTTCCTGAAAAGTTATAGAAGATTTACTTCTCCTGTAATATATAAATTTTCTCAATTTCTTCCTACTTAGTAAAAAGTATTCCCATCAGATTTATTATTCTTCACTGAAGAAGTGTTAAAGCTGTGGACTTTGAGGACATTGAAGAACTTAGTGACCGTTCAAAATTGTGAATTTTTTTTCTATTTCTTCCTTTCTATTTTTAAAATAATTCTTTGGTTTTCTGTTTTCTCGGTGAAGTGCAATAATGAACGCCAATTTTCTTGCTTCATGCAAATTTAAATGCGCACGCGAGCGAGTGATCATTTCTTTTTTTCTTCGTACATATGGAACTATAAACGAAATTTCTGTCTGTAGAAAAAATAAAATTACTTATAAAATTATTATTTTTACACACAAAAATGCTTAATAACTTTGTAGAATTTGAGAAATTCAGGTTTTTCAAAGTTTAAATTGAAGTTATGAAGCTAAGGAAGATTTTTTCTATACAGCTTAGAGGCAATGATTTCTGTAAAACTTTGAATTAAAACTCGGTTTAAAAAATAAAAAAAAATGTAGTCTATATGGAAATTTTTTTATTTTTATTATAATTTACAGGAACGTCGATCGATTTAAAAAAAATTAAATTTGACACGAATGTAAAAAACCAAACTGATCTTTTAGAAAAAACTTTGACGAATTCAGGAGAAATTATTGAAGTTTGCAATTCATCACTTTTGTGTATGTTGGAATGATTAATTGGTGAAAAGACAATTAGGATAATTACCAATCGATGTGATGCATTAATTAGTAGATATCAGTATATCACGTGATCCGACACAGATATTAATACTTGCTGCTCTCTTGGCTATTTTCCATTTGCGATTAATTACGCTTGTTTTATCAAAGCAACTGCTACGCCAGAAGTAATTAAGCTCGATGGATATTAAAGATTGGAAGATGATACGGACTGACAGATTGATATATTGGTTATAAAGTTTACTTTACTATAAATTATCACATGTAGAATAGCTATTATTTCGAAAATAATCGTTTTGTTACGCTGTTATCTTTGAGAAAATAGTAACCTATCAGAAACTAGCAATAAGGGAATTGTTAGTAAAATTATCTAAAGACGTAACAGGAAATTCTATTGTAAAAATGGGATAATAATAAAATCCAGTTATAATAGTATTTATAAAGAGGAAAATTTAATTTAAATATACAATAATTGTAGCTGTTTACGTTGCTTGTTAGTCAAAGATTGCTTAATATTTATAGACATTATACTTTACGTTGATGAGCGCCCATCAATTGTCAAACAGGTTGAAGGTTTGCACGTGAATAAAGGCTGACCACGTGGGGAATTTCCGGGTACTAAACCTAAACAGGAACCAGTTTTCTATAAAAAATTCAGTCGAGATGCACCATTCCTTGGCAGTAAGGCAAAGCAACACATGGGCAATGTTTTATGTCTTTATTTGCTTTACTTCCATAAATCTGAATCCCTTACACCAATTTAAATTATTAATTTATGTTTTATCTCTATCTTTGTGTTCTTTTGAGCTTATTAAAATAGTGCATAATATTTTATTGTAACTTTTTTATCATGTTCTTATTTCTGTCTCCATCCTTTATTGTATTATATTATCTTCACTTAGAACATACGCAATACTCTAACAGCTACTCAATTCTTTTATGAGGTCTTCTACTAATACCACTTAATATCTATTTGTTTGGATATCTTCGAAACAAACTTGGAGGAGGAATTTATATTCAACAGTGAAGAATTCAGTGATGCACCCTCGTATATCTATGAATATATTTACTTATTTTGAGCTAATTTGATTAAAATCTAATAATATAATTAGCTTAAAAATTAAATTAATTAAAGTAAAATAATACATTTCATAATTTATATGTTAAATAAAGACCCCATCTGTTCTACCTCTTTTAGTAGTAAAATTAACCACTAAACGGGGGTGTAACAGATTGGTGTCTTTATTTATTACCTTTAATCTTCGCGTTTTAATGCATAAAAATAAAGAAATTAATAATATTAAATCAAAGTATCATATTAATAAATTATTTTATTTTTAAACGGAAATAGGACGAGATGAGGTTAGTTCCAGTAAAATCATTTATCTATCCCCTTATCCAACCTCTGCCATAGAATGTCCCTCCAAATTTATTATTTATATTAAAAATTATATCAAATGTATGTTGTTTATTTGTTTTACTTAGTATATTTATACATTTTATAGCTTTTTCAGGCGGATTAAACGACATATTTGTGACTATTCTTGACCCTATCATCCTTTCAATCTCTGAATGAAAGCATAAAAGATACACTAAACCGCTGCTTTTCAGCTTCTTTGTAAATTTATATTTTATCTAAACATTAGAAATTTTAAAACTCGTTTTACTAGTATAAAAAAATCGAGTATAAGATTCATACAGGCCATAGTCTACAATTTTCCAAGTTATACATTGCCAAGTTCAACAAATTACAATGTTTTGCTTTGTAAATATTTGCTGTTTTATCATATAACATAATATTTGACATGCTTTCTGCTAACTGAAAAATTAATAATTTTACTTATTTTCTTTTTTCAGAATAAAATTGAAATTGTTTGGTACTCAGAATTTATAAACAAACATTTTTTTTGGTTTAAAAATGAATAAGCTTATTACTACGATATTAAAAAATAAAGATATTTATTGTTAAAAAAGGAAAGAATATCAAAAAGAAAAAGAACATCCATTAAAAAACCAGGAAAAATGTCAAAAAATTGAAAAATAAGAAAGAATATCCAAAAAAGAGTAACAGAAAGGATAAAAATGTCTAAAGGAATATCAGAGAAAAAATAAATATCATACAAAAAACCTAAAATAAACTTTAAAAAATATCAAAAATAGTCCAAAAAATCAAAAAAAATCAAAGTCCAACAAATACCAAAAAAAAAAAATTCTAAAAAATGAAAAAAAGTCCAACAATATCATAAAAAAGATATCCAAAGAATACACTTAAAAACGAATATCAGAAAAAAGAAGAATGTTCAAAAAGTATTATGGCAAAAGAATATCGAGAAAGAAAAGCAACAGCCAGCAAGAACATCAAGAACAAAAAAAAGACTATCAAAACTTATATTAAAAAAATTGTAATCAACCGAGAAGAATTGAAATTAGTAAACGTTATTCACTATAAGAATTGAATAACAATTGTAATTTATTGTAAATTACGAAATCAATAACACAATAAGATCTTTTACTTTATTAAGATTTACTTTTAATAAATTTAGTTCAATTAAATTCGTACAAAGGAGGGAAAAAATAAAAGAAATTTGCCATTAGAAATTAATTTCATTTGCAACTAATAAGTTACATAATTTAATCTATAAATAATTTCTCTCAAAGAGGAAGAAAGATGAAGAAAAAAGAAAAGGAAAAAAGGAATTAATATTGGTAAAGAATATTACTTTGTATAAGAACTGATAGACGAAATTGTAGAGAATTGAGAAAGTCTGTTTAATAGTAAACAGATGTATCCAACATCCAACAGGTTTTTGTGTACGCTTCAAAGCGCCGCAGCATGCGAATAAGTCTCCCTCTCCTTCCCCCTTTAAGAAACTCTAGAATGCATTTTGTTGGATGCAAAATCAATATTGATTTTACTTTACTTGAAGATTATAAATTTAAGTAGTAAGGAAGAGAGATAATGCAAAATTGATGGAAATTTCTTTGTGTAGAAAGGAATTAAAAGATGTCCTTTGATGTCCTCTTCTATTGAAGGATACGGGTTTCGTTTACTCGAAAAAATTTTTAAAGTGTTAAGGTTTATTTTCAATGTATTATTTCTCACATTATTAATAATTTTTATTATTAATTTTAATGGAAAAACGTTAATGTATTTTTATGAGGGAATTTAGCTGATTTATTGTTTCATTTGTGAGAAAGTTGCTTTTTTCTATCATTAAGGAGTAAAAAGAACTTCTTTGTTCTTCTTGGTTTATTGATTCAATTTTACGATTTAATTAACTATTAAATATTTCACGAGATTTTCACTAATAATTTATCGTTTATTCTGACGAAATTTCACGAAATGTTTTGTTTTTTCTTTTATTACTTTTACTCTTTACCATTAGCTTACAGCATCTCCAGTCGTTGGAAAAGTTTAGATTTTTCTATTAATCCGAATGCCATTTCCACCCCTGCTCTACACTCACATCAATAACTTAATTTAAAAATTAATATCATTATAGATAAAAAAGCATTGGGTTGTGAGTAACTGCTAAGAAAATTTGAACCATAATGACGTTGGTAAAGCAAGAAAAGCTATTAAAAAATCTTATTCATCATTTCTACAAAGGGACATCGTTAGATATAACCATTTAAGTGAAAAAAATCCACAAGTTTGACAGATTTGATTTCATTTTTGTTCGTTTAGTGGGCAACGGTTGAGAGAATCCATTGAAGTGTTCCACATGACGCTCTTTTCCAGTATTATCCTTTCACGCTTGATTAAAATCCAAGCTTCTTTTTAGAAAAAATCGCCAGATAACTGCAAAAAATACTTTCTATATGTTCAAGTATCAGAAGGTATTGCTGATATTATGCATTAAATACGCTCCACTTGCCCTGAAAAATAACGGATCAACTTGATAAAGAGATTGAATGTTTTATGAAAGAATTGATTGAAAAATGAATAATGACTTTGAATTGTTAATTATCGAATGCTTAAAATTCCTAAGTTTCAGATGTTACGGCGTAACGTTTAATGATTTTTTCTTTAATCAAAACGTTAGAAATGTGTTCGTGCGGATGCCCCAAAAAATTAAAATAAATATTGAAATAAGTCGGTTTACTTGATAAATTTATAAATTATTAACTGTAGTTATTCACGGCATCGTCATCCCTTCATCGGATTACGTAACGGGATGATCATCATCCCGTTACGTAATTAACTTCTACTAGCTCACTTAGGTGGTTATGATGTGGTTAGTCCCTTCTCGAATGTTTTCAAGTATAACGGAGGTATCAGGCGAACCAAAATTAATGAGTTATACAGCATAAGCATGTTAAAAGAGTCACGTAATGTAAACTTATTCGAATCACGTGGCATTCAACACGTTATACACGAATAACTCGAGACGACGCTCCCAAATTTTCAAGCTGAATAACTCCTGAGCCTTTCGTCAAAAATTCCCGAAATTTTGCAAGAAGGTTTCTGTATTAAGAGACTTGATGCCATTAAATTTTGTAGATTAAAGGTCGAGTGGATGGAAAGATAGCGGGGTCACGTTTCATATCTCAAGTATGATCGGAACGAGCATTTTACTCGTTTTAGTATTTTACAGTTTTTTTTTTATAAAAGTCATCTCTACCCTCAAAATTTTATAATAATTAACAATGTAAATAGATTTTTTAAATAAAATTCCATAATAGATGGTACCACACGCAATATTAACTTTTTTTTTTGCCGGGAAAGTTACGCAACTCGTTGCTGGATTTTTTGTTTCTATAATTATTTTTATGTTTTTCACCATAATAATGATAATAATAGTAAAAATATAAATAAATATGTTTATCGTTATCGTAATTTCATAAATTCTTAGATTCAAAAATTTAATTAAAAATTTTTTATTTAAATAAAATATCAGAATTGTAAATAAAAAATAAAGGAAAATATGCTTATAAAACTGAATAATTTTATCAATTTTTCATACTAAATGTAATTCATGTAATATTTTATACATGAAATAATAATAATTTTTTACGAGCTATTGTTTATTGTGACATCTTCACAATATCGTATTGCAATTTTTAATTATCTTTTCATTTTAAAAACACGTAACTTCCGGTCCGTATCCGAAGTTCGTATACAGTTAATCGAAGCCTCCGTATAGTGTTGTCTTGCCCCTGTACATCATACTTTTCCTGATAATCATGCTATAGCTCCATTCCGAAGAAAATTTTTGAATTGAAACCACGTGACTGCCGGTGTAGACTGAAGTTCGTATATAGTTATTCGGGGTTTCTAAGCTTTCAATATCTGTTTTCGATTTTTGTCTATCTAACTCCATTCTCGAGATTAACGAAGGTCAGGCAAACAGATAGACGACAGTAGGTCTACAATTTGGAAATTATTGCCCAATAGAGAGGCGTAACGACTCGTACAATTCCATAAAAATTTTAAATTCGTAAAAAGGCTGTGATTGGTGAATAGTTTTACTTATCCTTCAATTTTTTCCAATAAGAAAGTATTATTTTTAATATTATTTTCAATGGATAAAAATAGCGAATTGTTCAATTTCAGATGCAATCTGAGATACTCAGCATAAAGAAAAGGGATGAGGGAAGTGAACAATGTGATAAAAAGACATATATCATTTCTGATGACGTCAAATTATAGTGAATATTGGCTCTTTTGATTGTTTCGAATTATTTTGATTGATTGCATTCTGAAAGATAGCGACTTGGATTTTCTTTTAAATTATTATTTTCATAAATTATCCTTTCTTACTACTCTTCAATTTTTCTATCTTACCCGGGATTAAATTATAATTTCGATTTTGTCGAATTTACTTCTTCGTATCATCAAGAAATATCAAAGTTTTACTATTGGATATTCACTAAACACTACTTTTTTTGATAATTTATCCAACGTAACACCTGCTTCTCCTCTTATTTCAATAATGGAAAAACTTTCTCTTCGTGATTTTTAAGCAATTTAAACTTTAATAATTAATTACTTTCAGTTAATTTATAAATATTTGAGTGTAATTTTGCTCTGAATGTAGAAAAGGTGAAGGCAAATTTAAATTCGAGAAGGTCCTTTACTTAAGAGAAATTATTTATCGTGTATGGGAATAACTTCTATGTAACTTTGAATCGTTATCAATAGAAAATACGATCTATTGATCGAAGAATCATGTGTGAGCTGCATTGAGAAAACATTTTAGTGAGGGTGATTGAAATAGAGATGCGAGCCTTTCACTAGCGTTAAGGAATGCATTGATAGGGTGCTCTATTGGGTCCTATAGTTGATGGGAGAATCTTTTGGTTCTTTTATCAACCATTGGGTTCTACTATATCTCTTTACTGAACAAAGCCACCAACTTGTATGATTCACAGAAAAGGACCCACCGTACATATTTGAAGAGAACGTTAATTTGTAAGCGAACATTTCGTTTAAAAAGCAGGAGATCCTCTTGAAAGATACCCCAACACACAAATTTAGCTAATTAAAATGATTATCTACTAGATAAAAACTCATAAAATGATGTAATTCACTGTGTACTAAACTCCAAAACAAGCTTAGCGTTTAAAAAACACTAAAAGAGGAGTTGTCACCAATAAAAACTTGGAAACATTAACCTAGATTGTTTGATATGTGATGTAATAAGCTTCGACCAAAATCCTTTAGGATATACTTAATGGAATTTGATCAGTAGAACGTATCCACATCTTTAGTAAGTTAATTCAATCGGATATCAATGACGTCTTCTGTGAAATTTCATCCTTTTCTGGGTAATTCGATGGAACTTTTCTGATCTAACAAATGGAAAAGTTAGTATTGTACAGGAATCAAAAGAAAACAAGCAAAAAATATTTAAAATAACTTAAATTGCAAACATTTATATTAAGGACATAACACGCTGTCCAAGAGAAATAAGAGAACGTAAAAGAGATCATAAAAGGAGCTTTGATAGAGATTAGTTTAGATTGCGATTGGTTATTGCTTTGTAGGAAATAGAAATCCTCTATCAATGGATGACTGGGACTCATTGATAAAGGATGATTGGCATCCATTGACTTACACCACTGTCAAAGGATTATGTAGAAATGCATCTAGAAGTTTTTGATTTGTAATTCATTGAAAAATTTTTTACCGTGATAATCAAGCCAAAACTTTATTATTAAACAAGAAAAATTTACTAGATTTTTATACATGTAACATACATACAACAGCCATACTTAACTCATAAATTCTTTTTTCCAGGTCTTAATCTAACGGTGTTAATGAAACACTAAAGGAAATTGTCATAAATTATCCTTTAAAAATTTATGCTTTTTTTCTGTTTTCTTTTTCTTGAAGCATTAAGGAAATTTGAAATTGGATTTTATGGAGTGATAAACACAACTTTTCCATTTGTAGTTAAAAACCTGGAAGTACGTGGAAATTTCTCTTGCTGTTCTATAAATAACGCTTAAATCGAATCGTAAATTTAAGAATAAAGATGACCGAAAGTTGTAAAAATTATAAAACTATTCTTTTACGGATAGATTAAAGAGGATTTTTGATAAATTAAATATTTTTTATTGTGAATTTTATTAACTCTAGCAATGCATTAAGCACTTAAGAAGGTAGCTTGAATCGAAGATTACACTTCCGAGAAGCACAGCGGTGTTTATCTATGATTTAATAAGTAGAAAAAAAATTTAAATTAAGCTAAATAAACAGCGTAAAGTAAAAATAATCAAAGCCTTCCTCAAAAATTTTATTTCTATCCATTAACTTTAATTACGTATGATTTTCGTCAGCTTTATCCCCCCTCAAAAAAAATTCGAAAAAATTTAATTTAATTTGAAAATATAAATATTTTAAAATAAAAAAAATAATAATTGATCTGCAATTTGAAAACATTGTAGACCTATAAATTCCCACTGACCTCCGTCTGTCTGTCCTTCCTTAATCTTAAGAACGGAGTGAGATAGATGAAAGTCGAGACCAGGTATGGAAAGCATACGGGCAGATAACCTTAATTAACCTTATAAGAACTTCTGGTGTGGACCGGAAGTCACGTGATTTCAATTCAAAACTTTTCTGCAGAAGAAAGCCACATAGATGATCTGCAAGACTGTTATTATGAGAAAAATTATGATGTACAGGAACAGGACACTACTAATTTGAGATCGAGAACATATATTTTAAATTAAATAAATTAAAACTATAATTAAAAGTTGCAGCCCGAAAAGGTGACGATGTCACAATTATTTGTGCTTCGTTTTATTTAATTTTTAAATGCAAATTTGAGACTTAAAAATTTTTTGAATTTGGTAAAGTAATGTAGAAAATACAAGAAAAATAGAATCCTATTTCGTTTATCAAGGATTTATATATATATTTTTTTAATAAAGCATAATACATTCTCGAATTTCACAATCAATTTATTTTGTTCTTGGATTTCGTTAGAGTGGTTTTGAAAGAAGAAAATCCTCTTATTGAAAGAATATTGAATACAACAGAATACAAATCCTTTCTTCATATAAAAGTTAAAGAAGGGATATACAATCAATTTATGTTAAAGGCAAGAAGATTTTTAGTGATTTATTATCTTAGACACAGTCACAAAAGGAAAACAGGAAGACACTGTAAAAAAGGATAAATTTCTGATTTACATTATTAAATAAAAACAAATAATAATAATATTTTTCGTTTTTAAGCGATAATGACTCGCGATTCTCATCTCTAAACTCGCTACGTCGCGTCGCTTGAATCTCTGCACTCGCGTTATCTTGTGATCCATCTCTATTATTTGTAAAAATGCATAAACTAATGTTTTTAATCATTGGCCAGGGTAGCAAGGGTCAAGTGATGCCTCAATTCAAAGCTATCACTACCATTTACGAAAGAGTATTTATCCCTAAAATGATATATGTTGTGGGAGCATGGTTCTCTGCAGCGGAAAAAGGGTGCATAAAGAGGAAGTTGCTAAGTTCCCAAAGGACAGCACTTCTCAGAAAAACCAAATCATTCCGGATGACTTCAATGGAAGCACTGTTGGTCACTGCAGGATTAACACTAATTGACCTAATCCTTAAAGATAGGGCCATGAGTTACAGGTACAGGAAAGGTTTCGTCCCCATTAACATAGGGGACGAAACCTTCAATGGAACAGAGTACAAGTTAAACCAACTATAATAATGATAAAGACCAACAACTGCCTAATTATCGGGCTAGCAAATGGCTATAGAAATATTAATAATTTAAGTAAATTTGTTACTAGAGTTAGGCGTTAGGCGCCATAATGATGCCAAATTCGTGACTTCTTGCACGTGATGTAGAATGTGCAAAGGACAATCGACAACTGCAAATCAGGCGTCACAAGTTATATTATATCAGTGTTACAAGTTTTTCATTCACTCTGTCAATAAAGGAAGGCCTAAAAGTGTTTCGTTTTGTATATTCCAAATAAATTTGAATAAGATGTTGACTTAGTATTTATAATTGTTAACTCAGTTTTAAGCCGTTTTATTTGAAATTTCCTAGATTAGAGTCGATCAACTAATTTTATTATAATATTATCTGTCTTATTATACAATAACAATGTTCCGAATAATCAATTCTGTACGGTTTATACATAAAAAAAATGAGTAAACAGTAGTTAATAATGCATACCTGTCTCTTATCCTTTATTACCTTCTTTTTGGCTGAAGTTATCAGTAAACAGATAGAAGAAGGAATAGTTATAATTTAATATTTATTAATAATAAATAAATTATGAGATATGCAGTAAAACTTGTTCAAAAGAAAACGTTTTTAAACGGTAATGTAGCGATTGTCTGTGTTAAAAAAAACTGTTAATAACGGAAACCAGGTACCGTGAGAGTACTGTTTACACAGGTTTTACTGTATATAGATTTACGAATGAAAATTAGAATTAATATAGAACAAAATATGAGAAGAGGAAAATGATCTTCATGAAATATTCAAGAAGAAAGTCGTTACAAACTTCTATAAAAGAAAATATGAAGTGACTTGAATATATTTACAAAGATAACAAGTTTTGTATGTCACCTTTCTTCCTTGATAAAGAAATAAAAAAATATTTTATTATGCGAGATAGTGAGATGGATTTTCTTTTATGTTAAACAAAACAAGGAAAATATTTATTGAGGTACTGTATTGTACAACCAACACGTAAAAATCAATATTTAGAAGGTGTAGTATGTAGCCAAATGTATACAGGAAAATCCCTTACAGGTATTAAATTAAATTATTAATATTATAATTGTATTATATTATTATTATATTTACATATATATGTATATATACACCATTTTATAGAAAGAAGAAAACACGAGAATTATCATAAAAATATTCACTAATCGCTCTTCAAATCGCTGAGCGATATCGCGTCCAAACATAGGTTATATTAGTCGACATGCCATTTCTATTGGCTTAAAGTAATCGCGTCGCGCATAGCTAGTAAAACATCGCAGCGTGCAAATCGCTTGTCGTGCAGTAAATTATGTTATTCAATAATCCTCTGTAGTATCGTCAAGAATCACGAACCAAGATATATCACCACTTTCACACGCTGGAAGTGGTCACGTGGCAAATAGCATACAGAATAGTGTTGTGTGATGTTGCAGTTCCTTTATAAAAGAAAAAAAAAAAACTATTATCTTGAAGTCGTAAAGAGAGCTCATGTCACGTGATAACTAGTGACAGTTTCTTGTCGCTGCGCGAGTTGGCGAGTTAAATCGAGAGCCAAGTTGCAATTCAGTAACACGCACAAAAGCAAACATTAATACAACAAACTCTCGGTAATTACTGGCAATTTGATCGCGAGTCTTCTCTCTCGCTAATTAATATTATTTACTAATCTCGCATGTAGTCGTATCATGAATCACGGACCAAAGTATATACTTTAGACGCTGAAAGGAAAGTAGTCGAATGAAAAAAACCTCTGCGACTGTCGCAATTATTTCCAGTTCGGTTGCGTTACTAAGACAGCCTCCTTTCGAGTCGATAGTCGCGCGATAAATAGCATCGTTTTTTTAAGTCGCTACACGCATTTGCGATTGAAATATCTCGCTAACTTACGAGTCGCACATACAAAAGTGAATTTTAACGTGATAAACTCTTAGCAATTGCTTTTCTAAACAATAATCTACGAGCACCAATACATTTTCCGTTATCTACAAGGTTTTATTACCGTTATCAAATGATAATGCTCTTAGAATTATGCGAATATATTCACGATTTAGGAGTTAATTAGAGGAAGATATCAGCAAAATCGAAGTATTCCCGGATAATATCTCAATAATTGCCAAACATCTGCGCTTCTACGATCGTAACTGAATGATAATCACCACATGTTAATCTTCAACGTTTAATTCAGTAATAATTCAGAGAAACTGAATTAACTTATCTCCAAAACGAATTGTTTACCATCTGAAACTTATCTTTTCCAAGCCAATTTTCTATATATTGATAAATTTAAATGAGTAAAATTTAATGATAACGAGCAATTATTTATTTGTGACATCGTCACAATGCAAGACTGCAACTTTTAATTCCTTTTTAAAATGTATTTAATTTAAAATATATGCACTCGATTTTAGTAATGTCTTGCCCCTGTACATCATACTTTTCCTGTTAACAGTAGTCATGCCAGTCAATTTTCTAACTTTGTGGTGGAAAAATTTTTGAAGTACAATAACGTGTCCAGATAAGAAGGTTTATACAGTATAGTTAATTGGGCCCTCCTGCCCTTGAACTCTCCATATCTCATCTGACTTTCATTTATATAACTCCGTTCGGGAAATTAAGGAGGACAGACAGACAGACAAACAGACAGACGGGCGCCAATGAGAATTTATAGGTCTAAAATTTAAAAATTTCAGCCTAATTAACGATTTTCCAAAGCCAAAATTCGAGCTCACCCTAAATATCATTTTATATCTTTTCCTCTATTAAATTTCTCATATTCAAAACTTTATATCTTTAAATATTTTTTATTGCATCAGCAATTTTGAATGTTTTTATTACACATATTTTTGCTGAAAATGCATTTTTAAAGATATTTTATGGTTATTTTTAACATTAAAATCACCATTCTCTGAGGTATCTAAACTTTATAGAAGATTTTTATTTTTTTTAAACTATCAATTTTATATTTTTAAATTAAGTTCTTCTTATGCAAGAATAACTCTAAATCATAGTTTTAAAGTAAAAATACTAAAATTTATTATAACTTCTATAAAAATATTACCTTTTTTGTGCTCCAATTGTGAGAAAATCACACAAAATTGGAAAGTATTTTCCTTCCAAAATTTCCTAAAAATATCAGTATTATATTTTAAAGTTTTCTGTTGTAAGATATATATATATATATATATATATAATATTTTTAAAATAATTTTAATAAAAATATTAACTTTATTCACGCTGTAGATCCGCATCTTCCAATTGATGCTGGAGAAGTGCATCATGTAAAATTGAGAATTTTATGTATATAAAAAGAAATATATCACATTTTTAAACTAGAAACGAAAAAAATATATTATAATTTTTAAAAAAATTTAATTCTTCTACATTATATTTCTGCATCCTTGAATCGATGCTGCAGAAGCACGTCATAGAAAATTGGAAATTGTATTATGCATATAAACTTTTCTTTCAAAATCTGGAAGAATTTAATCCGAAATTTTATTATCTACAGTAAATCTAAAAATATTTGGAGACATAAACAATATTTTTTATTTTTATTATTATTTTTTTGTTCCTTGCTTTCCAGAATGATATATCTGTCATAAGAGTCTCTCCATATTCTGACAACGACAAACACATATGTAATATGAATTGACAAAACCCAAAGCACATTCATCCTTGGCTTGTTTCTGTTCACCTTGTCTTTCACGTCAACTCAATTCTAACTAAATGATACGTACAAGTTTATGTATGACAGAAAAATTCATTTGTACGCAGAATAAATTCACTTTTCTATTACATATTTTGTATTTTTAGAATATTTTATTTATTTGAAGTAAATATAATGTAATTTTAACATGACAAATGTTGTTTTGATGTTCAAAAATAAAGGAAAAACAATTACTTTCTTGTTTTAAAGCTTACCAATTAAATAACACGAAAAAAAATCGTTAGAAGTTTAAAGATGTGTGAAATTTAAAGTTTAATAACTTAGGTTTTAATTAAGATAAAAACAATCTGTAAAATTTATTAGAAAGTTAATTTATTGTAAATTTTAAACTGAAAAAATAATTGGTACAAGTTACCAATGGGTACAATTGTTTCTAATTGTTCTATTCTTTAAAAATAATCCCGTTCGTTTCTATAGGGCTTTTATATATTTACACATATTATATATATATTTTCTAAAATCTCATCTCTTAATTGGTCTTTATATCACAAGCAGAAATGCAATTAATATCGTACTGAATTATAACCGGAAAACGAATTTAAGAAATTGAAAAATATTAATTTTAGCAAATGTTGTATTAGATTATGGCAATTTTATAAATAATAACTTAAAAGTAGAATAAATTACGTTTCTAATATATTTTACAGATTGTTTTTATCTTAAGTAAAACGTAACTTATTGCAGTTTTAAAGTGCAGAAAGACCTATGGATAGCTTTTGTATAATATTTTAAAAATTCACCGATTACTTTTTATACTTTTTAACTGTTTCTCTTCTAAACAAGAATTAAATATAAAAATTTAAAGCTAAATAATTGTTTATTTCCCTATTTTTAAACAATAACAAAACACTTAAGAGTCTGAAAATTGCGAAAGATTAATTTACAGATAATAAAATGTTCTCTGGGTAATAATTGTAATAATTCTTGGAAAAATCAGTCTTCAACCTCTTTAGAAAAAGGCGTTATATCGAAGCATGACTGTAATTTACGTAAAAAATTAACGAGAGCTGTTTAAGTTGTAAAGATAACTTTCGTTAAGCATTGATAAGAAAAAATAAACGTATTTATCAATAAAAATCCTATAAACAAAAGGAAATTACATATAAAAATATCAAAAACTTAGTTTTAAATCTATATAGATTTCTTATATATACGATTATCATGTTTTTATCCCTAAAAATCTAACTTAAAAATAAAGCGTGAGTAGAAACAAAGGAATACTTTATAAAATTTTTAAAAAAATATCTTATAAGGTTACATTATAACATTATATAAAAAGTTATTTCTTCGCATAAAATTTTATTCAAACAACGATAGTAAAGATAAATTTTAAACCTTTTTAGATAAAGAAGAGGAAGTTATTGAGTAGATAAGAGTAGAAAATAGTAAAGAAAATATTATATTAAGCGTAGAAAAGTTAAGATTTAAGAAATAATTACTCTTTAATCGAGATTTTTTCTGAATTTAAATTATTTATGCTATCGAACCTCACATTATGGAAGATATTTCTTTGCATGGAAGCGTCAAAAAAACATTTTCTCTCCTTTTGAAATCGGAATTAAAATACCGCATCCAATTATAACAAAAATTTAAAAAAATCTATATCTATATTTCTGTTTTTCTTTCAAAAAAGTAAAAAACATTTAAATCTAGTTGGACGTCTTCCAACTGCTTCTAACAATCTTTCTGTGTTTTTTAGGGCTGCACGGATATATCTGAGCTTAAAACATTTTTCTTTATAAATCAATAAATTTAAATGTAATTAATAAATTTATATATATTATATAGAATTCATAGTTTATATTTATTAATATATTTTTCAAAAATTTACATAATTCTAGCATAAGAGTGGGAAATAATTTCGCTTGTGGAATCCAAATTTAGTTGGAATTTAAGGCATTTAAATTAAAATTTTGTAATTAACTCAAGGAATAAGATAAAATTTCTTTGAAATTAGTTTGTAATTTGATCTTCTTGTTAAGTTTTAGCAATATTTGCAATAAAAATATTATATAGTTTTGGATTATATTAGAAGACATTTCTTTGTATTCTAGTGAATTTTGAAGAGTGAATTTTCAATTTCCAAACGATCATCACAAACTTTAGGGTCATCTGATATAAGAGTTCTTTATATTCCTTTCTTATCCTCTACAATCATTTTTCCCATCTCTGCTATAGAACAGATTTATATTCTCCTCTCATCTCAGATTCAACTTCGTTTTCTTACCCAAAAATCTATTATCAGCGATCTTTTCAGAATTTTAAAGAAGAAGGAAAGTATCACCGTTTATTTAGCAAATAATGTTATACAAAAGTTTTAAAATTAAGCAATGAATATGATAATTATGTAATTATCTACTTTGTTGTTCGGCAGGAAAGACACATTTACAGGCGTCGTTCAGTTTTAGTATTAAAATATGTTAAACATTATATTTATAATAAAATAATATAAAATATTTATAAATCAAACAATAACTAATTAATTAATATAAGTATTTGAGCTATATTTTAGATAAACAAAAAGAAATAATGTATTTTCCTGTGCAGCACTAATGTTTAGAGGAGAAGACACATGTACAGGGTTTACAGGTTAATTGTTGTTATAGTTTAAATATAATAAAATAAATTTTGTTAGAATTATGCATGAAATAAAAACTTTTTATCAAGTTATTTAGATATTTTGTTTTGAAAATAACAAAAATATTGCATTATCGTGAATTACGCGATGCATATTAAACTTAAGAAGATATTTTTATTACAGATTTAAAATTTTAAACTCAATATCGTATCAAATGCATGATTCGTTAAACTAGTGCAACTGTATTGATGCTTACACACGACTTTCTCTTGCTATACTTCTTAGACGGACTTAGGAAAGAATATAAAAGCTGTACGCCATCGCTACACGACACTTGCCCTAGAGAATGGCAAACAGCGTGGTATTTGCTTATCCATGAGAAGCAAACTGGAAATAAATCTGCACGGGACCTGTTTCTTTTTACTTTAACTCTAAACGTATTATTTCCTCTTCCGAATTTCATTTCGTTTTTTGCCCATTCTTCCCTGATTGATTCTGAATTGCCCTCTGGTTTCAAATTCTGTACACACTTTACTACAAAAAATTCGGGATAAGCCAGAAGTGAAAACGTTTATTGTAAGTGGGATCAAATTTTTTATGTACCTCAGTATCAGTTTACATGAAGCCAAGGTGCTAAATTGAAATTTTATTCACGTATCTGAATGCAAAATGTCCAACATGAGGGAATAAGTTAAACGATTTCTTGGTAAGGAGGAGAAGAAATCTCATTTTATTTCAGAAATTTTTTCTTTTTTAACGGCATAAAACTTGAAAATTTTTTTTCAAAGTTTCCTATATAAATATAAGTTTCTTTAAGGATTTAAGGATATTTTCAGATTATTTATAAGCTTATGAATCGTGAAAATGACGGAGGAAAATAGGGATGTTTTAATCAATTTTCAGTTAAGTCTGTAGGATCTAATCAAAGTGAAGTTTTAAAATTTATTTTTCTTCTTCACTAAACAAATTTATTAGAACATTTTTAGAAGAAAAATCTTCGGAAATTATCTATATTTCGTTATTAAATTTAACAAAATTCCACTTACTAACTTATTGATTTTTCCACGTAAATGCTGGAAGCGGAGACATTTAAATGTAGATTAGATAAAAACAAATTGGTTTTTTTGTAATGTTTAATGTTTTATTAATTTACTTAATATCCCGAGAGAAGATTATTTCGTTAAAATATCTTACAAACTATAGAAATTTATTAGAAATCAAGTCTGTAACGAGCCACAGTAGAGAGAAGGAATTTAAATGAAGTCGCAGCAAGATGATGATGTTGATAACGAAGAAGAAAATAGAATAAAATATAAATTAACGATAATAATTTCATTCCTACAAAAGTTTTTATATAGAAGAAATCAAGAAAAGTATCAAAAGTAAAGGGAATTTTTCCTGTTAAAAGAGTTAGAAGTATGGGGGAGAATATCTTAGAAAAGTTTAGTTGTTTAAAGTTTAATTCTTTTAACATTTTTTTTTTTTTACAAAAAAGAAAGTTATTCCTTTATCTCTTATCTACTGATTCCTTGATTAACAGTAGAAAAGGGGAAAAAAGAACAAGCTGACGTCATCAACTGGTAATGTCCAGATGTCAAAGTCTGTGTGATTGTTCGAAGGAGAAATAAAAACAGGAAATGGTGAGTTTGGTAACTGAAGCGAGAAGCTTTCGACATAACAAAAATAGAAAGAAGAAAAAAAAAGAAAACAGAAAAAATTCACTACATCTGTCAACGTTGAAGAAAAAGAAAAAATACGACTAAACATTTCAACTGTTGATTTAATCTTGCTGATGTTGACTTTTTAAAAACAGAATTTTAGGTTTTAGTCAAGTATACTTCGTTATTCTTCACAGCTGGTTCCCTTCAATAACCTTGGTAGAAATTAAAAAAATATATAAAAAAACTACGCTTCGAAATCTCCATGATTTAGAGAAATACATAAAAAAAATTTATGTTTTAATATATTACATCAAAATAAATAAAATTAGCATAAAGTAAACAAAACTATAATTTCTTCTCTTTCCTCCTTAAAGAGATCTTATCATATTTTTTAAATTATTCATTCTTATATTTTACTTTTACGTAATATTATCGATAAGAGAGTAACTTTATTGAGTTTCATATAAACTACTAAGCTCACAACTTTGTTCTTAAATAGGATAAACATTAATTTACACGTTAATTCTTCAAAAATATTAATATATATATATATATATTTCCGAGCTCTCAATACTAGTAATCGAAGAGGTATTTACTGAATAGTAATTTAATTTCTTCAAGTAAAATTTAATACCTGAGAATATCGTTAAAAAACATAAGAAATCAATATTATTCTTTTATTAGAACTTATAAATAAATATTAACTATAGAAAAAAAAACAGAACTTTCATTATGTTTTGATAGAAAGTATAGAAACAATGTTTTGTATTGCTTGTTGCTCAAGTTACATTTTCTTATTTCTTTTATTAGATCATAAGAAAAGTTTACTTAGTTTTTCTGATGAATCTGACAAGAATCAAAATGTTTTCCTTGATCAATATCTGTATTTTTCGTTTGTTTAGTCAAAAAACGCGTTATTTATTACTCGTTTCTGTTCTTAATTTTGTTCTGTTAATTCCTGACATCTCTAGATGTAAACATTTATTTTGAGAATATTTTAAATCTTAAGAATTTGCCAGGTTTATCTGGAAATTCTTAGAACCTTGCAGTTCACCTGGCAAAGTCTTGATGCCTTGCAGTTTATCTGGAAAATTTTTGATGCTTGCAGTTTGTGTCGCAAATTCTTGAGATTTAAAACATTCTAAAATTCTTATATCTTTAACTGGAAGAATCAAACTCTTCTTGATAAATTATTGACGGGGTTCTTACAATTAATTTTTGAAATGATCTTTACAGTTTCTTAAAGACTAATTTAAGAAAATAATAATTGAGTTGATTCTTACATTTAAAATATGAGAAACAACTTAAAGATAGTTTTAGTCCAGATAGAACCTTTTAATTCATGATGTTACTGAGGAAATAATATAGTAAACCTGTGAAAAACGACTACTGACTGCAACATAAAAATGACCATTGTTTGGAGGTTAATTTGTTAGCAGTTCTGCTCAAATAAAGTACCAGAAAAAAAATGTTCGTTGAGGGAGATGGCCGTTATTACAGGTTGAAGCTTTGCACGTTTTAGATGAAAGTGAAACGTTACTATTAAATGGAAATGTATTAGATGTTCTCTTCTCAGTTAAAGCCCTTTTATAGGAGCAGCATCCACTAAGACAACTTGAAAACGCTACTCTGTAGCAACCATAGGTCGTAGGATATTTATATATAAATATTTAACAAATTATCTTTCATGTTTCAAATAATAGCGTTAAGAAGAATTAAAAGATAAGATTATAGAAGAATTGTTAAATTTTCTTTAAACTTGCCAACGTTTTGTGTGCTTAAGTGATAGAAATGCATCGCTCAGTCGTTCTCCTCGTTTGTTAGTTCAGGTATCCTTTCAGAAAATTGAATTGTAGAGAGCAAATTGAACAGATCGTCAATATTTATTTGGTAATTATAATCTTCCATTAGTGATATGACACATCAGGAAGGATTTATTGAATGTTTTAAGCTGGACTGACACGTATTGATTTCTCCTCTGAGTCTGGAAAATATATGAATTATTTTATTTAAAGCAAAAAATATAATAATAATAATAACAATAATAAAGTTTTAGAACAGAGATCTTTTATTTCTGTAAAGGTTTTATTACTGATACAATAATTTTTATAGTTGAATTATATAAAATATCAACTATAATAAAATGCTTAGATGAGTTGCAGTTAAAGTGCTTGGATAAGTTTTATTGATATAAAAATTATGTAATTTTTTAAAAATATATATATATTACACACAATAGTTTATTTTATTGAAACCCTTTAAAGTATGTTTCAATTCAATTTCGATTTTTATCGCTAAGCGATTCTGCGATAAAAACTGTTAAACGATTCGCAAAATCGCAAGAATTGCTGAGCGATTTTGAGATAAAAACTGCGATATTTTCAAAAATAGTTTAAAATATATTTATAATTTAACTACTAAATTCTGCGCAGAATTCTAAAGTTAGTTTTTAAATAATAAAAATTTATATATCGAAATAAATAAATATATATATTTTCAAATAATTTTTAGTCTAAGTGACATAAAATATTTTTTACACTTGAAATGAGAGAAATTTAAATTTATATTTAGTAATTCAATATATAACTTTTTCTTAACTTTAACGAAATTGAGAATTATATAAGTTTACTTTCTATTCTGTTTTATTTTATTTATAAAATGCTTTAACTTGTAAATTGAAAATAACTAGGAAATTAATGTTTGTGGATTCATACACAGGGCCTGAGTGAGGTTTGGCCCTAAACTGTGGCATAAAAATTTTTCCTTCTTCTCAACTAGTAATAAAATTAATAGCGAAAGGTCTTAAACTATATGTAACATGAGGCCTTAAGTTGTTTACCTTATGTATAAATACTGCCCTATGATATGACAACTGAAATTTGTACTTCTGCTAATGGCATCTCTTCTAAACTAATTCAACTCTCTGTAGATTTAAACAAATATAAAGTAATAAAATTTAGTTTAATCTAGTTATCATTTATTAATATGCTTATATATTTAAATAACGTGTAACTAAATTACATTTTCTCCATCAAGAATTTCCTCGAGTCATGTTAATTTTATTATTTAAATAGTTTTTTAAATGAAAAGTTTTATGTATTTGCTTGAAGTTCACAAAGAAATGTGCAATTTCTTACAGAATTATAAATTTAAATTTGAGATATAAATTAAAAAATCAAGAAACTTAAGAAAGATGAATGATTTGAAATACAATTCAAATATTAATTGATGTAGTAATGTAGTTATAAACGTTGCCTGTAAATAATTTATACATAACGAAAGGTAGAAAGAAGAATAAAGTAAAATCTATTGTATAATTTTAAATAAGTAAGCACTTGACAAAACGAATGAATTTTTAATACTTCCATTTGTAAACATTCTTCTTTGAAGTTTTAACTGTATTATACAATGGAAAAATCTCTGAAAAGTGATAAATTATTTAAATTTATTCAAAAGTTGAAGGCATTTATCGAAAATAAAATGTAATTTCCCAAACTTCAAAGGATATTACAAACTTATTATTGTCTGTTTAATTGTTACTTCTAACTTGTACTTGTTGAAGACACGTTGAAAGTCCAACGAAGAGGAAAAAAAATCCAGCAAGGAATAAAGGAATCGAACTGAATGCACCGAATTAACAAAAAAAGAAATCAGATATAAATGAAAGTTTTGATGTGTAAATTGAGTTCAGCTTTCTTTGATATTGGAATAACAATTTGTAATTCTTATTTGAATTTGTGTTAGTTGAAGGGAGTTGAAACAGTAATCGGCTTATCGAAACAATTCACATGAGTCCAAGGTAAAGTATGATTTATCCAGGAATTTAATCAGCTAAACAAATGGAGAAACGACGATAAACACGATTTGCTGATTCTTTTTTGTGAATATTATTTTATCGCTTTACTTAAATTCTATTCTCTAATTTGTGTTTATATTTTCTTTTAAAGAATCTATGCGCCGAAGGATTAGGATCAATTGTAAATAAACAATGCAAACTCGCGAAGAAAGAAATTAAGGCTGAAATAGTATGATTATATGGGAAGAGACAAGGTTTGTATTGGGTTCATTTTTCTACAATTTTTACTTTTTAAAAATTTATTCTGGAATTTATCAGCCATTCTAATTTTTCGATAATTTTAGAAATGTTTCTAGAATTTTTATACATTTTTTTCTCGAATTTTTTATAAAATTCTAGAATTTTCTAGAATTCTTATAGAATTCTAAATTTATCATTCATTCTAATTTTTCTATAATTTTTTAAATCGAATTTTAAAATTTTCTAAAATTTTCTAGAATATTTTGCAGAATTTTTTCTCTAGAATTTTCTAGAATTACAAAAAATTTCTAAAAATTTACTATAATTCACGAAGGAATTTGTCCAGAATTTTTAAAGTGTAATAAATGTAAGTTAGCGGAATAAATTTATATTGTTTTCTAAAGAAACTTTTACATTGTGCTGGATATTGTTAAAGTTCACATTATAAAGTTGTGTATTAACAGATTAATCAATTATTAATTTGGTCGACATAATAGCAATTTTCGAATGTAGATATGTCACCGAAAAAACAAAAAATAAGTGCTTTCAGTTTGATTTTTTTTTACATTTTATTTTCGTTTTTTTGGATGATTTATATACTTTAATATATATTTTTATATTAATTTTATAAGCAAAGCAGCCGTTTTAATTATTTAATAAACCAAATTATTTTAATTTCGACTTTTCTTGACGAATCATGAGTTATAACAGTTTTCACAAAGCGATAACTATAATCGCTATCGTCTATTTTAGTTACTATAATCAGTCGCTAGTATTACTCTGCGATAATAATATAGCGATTTTAACCAGTCAATATTGTCAAATCATTTACATGCATAAAATTAATTCTCATAGTCGCTATCGTTTTGAAAGGCGATTAAATCGCGTCGCTATCTCTGTCGCTTCGAAAAACAACGCATATTTAACGGTGTTACTCGTTAAATATAGCCTTTATTTAAAAGATTACTTAAATTATTATTATTTTTTAACGATTGGAGTAGAAAAATAAAATTTTACTTTGCGATTTTTTGGCAGAACTCCCTAATTTCAGTTCTTCAACTCTGGAGAGATTAATAAAGTTACACGCTATTCTCAATCAGAAATCTTGCTAATTAATTAATAATTCTCATGAGATTGACAAGATTAAGTAAGAATATCGTTTGAATAATAATTAAAGTCTTTTTATCTAATTTATTATTTGTTATTGTTAATTATCTCCAATATTTATGCTTTTCTTTTCTCTTCTCAGAGATTATAATTCTGAATTTCAGTAAAGATAAAAATACAGACTATTAATTAAATTTAGTAGCTACTGAAACTTGGTTAAAGAAGTGTTCTAGATGAATGCCATCTTAGTCGTTTTATCATCCAACTAAACGAGGATTTGTGATATTTTGGTAGATGTTTCGTGCCTCTGACTACCAATTACTGCGATCGAGTTTGGGAGGAGTGTAATAACGTTAGCTATCAATAGCAGTAAGTTGGAGTAATGTAAATTTATATACGTTAAGTATCAGGATTTTACTTATTAAGAGTTATTCTTTAATCTATTAATAATGAATCCGCGGAGAATTTCTTGGAAGGATAACGCGGACGATTCTGCTCATCATTGGAAGGATAACGTGGAGGATGGCTGTCTATATTAGAAAATATAAAATAATAATATTTAATACTATTATATTGTATATATTTAAATACGTCACACTATTAGATTAGGTAAGGAAAATAAAGAATAATTATTTCATTTTAATTTTCATTATATAAAAATATTTTAAAATTTAAGGGCAATTTGCAACTGAAAACTTTAATTTTTACAGATAACAATTACAAATTTTCATGTTATTCAAATAAATTTATATCCTTAATTTAAGTAAAATAATATTATTGTAGAGAATTAAGATTGAATTATTTCTTGAAGTTTACTCTGTTTATACAGTATTTAAATATATAAAATAATTTATACAAATTTAAGTATCAAGATATAAAACAGAAATTAATTCTACGTCTCTGTAAAATAAGAATGGATAACACTGTATTAATTTCGTACACTATAAATAATACTAAAGTATATATATTTTATTTAAAAGCTACTAAAACATATAAAATGCTAAAAATAAAAACATGAAGATGTCCGAGTGGTGATCCTTAATGGAGGTGTTCTGAGATAACAACGAGAACATCAAAATCAAGCAATGAGTTGCGTAACTTTCCCGGCAACATTTGGTGGTGAAACATGTTATCATATTTTATTTTAAAAACATTTTCTATTTTTAACTATTATAAAATGGCAAAAAGCTTAATTTTCAAGGTAAGAATGGGTTTTATAAAAATTCTAAATGCTAATAACGAGTAAAATCGTCATTAATTTCGACTCTACTGGAGATACACACGACCTCCTGTTTATCTCCCCATCACTTCGACCTTTAGTCACTGAAATTTAATAGCATCAATTTCAAAAACAAACCTCCCTGCAAAATTTCAGAAATTTTCGACAATTAGCACAAGCGTTATTAAGCTTCGAACAGGTGAACAAAATCGTGCTCCACACACACTAACATCCATTTATACAGAAAAACCCCCGAATTTTTTGCGTTTCTCGGCGTCTCAAAGTGTCCTAAGTCCAAAATTGTAAAAATCTGAAGAGAAGTCATTTTTTGATTGCCACATTTACCCTCTGTTCTATAAACAGCCAGGAAAGTAATACGCGTAAAGTAATAAGCATCCGTAAAACTGTAGATTTTTTTCTTATTGTATTTTACATACTTCAACTCATCTCTGCGTGTTCATAAAGACTTTCAAAGTATTCTTTATTGCGATCAATTTTGCAGTTTTCCTGCCTACTTCTTAATGATTGATTTCTTAATCAATCCTCAAGTTTCTCAAGTTAATCTCCAATATCAGGAAGTTTCTTCCATTTAAAAACTGAAAAAATATCTACAAAAAGTTAGAGAAAGTGTTCAGTAACCACTCTATAACTAATCTTAAACGATAAATATACTAATTAAAAATTAAATTTATAAAAAAAATTCACTTATTTTTTCCAATAACAACTTCAAAAAATTTCATCAATAAATTTGACAAAGGCGAAGTTTTTGCATGAAAAAGACAAATTACCTCCTAAAATAAATCAGACGTAAGAAGAATAAAAAATATTAAGGAGGGGAAAAAACCCTAAAAACTCTTAAATCTTTTAGCAAACGTATCATTTTTAAACTCTGTAATATCTGTATTTAATTAAGAATTAAAATTTTTATCCGAAATTTCCCCAATCAAGATACACTCCTTTATAAAAAAACGTTGAGTGCATTAGAAAATAGCTTTTACTAAAAAAATTTCTATTGATTAAACGTGCAATTTAATTCATTAAATTTACTTTAATTAGCAAACCTAACACGGAGTTTTAAATAAATAATGATGCGATCTTCTAATTGCTCCTGTAGAGAGACAGAGAGAAATATAATAGCAGTTGTTATTAAAAATTAATTTTCTTGCGGTACTTTTGTTAATATCGTTTTTTTTCCTTTACATTCAGTTCGACAAGAACATCATCATTAAGTCAGTACTTTTGATTAAATTCTTTCGTCAGATGATAATGAAAACACGGAGTTTCTCAGATGTACGCGCTGCTGTATTGAAAAGGGAAAAATAAATAAATAAGTAAATAAAAAGATTAGATGTTGGACGATCGATATACAAGGATGGATAACTCGTTTACAAATATTGCAACAAATGTGTCAGGCGTTGTATGTAACTAATCAAGTTATTGAAACGAATGCATCAATTATGAATGCAGGAAAGAAGCAAAACTGCGAGGAACAAGTGTCGTACAAGCGGATATTCAATAAGAAGTGACGTAAAACAATTGAAAAATTTAATTGTTTTGACACCAGATATTTTTAAAATGGTTTTAAAATATAATTTAAAGTAAAAAGATAAATTTAAAAAGGAATATTTATAGCAAAACTGTCACAATGCCGGGAGGAAATTTTTAATTTTAAAAAAATCAGTGATTTCCGGCCCAGACTGGAAGTTCGGGTTTATAGTTAATACGTATATTCAATAAGTAAGCTTCCCATATCTGAATTATAGTACATCATAGTTCTGATAACAATCGAGTAATGCCGGTCATCTATCTAACTTCATTCCCGAAAAAGTTTTGAATTAAAATTACGTGAATTAGATGTTCGTACTTAGTTAATTACTGTCACCTGCTGCTAAGCTTTCCATATCTGGTTTAGATTTTCACCAATCTAACTCCGTACTCGAGATTAACGAAGGATAGACAGACAGATGGCCGACGGTAGGTCTGCAATTTGAAAATTGTAGCTCCAAAACATGCTGTATCTGTTATACAAATATATAAAACGATCTAAAAGTCAGTTAATCTAAGTGTGCAAATACTTAAATTTTAAAAAAAATTTATTAACATTTAGAGTACAAATTTATACTTTTACAATATTTTTTTAATATTCATAATATAAAAATTACAATTATTTAAAGTTTAATAAAAATTAAAGGATAAATTAATTTAAAAAGCAATTTTTATAACTAATTGATTTTATAATAAAATTCTTTTTTCTGCAATTCATGTACAGTAAAACCTGTTTAAAGCAAAACCTAAATAAAACTGAAAAATTGATTAAACGGACAAAAATTCTTCGAAACGAAGCGATTTTTTTCTAAACCTGTTTAGAACGAACACCTGAAAAGCCAGAAAAAATATTCGGTACCGTGCAATTCTGGTTTACACAAGTTTTACAGTATTTCTTTTCATGAAAACATCTATTTTTGAGCAGTTTATTGAGCTACATTTTTCAAAAATTGTAGACCTATAAATTTCCACTGTCATCTGCCTGTCTGTCTGTCCTTTCTTAATCTCGAGGAGAGTGTTAGGTACATAAAAATTGAGACAGGATGCGAAAAGCGTTCGGACAGGACGCATCGATTAACTATATAAAAATGTCCAGTTCGGACCAGAAGTCATGTTATTTGAATTCGAAAAGTTTATCCTGAGTGGAGTTAAATAGATGACTGGCATGATTCTCTTGTCAACATGAAATTATGATGTACAGGGACAAAGCATTACTAAAATTGAGAACATTGTGTCTGGCATTGTGACATTGTCACAATAAATAATTACTCATTTTAAATTTATTTCTTCGAACTATTTTCATACCATTAATTATTTACTTTATTGCCCATAATACCTTAATTTGAATAACTCCTACCGTCATTCTTGCTCTTTCTTATAATGGGGATGCATAAAATGAAGCCAAATTAAGCATTTATTTTAACGTAAAAAATGAAAATGACATTAAATTATATTTTTAAAATTAAAAAATAATTAATTTTGTACGTAATATGGATGTAAAGATTTTAGTAATGTAATGAATGATTTTTATTCTATTTTCTAATATAGAATAAAATCTACAATAGATCTCAAGAGATGTTATAACATAGTTTAATTAACTGTTGCTTAATTAGCTGAAATCCCGAGAGTGTTGTGACGTTTCATCTGCAAGATACACTTCCATTTAAATCAATCATTATTCAAAACTTTTTAGGTTTAAATAAGAAGTTAAATACCCTTAAGGGGAAAACAATTTGTAAATAGTAAACGTTTAACTTGCCTCTATATTTACTCGCTCAGGAAAATTTATCTTTCCAACATTACGCAGCTTTCAGCAAATGTATTTTTTTTTAAATTAGTTTTCAGAATGTATTAATTAAAACCTTTAGAAAATTTTATATTTTTTTAATATAATCGAAACAAATCAATCTTAATATGTTATAATTAATCACGTTAGAAGTTTGTCACAATCTATATCGTGACTATTGTACATAATAACTTACACTTTATTTATCAAATTTAGTCTCGTAAGCAGACTGAAACAACGTATAAGTTCCCTTATATTCTGACCCAAATTTCTAGAATATAAGTGAACTTATACGTTTCTTACTGCAGATTATTTATCATGAACACCTATAGAAAACTCTACAGCAATTCTGTTATATGCAGTGTAGTTCTAATTTATTAATTAGCTTTTATCGAACACAGTTAATCTTTACTATACTAAACCTTACACTTGTAATCGTATTTTAGCTAAAGTTATTTGTACTTATGTTATCTTTCTATGCTGTATACACAGCTCTACATTAAGCTTCCTATAGCAACTACACTATGCAGAACTAATTATCTAACTTAATTCCAGAACATAAAGGTTAGATAGATCGATCCTAATCAGCACCTCCAATCTATACGCATAGTACATAATCACAGGACCATGTAACTGATCTTTACGCATAGTAGAGTTTAATCTATCTATTTAACCCAGCCCCAAAGTAAACAATGTAAGCATTGATTCTCTTAACCCCAAACTATATAGTCATTTTACCTGTTTATCCTAAGCTGTCAGTGTACCAGTCTTCTAAATTTTATTGCTGTACGATCTGATTTCATTTACTACTCTAACCTAAGCAATTAGATTAAGTAGATAAAACAAATTGAACATAAAAGAGTCAAATTAATTGTACAACATTAACTTAGGTGCATGAGGATACTATCTGCTCGGATTTTATCATATTCGCTATATACGTACTGTGCAGGATGATATTAATACATTTACTTTATATATACATACATAAAAGAGTAATAATTTCATTACGGCAACCAAACTCAACGAAGCTTACCCCAACAAACCCAGCCCGATCCAACCTAATTGAAACCAACTCAACTTAACCCAATAATACAATCTACTCCAACCAACTCAACTAAATCCAACAAACCCAAACCACCTCAGCTAAATCCAACAAACTCAAACCACCCCAACTAAATCCAACAAACCCAAACCACCCCAACTAAATCCAACAAACCCAAACCATTCGAACTAAATCCAACAAACCCAAACCACCTCAGCTAAATCCAACAAACTCAAACCACCTCAGCTAAATCCAACAAACCCAAACCACTTCAGCTAAATCCAACAAACTCAAACCACCCAACTAAATCCAACAAACCCAAACCACCTCAGCTAAATCCAACAAACCCAAACCACTTCAGCTAAATCCAACAAACTCAAACCACCTCAGCTAAATCCAACAAACTCAAACCAACTCATTAACTCAACAAATCTAGTCCAACCGAACAGAATTCAACAAACCCAACCCAACTCCAGGTAACCCACCTAACCAATTTTACATCACCTTATTATAAATATAAATCTACCATTAAAATACTTTAATCGTATACCTGTATGCAAATTTACATTACACTCAACTAGCTTCAACACACATAACTCACACTGAAACCACTACGTATAATTTACAATACATGCTAATTAATTCTTACCAGAATTAACACTCACCAGAATAAATACTAAATTAAACAATTTATAAGGAAACAAAGTAAACTTAATTTATTACATAAAGATGCCATCAAGTATATTTTAAACCATATTTTAATACATATAATTCAAGATAATGTGCATTTTTATAGGAGTATGATAAGACGTTAAAAAGAATAGACGAGAGTTAATGTTACAGATCGGTGACACTCTTCACTTACGAGGTTGTCCACTTTGCAAACAAAGAACAGAAACCATAAATCAATCACACAAGACATTGTTCCTCAGCGGATGCCCATTCAGAAAAGGCGAAGAACTTTTTACTTGATACGAAACTCATCAAGAATTTATGCAAATAAATATTAAATATAATTAAATTAAACTTAATTAAGTTTAAAATAAAAGCGATTCTATACGATTTTTTTCATTAGATTTATTGAAAATTTCCCTTCGAGTTAACAGGAAATGGAAGAAATCCCTTCAAACAGTTCAATAATGAAGGAAACTGGTGAACAGGTCATTGACCATATAAGAAAGACAAGAGTTGTTACTGAATGAGAGGAAGACGACATCAAAAGTAGAAATGACCTTCTTTAAACTGGTATCTTCAAATCAATGAAAGGAGAAATGAAACAGTTTGAAACTTTCTGTTGAAGAGGGGGTTGAAAACAAGAAGAAGAAGGGGAGAGAAAAAAGTGCAATTTAGAATCAAATAGCGGTTTTATAAACATAATTATATTATACATTTTTAAGGTAATTATGAAGGATTTTTAATTGTTTTAGTTGCTCAAATCTTAATTTAAAATTTCAATTCGGTGCCGAAATTTTGTGACATTTTGCACCGAAACGTATTGATAATTTGTGAAATATACTCATCGAATTATGTATCTAATGCTCGTAAATTATAATTTTACTAGAAGTTTAAATATAATAATTTTGAGCATTAAATAATGCTCAAAATTTAAGAAATTTGAATGTAATTAAAGCAATTTCTTCATTTATTCTAGAATTTGAAATATAAAGTATGCAGATTTATGCAATATTTACGTAAACGTATGTCAAATTTGCGTTAAGATATACAAAAGTTGACTCTTAAATGTGTGCAGAGTAAGCATTAAGAGATACATAAACTTTTTTAAAATAAAATTATTAGTTTTTGTTAGAATAAAGGCTGTTTTTTTGTGATTTAAAATATTATTAAGGATATAAAACATGTTATAAATTGTAATAATATCTTCTGTTAGTTGTTTGTCAACTTTTTTTAAGTTAGAGGAAAACTTTCTTTTTAGTAATTTTCTTAAAAATATTGATTTATCCCAAGGGATTTACGCTGCTGGAAGAAGTCCCAAGAGATACAAGATCAATGAAATACACATGGGAATATCAGAGGTTGAAATCCTTAGAAAATCCACTAAGAGGAGACAGATTAGTCATTACGCCATGCGGTTAAATAATTGTAAAACTTAGTTTTTTTAAATGCCAGCGTTAGTCTTTACTTGTCAAATTTAGAAAAACACAATTTTCTTTTGTAATTAATAATGTCTTGCAGCAATTGATGACCTAAAAGATTGCTTTAGGATGGCTTTTGTTGTTGACGGAGCGTTACACTTTATGTTCATTTATAAAAAATAAATGTTTATAAAATAATAATTATAAATAAATATGATTTTATAATATATTTAAAACGTTTTAAAATAAATTTTTTAATAATTTATACGATTTTTTTTTTATAACTTTAAGATGATTTTAAAATGAAGATACCATTTCACTCATGTAATATTCTCATCTTTTTATTTACAAAACTTCAATAAATATTATTAAAAATGCAATTATTTTTTATTAAAACACAAATTATTAATTTAAAAAAACACATTTTATAAAACAAATCTACGAGAAAACAGTTTTATTTTGTCATTAATAATGTCTTGTAACTATTGACAGTGTTTCAGGAAATTGCTTTTTTGTTTCTGATTCATCAGCTGTTATGTTAATTTATAGAAAAAATATTTATTTATAATTACATTCTTACAATTAAACATAATTTTTTATCATATTAAAAATAATTTTATTAAAAAATTTTAATGCTTTATACATATTTTTATTTGTTTTTTTTACAATTCTAAGATGAAGATTCTCCTTTACTTCCATTAATATTTCGCATAAAACAGTTAACAATTGTTATAAAAATACAATTATACTTATTAAATTTATTTAAAAAATAAGCAATTATAATTAAAACTAGCTCATAATAATATTTTTTTCTTTATATTAAATGAAATACAAAAAATCCTCAAGAAATTTCGAGTCGCAATTAAGCTAAGAATGTATTAAAATTAAGAATTTTCAAGCAAAAAAAAATTTTACAAAATAAAAGAATTTTTTTAAAGTATTAATTATAAAAAGAGAAGAAAAAGTAATTTGTATAATCCGGATCTTAAAGTAAGAAAGGAAAACGTGGAAAAAATTAAAGAACATTAAATGTTGCGATGTTTATTTCATGAGCGATTAAATGAAAGTACATGTGCATCTGGGACAGATTTTATTCACAGGTATTTTTTGGAAACAAACCATTAGGTTTAGAAAGAATTTTTTGAAAACTGAATTCAATTATAACCACAAGAATTAAAAATAAATAAATAAAATATAAAGAGGGGTAAGATTAAAAGTTAAATTTAAGTAAAAAAATTCATTAAATTACCTAAAATAACATTAATTTTTTAATTAAATTTTAAGTAAAAAAAAAAATGGTTAAAAATTTCAACAAAATCACCAAACTATTTTAATAAAATGTGGAAATTAGTCTTGGAGTTTGTTTGAACAGTTGTGTTCTTCAACGAATAGCTCACAAAAAAACGTTATTTTTCAACGAATAGCTCTCAAAAAGTGTAATTTTTGGACGAATAGCTTTCAGAAAATGTTATTTTTCAGCTTTTCATTCATTATTCTTCAACGAATAGTTTTTAAAATATCTGTTTTCAATTAATATTTAGTAAATTAAATTAGTAAAAATCTTCAAAAGTTTACTTTGAAATTTAATTAATTATAAATATTAAAATCTCAAAAAAAAATTAGCAAAATTGTCCGATAAAATTGACAAACTTGAGTTTCAGAAGTTAAGTTTTACTAAAAAGTTATTTTAAATTATTAATATGCTGTGTTTTAATTAATTTTTTTCAAAATTAAATTAACAAAATAGTTAAAATGTTCGCCAAATATCAAATTGTCATAAAAAATGTTAAAAGTATCCGGTTTAACCTTAACTTTTCTAAAAATTACTCTCAAAGATCGATGAATTTTAGTGAATTAAGTTTGTAAAATAAAACTTTTAAAAAATATCATAATTTAATTATAACTACAAAAATTACAAATAACATTAGTCTAAACAGTCAACAAACTGCATATTTTTAACTCTTCTCTGTGGGGGTACCAAGAAAGCCCTTGTCATATCCAATATTGGCTTCATTGGCCCAATCCACAATGAAGACACTCGGTACTGAGGGATGGGTAGTGATTTCCATATATATAATATATATATATATATATATATTAGTGAGCTCCACAAATTTTTAATGGGTCTAAACTTACATAAAAATTTGTGAAATTGCTCATCCGGATTCCATTCTGGAGCCTTAAGACCCGTGACCTTACCTGCAACATACAAGAGGCCCGTTTTCTTCACCAAATAATAAGGGGCAATATTTGTCAACCGTTTTTGAGAATAGAACGAGTACCCAAGTAGCGCGAGGCCCTAAGCTATACCTTATTTAGCTTATACTTAAAGCTATGTATGAAGGTTTCAACTGGGAGCTAGATTAATTGGCATTTACTTTGTAAAAAAAAAAATATAAAAATTAAAAGATAAAAATAAACAAACATAAAACTTAAATGCCTTAATGAATTTACAGTAAATTTAAATTAGATTAAGCAGCATAGGAATAAAATAAAATTAAAAGAAAAACATAGATAAGTAATCAAAGTCATCTTGTCGTTAAATTTGAATTTCAAAGTCGTTAAATTAATTGATAACTTCTGTAACGGTCTTTAACAAGTTTCGTATTTTATAAAATTTAAACAAAAATTCAAGAAAATATGACAAATTATCAAATAAATATGTTCCTTTAATAAATTAAGTATTAATATTTAAAGATTATTTGTTAATTTTTGTTGGAAAATTTACGCCGTATTAAAGGCCGAAGTTTAACGCATCATCATTAGTGATCATTATTTTCTAATTATGAGAATGATCTTTACAAAAGTTTGTCGCAAATTTATGAAAGAGGACTTTTAAAAAATAAAAAAATATATATATGATTTTAAAATTTTAATTAATTAATTTTATAATTATTTAGCCATAAATGTTGTAAAGAGGTTCAATTCAAAGTGCAATCTTTAATATTTTTAACTGCTCTTCCCATCATTAAATGATGATTATAAACAAATCTTTGTTGAAAAATAAAGATAAATTGAATTTTCTACTGGTTTAATTTATTTTAATTTAAAAGGATTTATTCAAATTTCTAAACTTTTTCTTCTTTTAATGGTACGCTCTTGTGCTTTTTAGTATATTAATTCTCTTTAAATGTGTTATTTTTGGCTGTAAAAATGTACTTTTTAAAACTTTAGAAGTGAAAAAACAAGTTTTAATTTTAAAAAATAAAAGTAAAAAAATATTTTATTATTAAAAAAGCATAAGAGTTTCTTACTTTGTTACGCGGTGAAGCGAACAAAGTGTTGAGAAAGAGTAAAAACAAATTTATTTTGTTCTAATTTATTTATATCTAATTATATTTTTTACTAAATCGTTCAAAATTTAATTAAAAATAATTTTACTTAAAATTTGCATTAATATTTCTAAATTTTATATATTTTTAATGACATATTTTTGTTTAAAAATGAATTTATCGCCTTTAAATGTGTCATTTGATGTTTAGAAATGCATAAATATATAATTTAATAATTAAAAATAAAAACAACGAGATATTTTAGCTATAAAACATTAATTTAATGATAAAATTATATTAAGAAAATCACGATTTAGACCGGAAGTTCGGATATAGTTAATTGAAGTATCCGGCTCCGGATTTTGGAGGTGTCTTGCCTCTGTACATCATATTTCTCTTGATAACAATTGACTCGTGCCAGTCATCTATCTAACTCCGTTCTGGATAAATTTTTCAGTTGAAATCACGTGACTGTCAGTCGGTCCTATATTGTTAATTGGGGCCATCGTCCCCTACGCTTTCCATATCTGGTCTCAATTTTCATCTATCTAAATCCGTTCTCAAGATTAACGAAGAACGGATGGACATACAGCGAACGACAGTGGAACTGTATAGGTCTGCAATTTATATATATATATAATTTTTAACATTAAAGCATTGTAGGGCTTTCTTACTTTGTTATCCAGTGAAGCAGACATCAAGGAGTTAAAATACATATAAAACATATTTGTAGTTGGGTGGATTGCGAGCTACATGTTGAATATTAACAATTTAAGTTAAAAAAACTATTAAATTTATAGAAATATTGTTTTAAACTTTTTTTGAATGAATTTAATATAATTGAAAATCTATGTAGATCTTCTTCATAAATTAATATTTTATAAAAATGTAGCTTAAAATTTTTTGGTTTAATGCCAAAATACAGTGGACCCTCGTTATAGCGCTGCTCACTACACCGCGCACTCGGTTATAGCGGGGCGATGTTCGCGACGCGATAAGCTCAAACACGTTTATACAGGTCCGTGCGGCGTTAGTGAGTAACGCATTTTATTGTTACTGCGTATTGAGTAATTGTGTATGTATTGAGCTCCTGAATGTATTTTGAATAGTGTTTAATTATTGTATGCATGATGAGTAAAAAAAAGCTTACAGTGTGAAAGAAAAGCTTGAAATATTGCTAAAATAAAGAGGTGAACCGCGTTACACCGCGTCGCTCGGTATAACGCGGTTCACCTTATAACGCGGGTGTTGTTTCCCGCCCGACATGCGCGTTATATTGGGGGTCCATTGTATATACAAGGAACAAAATTTTTCTGTTTTCAACCTCATCAAATAGAGTTTATAATTTTGCTTAATAATATAAATATAATTATATTATTATTTTTGTGATCACTATAAGGGGGTATATAGGCAAATAGGCAAAGAAACTTAGGCGTATAACCAAATAGGCCTATAAACCCGTTTTTAGTGGTTAGAAAAAAAAGCGATTGTATCCGGCGAATATTGCTGATTTTAGCTATAGCCTATAATAAATACAATATACAAATATTTATACATATTTTTATTATAAATTTATGCAAATATAAATGTGCACAATTAATAAAATTTGATTATTTCCCACAATTTTTTATCCTTAATAACTAAACATATATTCTGAAAATTGAATATAATAATTTTAATATGTGACGAACAATTCTTTATTGTCATATATATAGTTATTCCGGGTTTTCTGCCCCTAAGTGTCCCATGCCTGGTCTCAATTTTCATTTATCTGACTCTGTCCTTGAGATTAACAAAGGACAGACAGCAGACGTACAGTGACGACAGTGACAATTTTTAGGTCTACAGTTTTTTAAAATTAAAGCCCAATTACACTACATATTAACACTTATTTCAAACTGTAAAGTGACTTTTCGATGGGTTAATCAGCTAACTTTTGGGGCCATCTTGTATATTAAATAATCATTCACAAATAATGGATATACCCAGTGATAATATATATACAATGACAATGATATATATATAATACTAAAATAATAATAATAATAATTTATAAGAATTAATATTTGATTATTAATAACGAATTTAATCATATAAAAAAGTAAACAATAAAGCAATAAAAATAACAATAAATAATATTGTTATGTTTATTGCTATGTATGTTATGTATATTTTATAACAATATAACAATTTATTATTTGCCTAAATATGTATATACTGATAATATTTAATAAATTTTTAAACTTTTGAATATTTTTAGTTTTAAGCTACGATTAATATTTAAATGATTATATTGTTTTTTCAGCTTTAAGCTACAACATAATATTTATATTTGAATTTTTTATATTATTTTTTATAATAATATATTTTATAAAAAGAAAGTAAGAAAAAATAGCAAATATTCTTTTCAAACTAATGAATAAAATAGTATGTATCTCTTATAAAACAAGTCTACCATTGACCGAGTGGATAAAACACAGTCGGTCGTGGGTTCGTGCTTCACCAACGTGCTGGCCACGTGCAATTTTCCGGGGTTTTTTTTTATACATTTGTAACATCTAAATAGGAGCCAGTTTCTCATAAAAGTCTTCCTGGGAGGCAGACTAATCCCCCCTTTGTCGTAAAGAAATAAACTAAACCAAACCAACCCATATAAAATAATGATAGAACTAGCATACAATCATTAAATACGGTAAAAAAAATTTTGTATCTTTGTTAGAAAATAAAAAATTTTATCCTCTGTAGCAACCATAGAACAAGGTTTTTATAACATGTGAATAAAAGTAAAAAGCGAAAAAATCATGTAAAATCTCCTTCAAAAATATGCGATCAGGAAAATTTAAGTAATTTTTCTCAATCACAACTCAAATTTGGCATATGAAATTTTATCTTATTCATTAGATAAGAGAAAATGCATTCATCTTGTTATTTTTGAAAATATAACCTTAATGTTTACAGTTTATAGACATAAAAAGAAGATTGTATTCTTTTATCCATAATAACAACACTTTTGAAGAATAATGACGGCGATTCGCCTACAGAAAAAAAGTAAAAGAATCTCGTGAGAGATAAGAGAACTCTCACGAAAATGCTCTTTTTTTGTATAACTTTACATCAATCACATTAAGTAGAGGAAAGTAAATAAATGTCATGTTTTGCTAAGATGTTGTTTACTTGTAACGAACTATTGTAGACATTTCATAAATCTTCTTCTTCGAAAATTTTGTAGAAAATTGGAAACCTTTTTATATCCTTATAAAATTATTTATTATAATAAATTATGTATTTTTATTAACTTAAGAGGATTTATAACTAGTTATAATGGCGTTTCCGATTCTAACTCGAATTGAAGACGTTATGTCATATTTTTTAACAAGAGATGTCGCTGTTGTGGCTTATTACATCAGCAGCGACCTCTGGCGTTAAAATATGTCATACTTTAATCACTAGATGTCGCTATTGAGGAAGTATGCCTCAACAGCGACATCTAGCGATTAAAGTGTGACATATCTGCTACAGTCGGTCTGAAGAATTTTTCATGCCGATTTTTATATGCAAGAAGCAGCGTTTTTGCTAAAAAAATTCGATTAAAAAAATAAAATAAAATTCTACTTATCATTTTTGGAATGTGGCTTCATGCCAAATCCTGTTAAAAATTCAAAAAATGATGATGAATGGTTTTAAATGAATGTTGTTATATGCACTGTACATTTTGTTAAAATTCATATCTCTATAGGTAAGTAAGTTGAACTCTTGACGTATTATAACGAAAATAAAATATAGATTTTAACAAAAAGTCTTAATCTAGGATAAGCATTCTCGCAAAGATTGTCTTTGATTTACTGGAAGAATGTGCCTACAAGAATATAATGATTTTTTTTTTTATCATAATAAACTGCTTACATCGACAATATTTATAACCATTTTTACATACTTTTTCTGTACATTTCCAGGTAATAGTGGCTTTCTTCAGTGAAATTTTTAGCTTCGATATCAAGTAATCGACAAGCTACTGTGGTAGCTTTTGCTGACACTTTTACTTGTGGCAATCGATTGTTTCGGCTCAGTTGTCAAAGAATACGATCCTAGCGAGTAGTTGAAAGCCCTGGCTTACAGTAAAGTCTTTCTATATTATCATTTTACCATTAGTCAATTGACAAGAATGGAATCATTCGATTGTGTAAATAGAAAGAGTTGATGTTGAGATAGCGTGTTGGATTTTATGTACAAATGAAAGCAATAGAAACAGAATTGAAGCTGACAATTCAACAATAAAACTTAATTCTAACGAAGATTGAAAACACAAGTGTAAAAATAAAATAAAATAAAATTCGCCAGGTGAGAAAGGTTTCAGATAGTTTAACTATTTAGTTTTTCGTATTAAATTTTAAAAAATGAGAAATTATTTTATTTATTTAATTAAATTAATTTTAAAGTGTGTTGCAGTAATCGTAAAAAGTAAGTAGAGAAAATTAAATTGGATAGTTTTCGTTAAACTTAAATTCAAATGTCCATAAATCAGTATGGCAGCTTTAGAGAGTTCAGTTAAAAGAATTTTATACTTTGTCTTTATCTTGTAATTGGATATTGTGATGTACTGTACAGTAATATACTTGGCGCCACTGCTATTATTTTAATATTTGGCTCTTCACTATTTTGTTACTTATTCTGATTCACTATATAAGTTAATGCAGTATAGTCTTTACAATCTAATGGCAAAAAAATGTATCCAGTTAATTAGATTAAACGTGTTTTATGATTAAGTGGTATGTTTTGTTTGATGTGATATGGCAATGCAACATACCACCATGAGTAACCAAGGAAAAATGTGGGAAACTGGTCCCTATTTAGATATTAGGCTCGTGAAAGAAATTATGTGGCCAACCCATTGATCAAGTGCGAACCTTCAACCAAATACAGAATTAACTTTATAAAAGAAAATCAATACATTAATATATAAGTAAAAAATAACGCTCATTATTCTGAAATCAATTATTGTAATTCTACAATAATAATAATTAATTTAAAAGTAGTTTAAAGTTCATAATTATTATTGTGTTTCTTCAAATGTTTCCATCACTTTTATAAATTTATTTTACGATTTAATTAGAAAATTCACTTGAAACACAGAACTAAACGTGATTAACTGACTATTGGGCCGTCATAGTTCAGCTGCTTGATACATTTTTAATTGGCATTATTATAAAAAATTACACTATATTTTACAAATATATATACCGTTTGGGTTTAGTCTAACCTCTGAACAATGGCCACTGACCATTGTTGAAAGGTTCGACCGTCAGAGGAACATAAAAATTGGTCCTAGTTTGGAGGTTTTGTACGCATTTCAAAAAGAAACGTTTAAAAATGGCCGCAGTTTAGAGGTGGCTGTTTTGGGGTGTCCGTTATTACAGGTTCAACTTATTTGAATAATTAATTTATAAAATTAGAAAAATAATAATTGTAATCAAGAAAAATTAGCATTAAAATTTCATTTATTTAGTTTTTTTCTGATTATCCACTTATTATTTCCTTGTACTAATAATGAAATATTGACGATAAGATAAACAAATACCGGTATTACAATATTAAACATTTCAATAAATTATTCAACGAATTTGCTTGATTAATTCGCAAATTAATTTTCCACATTTGCAAATTAATAAAGCAAATTTATACATTTAAAAACACTGTACATGTCAGAGAAAGAAGAGTTGTGAAATACATGTAAAACCTTGAAGGCAACATAACAAGAGACGATTGTAACTTTTTACATCGCAGACTTTAAATAAATACTATCCATTGTTTTTTATAAATCAAGGATATATAAATATAACTATAAATATTACACTTTAAGTGAAAGCAAATGTCCATAAACTAAATTTATCATAAAATGTAAATATATTATTATTTATTTAAGTGAGTAAACAGTAAATAAGAAAATTCTTTCTAAATAACAGATTTTTTAAAATAGAATTTGTATAAAAAATATATTTTATATAATTATTAAACAATATATTAATATTTTTTTTATTGATTTCGTATCGTTTGATTGATGCTCTATTATATAACAGAGGGAAAGTATGCCATCAGTCAAAATGATTACCCTTTCCCAAGATTTTTTTTATTTTTGGATTCAGGTGACCTGGAAACGTCGAGAACTGCAAAAATTTGGAGTATGAATGTTAATATGTGGGTAGGGGCACAATATTGTTCCCGACTTTAAAGCTCACTAACTCCTGTGCCTTTTGTCAAAAATTTCTGAAATTTTGCAGAAAAATTTGTTTGTTTGCAGGATTAATGCTGTTAGATTTTGAAGATTAAAGGTCGAGGGGGTGGGGAGATAGCAAGAGTCATGTGTCGTATCTCGAGTGGGGTACTTGAAGATCTTACTCGTTATTAGCATTTAAATTTTTTTTATGAAACTCGTCTCTACCCTGAAAATTAAGCTTTTTGTCATTTTATAATAACTAATAATATAAAAACCGTTTTAAATAAAATCTCTTAACAGATGGCGCCCCACGCAAAAGTCTAACTCTTGCCGGGAAAGTTATGCAACCCGTTGTTGGATTTTTTTGTAGATAATTATAAAATAAAAATATCTTGTATTTATTTTAATTTCTATGAATAATTAATTAATTAATTAAAATTGCAAGAAAGTCTAAAAATTCAAATATTCTGTGTAAATAAATTTATTAGTTTAGTAGTATGTATATATATATATATATATATTTAATTGAAACTTATGCTAGTAGTGTACCCTCAGATATGACGTCACGATTCGATATTAGTTTTCTATCTATAGTATAAAAGTCAATATTGACTTTATACTTGATGAGGGATTACAATAAGACTTGATTAGGAAAAAACGGGGAAGAAAGTTGTAGGAGAAAACATGAACAGAAAAAAACTTATATATATATATTGTGTAGAACTTTCCAAAAATCATATATAACTTGACTTTTACTTAGAACATCTGAAGAACACACTATTCCTGTGATTCCACATTCAAATACTTATATTTTTTAATTATATAAATGTGGAAGAGGATCTTTTTATAAATTTTCAAGTCACAAAAGTGTCGTAAGATACGATACTAGCATAATTTGGACTTATATCCTTATTTAAAATGTATAGGGTAGCCCGTAAGTTAGTTAACCACGTTTTGTTTTCGCGTGTTTCAAACTGTGTTTAGAATAATTTGCTTCTTTCATAGAATGATATAAACACGATAAAACATTTTAATAAGGTAGCAATGGTTAAGTGTTTTAGGCGACCTCGTATATTTTAATTATAATTAAATTAATTATAGTTAAATTCTTATTAATTTATATATATAATTTTATATTAAATTTAAGCTCTGTAAAAGAAAACGTTCTTTTGTAAACTTATATAATATAAAAATAAAATAACAACACACACACACACACACACATATATATATATATATATATATATATATATATATACGGATATACAGTATAACCTCCGAATAGCGGACACCATCGGGACTGAGAAGTTTGTCCATTATTGAGAAATAAATATATGTCCTATTTGAATAATCCGGGGATTGTAAAAATGTCCGCAAAGTAGAGGGATTGGCTATTCGAGAGTCCGACAAATGAAGGTTTCACTGCATATATGAATTTACAATGCATATATAGCAAGTGAAGCAATGTTTATATAGAGTTTACATAGGCAAGAAACTTAATTACACAAGTTCTAATATATTTCTGTTACTATTTTTTAGTTTTCTATTAAGAAAGCTGTTTTCCCCCATATTAAATTAGAAATTTGATTTTTCTTTAGCATCATTTGATTAAGATGGAGATTTCTGAATGAAAATGAAGATTTACTCAATGTAAATTTGGAAGATTCTTTATGTTTTGAATCATCATACTCTTAGTTTTTTAGTGATGTTGATGATAAAATATGTAAGAAAAATTTATATTTTACAATCAAATGATGCTAAAGATGCGTGAAAAAAACTAAAAAACTTTATTAAATAATAAACTTTTATTAAAATGAAAAATTTTATAAATTATTTTAAAAGAGTTTGCCATAATTTGGGTCATATGCACATTTTTAGTGAGTGAAAGCTGCCAAAACCTATCTTATCGCCATCTGGTGGCAATTTATATAATTACTTAACATAATTTTTACATTATTTAACAAACATTCAACAGCATCATTTAACATTTAAGGAACTTTTTACCCCTTAAAAGCTTAAAATTATGTTAAACTAGAGTAATTAATAATAAGTTAACACTTATAGCACTAAGGACTTGGCACTCAAACCTCCGTTTCTGAAAGCTTTCGGTAGATTTATACATTCCCACTGTTACCTGTCTTTTGTCTGTCTGTCCTTCGTAAATCTCAAAAACGATGAAAACCGAAACCAAACATTAAAAGCGTGTGGAACGGATGTTCTAATTAACTTTATACTAACTTCCGGGCTAGATCGGATAGCGTGTAATTTCGCAATTCAAAATTTTCTCCAGTACGGAGTTACATATATGACCGGCATGACTCGATTGTTAACAGAAGGAGTATGATGTACAGGGGCAAGACCACCAAAATCTAAACCAGATATGGTAAGCTTAGAGGCTGGGGACCTCGATTAAATATATACGAACTTCCGATCTGATTTTAAGTTAAAAAATGATTTAAAAAATTGCAGCCGGGCGTAACGATATCTCAATAAATAACTGCTTTTGAGCGTTTAAAAAAATATTGAAATTCTTAATTTAAATGAAATAATCTCGAGGATAACAAAAGCTTCGATATTGATAAATGATATAACTTTCACGAATTTCACATAAAATAAACCACATATCACAACATATGAGGATATATCTCAAAAAGATAAAAAGATACGTGAGTTGGAAAAATATAAAGGTAAATAGGTAATGTTTGCTTTATATATATATATTTTGCTATTCTTCTTGAGTAAAATCCTTTTATAAAGAAATGTGACAATCTGACGAAAATATATGAGAAAAGGATGTAAAAAAAAAATCTTCTTTGAAACTGAAGAGTATTTGGGAAATCGTGACTCACGCTATTATTTGGAGATATTCGTGGATCATGCTGCAAGGAAAGGTCGAGAATATCAAGTGGGTATCAAACTATACAACTTTATATACTATAGTTTTTTGTAAAAAATAAAGGAAAACACGTAAAAAATATAATAATCAATAAATTTTTTACATATTACACACACACACACACACACACATATATATATATATATATAATAAAGGCGTCATAAGAAGAGGGGCAAAAAATAATCCTTTATTCATAAATTTTTTTCTATTTGTTTAGTCATACTCGATTTTTAAAAATTTTAAAATTCCAATAAAAAATTGAATTTATCGTATTTTATGTTTTGTATTATATTTTTCTTTTGTGACGTAAAAAACTTACGTCACAAAAGAAAAATATAATACAAATATATTAAATTAATACAAGATATAATACAAGATATTAAATTAAAGAAGTTGACAAACGCAAAATATGCATTTGTGTTTTTTATGTTTTTTGTGTTTTTAATTCATAAAATTTGACAGAAAATAATGAAAAATTATCTGACGTTTTTTAAGACTAAAAATTCATTCATAAATTTCTGATGTTTGTCTTAAAAGAATAATAAGAAAATTTGAAAGGAAAATTAGTTTCTGGCCATATGTAAATTATCAAAATTAATGAATGAAAATTAAATTATGTAAGATAAATAACACATTTACTTTCTAATTTATATTTTATATCTTAGATTCTAAGACTTAGAATATAAGGTATACACTAATTATTTAAAATGTATACTAGGCTCTATATAATGTTATGTACAGTATACACTTTTAACGTATACTGTATAACTACAGTATAAATTAAGAGATGTTACATGAAAGTATTAAAATATGATAAGATAAGGTAAAGTATATTTATGTATATTATTCTGAAAGGTATATTTAATTGTACGGTATCTTAATATATACGTTTAGCATGTATTTTTATCTCTTACAAGGGCGATTTGTGTACATTATGTAGATTTTATAGGGGTGTAAATGTATATAAACACTTATACATGCTTACAATAAAATTTTAAGTATTTATCGAAATGAAACAAAGAAAAAACATACAACAAAAGACCCTAACAATGTTTAGTTGGCAAGTTTCATAAAGGAAGGTGAATTTTTTTTTCTAAAAAGCAACTTTTAACAATAGAAAACGATGAAAGATATTTTTACGTCACACATTTCCATCCTCCTTCGCCGTTTTGAAAGGAAATTCAGGAGTAAAACTCAGCAGCATGGAAGATAAAATGGAACCGCTTTTCACCTTTCAATAGAAATGACGTCACTTGCAGACGTTGCAGGTGAGTGCATCCATCATCGTCTATCTTTAACTGCAATTGACAATAGGTGGAGTGTTGTAATCTTACGCCCTCTTCCGTCTCTTATTCACACTAAAATACTTACTTTCGTTGATATATTTCACTATAGGAACCACCAACCGAGATAGAGAAAATAATAATAAAAATAAAAAGAGACGAAACCAAGAAATATGTGGAGTCACGTCAGTTCAAAAAGTCAGAACAGCTGTATGGGGTAATGTATCTTCAACTGTCTTTGTAAGAGCATTTTCTTCAGTTAAAAAAATAACAAAAAAATAGAAATGGGTAAACATGCTTTACTATTATTTAAATATTAATAAAAATATCTATCCAAGAAACTCTAAAAATTAATTTAAAGTTTTAAAAACAGATCGAATTTTCTTAAGAAAGAAATGGCACGTAACTAGGTTATAATAATAATTACTATTTCATATTTTAAAAAATAAGACGTACGCGGTTAAAATGGTTTTAAATGACATTAATATGTATAAAGGTATGCTTTATGGCCAGTATAGGTCTTTTAATATTCTTACTATAACGATTCTTTAAATAAAAAAGTAATTTCTAACAGGTTTAGTAATTTTTTTTTTTTTTTTTTTTTTTAAAAAGGGCTAGCGGAAATTACAATTTAATAAAGTAAAAATTGCATTACAAATATGGCGAGCAAGCAAGATACGACTAGTATTTGTAATGTAATTTTTACTTTATTAAAAAGGTTTAGTAGTTTTAGAAATATATTTTTATGTCTTTTACATAAGAATCTTCCATTTTTTCTAGAGCGAAAATCAGTTTTTCTAGAATACAGAATAGAAACTAGTGCCTATTTAGGTGTTAATACCTAAATACGAACTAGTTTCTCATAGAACGTTCTCCTGGAAAGTCTATTGGAAAATCGCCCACCTGTCGCGTGATCTTAGCCCATCAGTCCTAAAATAAAGAATAGTTTTTTTACGTTAGTAATAAATTTAATTTCTAGAGCAATTTTTGTGTTATTATAAAGAATAATTTCCATAAGAAAAAAAACAAACAAAATAAATAATAACTTCTAAAACGAAGCATAATCTTGCCTGCTATTCCTAACGTTGTTTCTTATTTTAAAAAAAACAACAATTTATTTCTTTATCACGCTCCCAAAAAATGCTAAAAATGTGACTAAATTTACGCTGTCATCAATAATTTAATTTAATTTTAAACGCAATAAAGTGAATAAGTTTTAAATTTACTAAATGCCATTAACACTGAATCGTAAAACCTGAAAAAAATATTTTAGTTCTTCCGCATAAAAAGATTTACAAAATGTAATAACTGTACACAACATAATTATGAAAAATAATATTTTATAGCGTCAGAAAAACTACAATAATACATTATCACGTGTACGAGTTAAACAGGATCATAATTCTTTTATGATCAAGTACTTGAAGCATCTGGAGCACGCCAATTCCTCGTATGGTAAATAAAGAGTAAATAAGTTGGAAGTCAATTATCGTTATTTTTACAGCTATACTCATCATATATGATGAATTATCGAGAATACTATATTAAAAGAACTATCAAAAAGTTCATATCTATTTAATTATAGTGAACTTTTATAAGTCGTGCTCATGGACGCGTAAAGAAAACAAGAAAAATTAATGAAACATTTTGGCAAGATGACTGAAAAACATCATTTTTTAATAATTTACTGCACCAAATCTTAACGTAGAGTTGCCTAGGATTAATCAACTCTTATTTATTTTCCCCTTAATTAGATGGTTTACTTTTATTAAGGATCTGATATAATTGATGATCCTTAAGCAAACCTTAGGATAGATGACAGATTGAAGTAAAGGTTAACAATTTATTTCTTAAAAAGATGCTTGTTTTTCTCATAAGTTTTCAAAGGATTAAACGAAAATACGATTTTATTAAGATAGCACTTTATTAATTCTTTCTTCCTCTCGCTGTTTGTGATTAGAATTGAATTGTAATTCAAGAAGTGCATTGTTTTAAGTTGAAAGTGAGAGGAAATTTTCTAAATCACTCGAGGGGGATCTAGAATCGAATATGGGCCAGAAAGTCTAGAAATTTTTCAGGGGTGGTCTGTTAAATATTTCAAGTCTCGTGATCTTACTATTCTGTCACTTCCATTGTGGTTCTGGTCGAACTCATTATGGTATGATCAGAAGAGCCTTCATAATAGCCACATAGAGGTATCAAAATAATTAAAAATAATTAAAAAAAAACATTCATTAATATAATTTTGCACTTCATTTTGATTGCATTTCATTAGTTACAATGAGAATATTACTATTATTATAATTTTATTCCTCCTCTTCTTATACTTTTTCCTATTTTGTACGATTATGGCTTGCATGATTGCCTGTTCTATAATTTTTTTTATATAGATTTTAAAATATTTTAAAATATTTAAAACGAATTTTACGTCACTTTATTCAAATTTCTGAATATTTTCGAAGTTTCTATATATTTTACATGCACAATTAAACCTCTAAACAACAGGGACTGACGGAAACATAAAAAAATGGTTGCTGTTTAGAGATGGCCGTTATTAACTTCTGTACTTTTTCTTTACCTTTGACATTTTAAAATATTTTACAATGAAACTTTTGATGACTATATATGTTTACATAGTAAGTTAACTATTGTTCAGTTTATAAGAACTAGATCTATTGCAGGCAATTACGAAGATTCCATTGGGATTCTTTCTTATCATTGTTTGCAAAGGTTACACACAACAGTGGTTACGTGAATAAACGTTGATAAACACAAAACATCTTTGCATTTAATATTAAATATCAACTAAATTTAATTGAGTTCGTATGAATTTCTTGAAGTACCCTGAATCAACAATGCGACCTGTAATATTGTAAATGTGATTACAGAAATTCTTTTTGTAAATGTTTGTAATTTTTCATCATGCTTTTGTATCTTTTAGCTTAATTTACAAGTAATTTTTTGTAGTTTTATTATTCATTTATTTATTTTAAATATTTAAAAAATGAAATACGGCTACACAACATATGCCAAGAAGGTGATTCTTCCAGGGAAGACTTTCTATTAAAAAATGGCCATATTTATTATTAAATACAAGAAGGAAACCTGGAAAACTCCATGTGATCAGCCCATTTATGAGGGGCTAACCCGCGACTAACTACTGTACAGTGGTTTTTAACTTTATCGATAACTTACCACTAGTGGGCTCAAAAATGTGGAATTTTATGATATTAATGTCATGTATTATTGTATATTTGAAGAGTTTTTAAGTTACTTTATTACAGTTCTTATTGTATTACTGCACTTTTATAATTGTAAAAATTTAATTTACCCAAATAAAAAAATAATGTTTAAAAATTTTTCTACGAAGAGACACATAAAAATCGATAATGATAATTAAAAAACCCAATTAAAATGTTGTAAATTATAATTTGATAACTCTTCGTTAAATTATAATAATATCTTAATATAAAAAAGTCAAAATTCTTATTTTTAACCGTTGTTTTAGATTAATTATATGGAAGAATAATATAAGATAATTAATTTTATTTTCTTTATGAGTATAATATTAATTTATTATTAAATTAATTAAAACTGCTTATTTTTATAAGAAACCTTCTTATAAATTTAAGTTTTACTCAAACGTTGACAAGGTTCTTTAAAAAAAAAGTGGAAAAATTATTAATCAGAAAATTTTAAAAAGAGCAATTTTCAGTAACGACGAAGTGGTGAATTAGTAAATCAGTTAAATGCTTTATTTTATTAATTTTTTAATTTTATTTTCTAGTAGCAAACTATCCAATATTAATCAAAAATTTCATTTTTCCAATATTTTAGATATTGGAAAATCCAACTTTTCCTATCAACCTTATTGTGTAAACAATGGAAAAGTTTGCCAACGAAAATTCTAGTTAAGTTTATCCATTTTTATCATAAAATATTCCACTTATAAAATACTTTTAATTGAATTTTATCAGTAAAAATTGCATAAAGAGCTTATAATAATTTAATAAATTCAACGATTTTAATCTCAGAAAGTGTTAAAAAGATTTAAACTAAGAAAAGTTTCTAGGGTTTAAATCCTCGTAAAAATATCAAATAAACTTGTTTTAACATTAATTATTTATATATTTGAAAGGTTTTACATATTTTTTAAATAATTCTTCTACGTAAAATTAACCAAGTGAGAGTTTTTCTTAACGTAGTTTAAGCTTAAGGATGTTTACAACTATGACACAAGGGAGCTTCACTTAACAGGGAAGCTGGCTTAATTATAAAAGTATTCGTTGGAAAATTTTAATAGGTGCCATTTTTTTCTTCACCTAGTTTACTTCAATTAAGTACCAACGTGTCTTTCAATATAACAATTATATGACAGCCTAACGCAGTTTTGCTTGATGCATTTGGATCGTTACGTTGATGAGAGTATACCCCTGAGAAAATAAAATAAATTATCCAACGAAATCTTTTAAGTAAAAGTACGATAAATATATAAAAAATTGTTTTTAAATTTAAGGCTTAAATTTTAATTTACAGTTATAAAACTGCTTTATTGTAAGCAAGTATGAGGCAAAGAAGAAGAGAATGTTATCACTTGTAAGATAAAGAATTGTCTTTCAACAGCTAAATTATTCTCTTAATGTAAACATTACTTTTAAAAATGGTGAATTTTTCATTAGGCTGCAATTTCAAAAAATTGTAGACCTAACCTAGAAATTCCCATTGACATCTGTCTGTCTGTTGTCTGTCCTTCTTTACTCTCGAGAATGGAGTAGACAGGTAAAAGTTAAGACGAGATATGGTAAGCTTAGAAGCAAGAGGCCCCGAATAACTATATAAGAACTTCCGGTATAGACCGGTAGACACGTGATTTAAAAATTCAAAAATTTTCCCCGGAACTGAATTACGTAGACTCTTGTTATGAGGAAAAGTATGATGTACAGGGGCAAGATTTTACTAATTTCAGATGGAGAGCATATATTTTAAATTAAATAAATTAAAAATATGATAAAAGATTGAAGCTCGGCATTATAAAAATGACACAATTTCTGCTCTTAAATGTAATGGTTTTTTAAAAAAAATTTATAAATTTAGTTCACACTTTTTAAGCTACAGAGCTTGAGGTAAGATGCAGCTCAATCAGCATCGAATTTACATTTAAACTGGGTTAGCCATTGTTTAGAAGACTCATGTTCAATGGGTCTCATCTTAAATGATTTACTTGTTAATCGATGACAATTTTTGAAAGGTCCTCCTCATTATTTCCGCTTAGGAACCACAATATACGTGAATCTGAATAAGTCTAATAAGTTCCATTACTCAATACCATAAAAATAAATAAAATAAACGAGCAATTATTTATTGTGACATCATCACAATGCGAGCTCCAATTTGTAATCGTTTAATTTTTAAAATAGTTAAGCAACTTTCGGTCAAGACCGGAAGTTCTCACTTAATCGAGACCTCTGGCCTCTTAAACTTTCCATATCTGGTCTCGATTTTCATCTATCAAACTTCATCGTCGAGATTCAGAGAGGACAGACAAACAGACAGACAGCGGAAATGTTTAGCTCTGCAATTCGAAAATTGTAACTCAATAAAAGAGAAAACAAATTTTTACCGCTTTACAATAAAAGATTTTTTCATGAAACGTAAATTTTGGGGCTCCAGGCTAACCAAATGGAGTTTTGCAAGTTTTCTTCACGTGCCTAACACCTTAAAGGGAATAGCTCATAGAAAGTCTACTTGGGGTCATTCCCTCTGCAGATCATCCAAATGTTGAGTTACCCGATTCCATTTTATCACTTTTATTGGACTGCAATTTTCGAACTGTAGATCTATACGTTCCTATCGTCGTCGGTCCGCTTGTCTGTCTGTTCTAGTAGAATCCCTAAAACAGAGTCAGGTAAATGAAAATCGAGATCAAATATGGAAAGATTAGGGGTCGGATGTTCCTTCCAGACTAAATCGAAAGTCGCGTGATTTTTTAAAATTAAAAGACCATTACTGTAAAAATTAAAACGACGATCGTTTTCTTTAAATCATAATTTTAATTTATTTTGATAATTTATTTTATTTATAGCAAAATTTTAGAATTTTCGGGATAAAATTTTCATTTTATATCTATGTTTTTGTTTCAAATTCTTCACTTTCAACACTTTTTCGAAACAAAGTCTTTACTTTTCAATACTTTTCCGGATCAAATCTCTCTTTTTTCAACACTTATTCTGGTTGAAATGTTTTATTCTTTCAACATTTTCCAATGAAACGTTTCATGATTTTTTGCCCTTCACAAATCATTTGAAATTAAATTTTTTATTTTTATTTTCTACATAATATCGAATTAAATTATTTTCTTTCCTTCATTTTCTATATTTTAAATTTTATCAATATTATTTTATATAAACTTAATTTTTTTTAAATCAATTTCTCGGGACATTTTATTACTTTAAAAAGTACTTTTAAACTTTTCAGATTAAATTCCTTGTTCCTTCGATATTATTTTATTTTTTTTTTGGTATAAACTTGTGTTTTTAATATATTTTTTCTCTAGTAAAGAAAAATTCTTTACTTACTTTCTCAATTTTAAAGTAAAAAAAATGTTCAATAATTTAATTTTATTTATTTTTCATCTTTTAACTCTTCCCTCTTGCCACTAAGAGGATTTTTTTATCTTGCTACTTCCTTAAAAAATTTCTGGGCTGTGCTCTCTTGGATTCGATTCCGGATACCCCAGATATATTTTATTAAATAATTTCTTAAATTTTATATCAAAATATAGATAAAACGAACAAAAATTATCACAATGCCGGGTTACAATTTTTAATCATATTTTTATATATTAAATATATGCTCTTGATCTCAAATTATTACTTTCCCCTGTACATCATACTTTTCCTAATAACAACAGAGTCATGCCGGTCATCTATGTAACTCCGTTCTGCAGTAAAAATTTTTAATTGATATCACGTGTTTTCCGGTCTGTACCGGAAGTTCGTATATAGTTAATCGAGGCCTCCTGTCCTTAAGCTTTCAACCTCGTCTCGACTTTCATCCATCTAACACCGTCCTCGAGATTAATGAAGAACAGACAGACGGACGACAGTGGGAATTTACAGGTCTACAATTTTTTCGAATTGCAGCCCAACAATTTATGGGATATGTTCCCATTATGTCATTAGCATGAATTTCAGATCTTTGTGCTCATTTTATTTATTTTAAATTTTTCGGCTCTGTGGGCACTAAAAGAGCCTTTTAATCATACTCGTAATGGGTTTGGTCAGGCATACGATAAAGATTGATGGGATAAGGTAACGCTACACTTGGGTGATTTACCATGAAACAGTGTCCCACGAGAGGACTTTTCTATGGAACATAGAAACTGGCCCTATTCGGATGCTACACCTGATCCACGTGAGCTACTCACATGAAGACAACTCGGAAAACTCCCACGTGGAAAGCCCTTTGGTTAGATGCGAACCCGCGACAACTTGTGGGAGCTCACAATAAGTGCGACAGGATTGTGAAAGACTGACAAGGTTTAAGATCAATGTTTATATCTCTTATAACAATACTTAAATCGAGCAAATAATTACTAATATATCTAAATTAAAAGTGTTTTGATTGGTTTGAGATTTATTTGGTGGCGATCTGACGGGGGAAGCGTTCCAAGAGATTTTTTTTTTAAATGAGAAACTGTACTTATTTATGTATTACTAACGTGAAGAAAACTCCGATAATTCCACGTGTCCAGCACGTTTACCAGATGCGAACCCACTACCAGTGTTCAGTGGTTTTATCCACTCGGCCCATGCATCCTGTAACGCAACTAAAATATGAATTTTGTTTATAGTTTTCGACTTAATACTTGTATTATTTATAATGATAACTAGTTTTCATATTCATCATTCATTTGATAAACTCAGAATTTTGAAATCTTTCATTATTTTAAGTGAAAGCTTTTTTTTCTAATTTTTAAACATAAAATACGTTGATAGACGGCCTTTGACACACTTAACAAAGCGATCGATGTTAGAGAAATTATCAGAAAATGTATTCAACTACTTGAATAAGAATGAAGTGGATGAGAAAATTTATTGATTATGAACGTTTTCATTAATTATGCATCGGTAACAATTAATTTTACTTGCAAGAAGTAATTTTTGTAACCCTTTTCTTTGTCGTAACAAATTCGACTGTATCATTTTTGGGGTGACTTCTTAATGAGTTATGAAAGAATTTTTTGCAGTTTTTTCTCCTCTTAGTAAATTTTTAACAAAAGAATAAATTTACATAGAAAATGTGTTTATTCAACTAAAACTTAACAATGAAGATAATTATGAAGATAAATAAGTGTTAATTAAATTAAAAAACAAACTTTTTTATCATTTACTCATCACTTCCACTCAAAAAAAGGCATAAATGAACTGTGTCGTACGTGTTTTAATGATGGTAAAATTAAGTTTTAACATTTTAACTGTTTACTAATTTATTTGATCAAGTCAAGGGTTCACATCCTATATATAATTCAATATTACCTGTATAATCAATATCGATACTTTTTCAGGTACGTGCTGTTTTCAGAATTTTATTACTTCTTTGCCTTACTCTTAGTGGGAAAACGCTATATAGAGGTATACACAGTTGAAGTATTGCTTATCTTCGTGATACTTCAACATTTTCCAAGCTGCTTTCAGTATTTTTTTCTGAACAACTTTAAAATTTTCATAACCATTTCAAAAGGACTTGTTTTCTTTCTGGTGAGGAAATAAACACAAAATTTCTTTTGGTATATCAAATAAAAAATAAGATTTAAAAAAATTTTACTTAAAGTAAACAATATTTTATTTATACTTTTATAAATTTAAACTAAAAAATTTATTAAAAATGATTAATATATTTCGAAATTTCTTTTAATATTTAACGATATCAGATCGAGATATAAAAAACAGGATAAAAAATTAATCTTTTAAAGAATTTTAAGCTATAAAAATTAATTTATTAATGGAAAATTATAAAATATTAATATCTTATTTTATTTTCTATAACATTTTTTATAAATGTTTACGTTATTTTAATTGATTTTTGACAAAAATCAACAATAAACATACTACATTTTAAATTATTTTTGCGATTTAATAAAAAAAATTTTTCTTTTTTAAATTAAATTTTAATTTAATTTTTTTTATATTCAAAATTTTTAATTTATTCGAATTTATTTAGTTTAATTTATTTTAAATATTTATAAAATTTAAATTAATTTTTAACTTTTAAAATGTACCAAATTAGATTTAATTTCGTTCAACTGAAAAAAATTTTACAAGAATTTTACCAAAAATAAAGTTTAATTATAATATAATTATAATATTAAAATGTTTAAAGTAGTATTTTACATTTTTAATTAATTAATTATTATTATTATTTAATTAAGTAGTTAAAAATTATAAATATTAAAAAAATTAATCTAATTAAAAATTAAATACAGTTTAAAAGTTTAAGTTAATTGTCAATATTTATTTTTTAAAAATTGTCACAATTAAAAGATTTTCTTAGTCATTCGCAATTTTAGCATCAAATTTTAACTGGAATTTTTCTCTTAATTAATATTAAGTAAATAATTCTGTTAGTTAAATGCAAAAATTAGACATTTAATAAATTAATTTAATTATAAAATGAATTAAATAATTAAAATTTGCTTCTATTTAAAATTTTAAAAAATGATTAATTTAATCAATTACTTTGTTTTAAATAATTAACTTTTTAAGCAAAAGAAAAACAAACAGATATGCTAAGGAAATTTGGAGCTGAGATTATGCAAAGTTCAGTAAAATAAATGTTAAAATTTAATAATTTGAAAGGAAAAAAGTATATTTAATTCAGTATTACAATTCAGAAGAAGAACAACACCTACAACAGCAATAGCAGCGGCAATAGTAGTCATAGTAATAACACAAGTAATACAGCAACAGCAGAGCAGCAGCAACTAGTATCAAAGTAACAAACTAGTGGTAGTAGCAATAGTAGTCTCAGTAACAACACTAGTATTAGCAGCAGCAATAATAGTCATAGTAGTAGTAGTAGCAGCAGCGCAAGTAGCAGCAGCGGTAACAGTAATAATAATCAATCAATCAATCAATCTTTATTGTAATAAGGAATATCCTTGTTACAGGGGGGTAAATTAAACATGAAAGAAACACGTAATATCTAGTTGTACAACATATAGTAGTTTTGTTAGGTAACAGTAATAATAATATTAATTTAAAAAAAACGGGAAATTCAAAATTTTCATGAAAATCTGTAGAAATTTTATTTAAATGAAAAAAAATTAAAAGAAAAATTCGTGCAGGTCTACAACTAAAAAGGAAACAAAAACTACAAAAATTAAAGAGAAATTTATACGCTTTTCAATATAAGAAAAATAAAAATATAAGAAACAAAAATATTTATAATTTTTCTTTTGAAATATAAATATTTAGAGGAGAAGAAACGAATTTTATGAAAAAAGTATTTTACATAATTATAAGAATTTCATACAAATAAAACCATAAAATAAAAAAATTTGAACTTAGAGAAAAGGCAGGAAAAAATGAAATATGCTGGATATTATTTTGCAAATAGGTTTGAAAGAAATACAAAAGAAGAAACTTATCTGCAATACATCTCCTGTCGTAGGTGATAACAATTTTATCCCAAAAAAATGATAATAAATTTGGCATTTCCAGCTTCTCATATTCAATAAATCCATCTACAGAGTCCTTTTCATAACCTATGATTTATAAGACCTATAAGTAGGTGGCCCTATAAAGTAGTACGTTATGGACCTTATAAATTGATCTCTCTATATATAAATCTATTGTGTAATGAGTCTTGTAAATTGGTGATAAGACCAACCCTCATAAATCGAACATTATATGGATATAAATAGCATTATAACCTTATAAACTCATATAGTAGCTCATTTAGGATTATACTTCAGTAAACTTGGTTATGCCTTACCTTGTATTGAAGGAAAGACACATTAGATAAAAGGGAAATGGTCCAAAAATGGAATTTTTGATGGTTCCTAATGTCTCTTTTTCGATATTTTTCTTTCAAAAGTGGTTAAAGAACAGATGGATGAACAGATGTATTCCTGTCTTATAGTTCGATTAGTTTGGAAATTTAAAAAAAATGAATTATTTTTCATTATATTTCATGAAAAATATCATTTATTTGGAGAATTTAGAATGTATATTTTTAGATAAAACGTGTTTCCAATTTAAAAATAAATTAATTAAGTGTATAACAAGTTTCTTTAGAGAAATTAGTATTTTTATTAGATATATTTAGCCATTTTTTACATGTTTCAGTTCAATTTTACTTTTCCTCTGTTCTATGTAATAGAGGGAAAGTATGGCAATCGGTCAAAAATGACCCCAAGATTTTTATATTTTTGAACTCAGGTCACTTGAAAAGGTTGAGAAATGCAAGAAATTGGGAGGATTTCTGTACTTATGAATGTTAGTTGTGTGGGTGGCACGATTTAATTCACCCACTTTGAAGCGTAGTAACTCCTGTACTTTTTATTGAAAATTTCTGAAATTTTTCGTGGAGATTTGTGTGTTAGGGGGTTTGATAGTGTTAAATTTTGGTGGTTAAAGGTCGAGAGGGTGGGAAGATAGAGGGAGTCGTGTGTCATATCCTGAGTGTGGTCAGACTTAATGAAGATTTTACTCATTATTAGTATTTACAAATTTTTATAAATTTGTAAATACTACTCACAAAATGAAGCTTTTTGCTATTTTATAATAATTAATAATATAGAAAGTTTTATAAAAAATAAAATCTCGTAACAGATGGCGCTATACGCAATTTTAAATGTTTTTGCCGGAAAAGTTGAGCAACTCGTTTGAGGATTATTTTTATGTATTTTTTTTAATTTAAAGATTTTTATAATATGGTTTAACCTCTGAACGACGGTCATATAAAAACGGTCGTTGTTTGAAGGTTATTTTATATGCATTTTTGTTCTCAAGAAACAGTTTCTAAAAACTTTTAACTGTTTAGAAATGGCCGTTATTAAATATTTGACTGTATTTTATAAGTATAAGTGAAGATTATATTTAAAGAATGGCAAGAAATTAAGATATTTTCAATTGTAAATGTTGATTTGGCTGCAATTTAAAAAAAATTGTAGACCTACAAATTTCCATTCGCTGTCTGCCGTCATTCCTTAATCTCGAGGACAGTATTAGATAAATGAAAGATGAACCCAGATATGGAAATAGTCGGGGGCAGGAGGTCCTGATTAACTGCATATCCTATACAAAGCGAAGTCAGGTTATTTAAATTTAAAACTTCCCCTGAAAGGTGTTAGATAGATGACCGGCACGACTCTATTGTTAAAGGAAAAATATGATGTACAGGGGCAAGCCACTGCTAATTTTAGGTGGGGAGCATATATTTTAAATTAAATAAATTTAAAATAGGATTAAAGATTGCAGCCCGTCATTCTGATTTATTAAAAGTATCATTAATTCGGGCTAATTTTAAAGAGAAAATACCAACCTTTATGAAAGATCTCTCCCATCAATGGCTGCCCAACACCAGTAGTTAGTCCTGGGTTCATCTGATCATCAGATTAGCCAAGTGGAGTTTTCCTGTTTACTTCACGTCTTTAATACCTAAATAGGAGACAGTTTCCTTTAGTAAGTCCTTCTTGGAGGCTCCTCTTGGTAGAGTCGTGGGGTTCACACCTGACCAACGGACTAGCCAAGCGGAATTTGCCGGTTTTCTTCATGCCCCTAACGCCTAAATAAGGACCTCTTTCCCTGTAGAAAGTTCACCTTTAACGTTGCTTACCCACGTGTTACACAGCCTCATCCTATCAATCCAATCCATTCCACAAACGATTTCCTTTGACATTACAGTTAAAATACGCACTAATTTTAAATAAGAAATAGAAAATAAGTTAAAAATTAATAATTTAACGAAGAAACAAAGTATAATTCGTGCATTCCGGAAGAAAATTTACATTTTTTTACACTTAAAACGCCAAAATTTTGATTTAAAAAAGTAGTCTCAATTACGATTCGATGTCTTACTTATGGCCAGGTATTTTACAAGTGGCTACTAAATCAAAAATATTTTAAAATCTTCAAGAAAAAAATTACGTATAGATATTATTTTATTTTTATTTTATGCTATTTTTTTATTAAAATGCTCCGAATTTAGAAGATTTATTCCTCGGTACTAAAAATTTATAAAGCAGAAGTAATGGCAACATATACGTAAACAGACTCAATTATGTGAAAAAGTGCATTTTTTCCTGTTTTCCTCTTTTTTCCTTTCTTTTTTTGCCATTTTCTTTTTAACCTAAGGCAAACGGATGAAGTTTTTCAAAAAAATATCACTTCCTTTGATCTTACTAATATCTGAAACGTACCGGAAATGACGAAAAAGGGATTTTATCTTACACGACGTTTCCATTTTCTCGTTTTATGGTGTCCTATCAGTAATCAGTCACCCGAAATCGGAAAACGAATATCTCTTGCTATACCCTCAACTTCTTTTAGCATGTCCCCATTTTTTTACTGTATTTATAAATGTCATATGGCTAAAAAGAAAAAGAGAGAGGAGAAGAGCAAACAGGAGAAATATCTCAAATAAATCCACTTTTCGCCAATTTTTATTCGTTTATTTATCGATTTTCTTTTGAATTTTTCTTCCTCGTTCTTCACGAAGAGTTATTCTTCTTCGTAATCTTCATTAACTCCCTCACATTCTATATTCTAGGCGCATTATCCAATGTTATATATATTATATATACAAGAAATTTCTGTAGAACAAACTGCAAATATCTCGTTTATTTATCGATTTTTTTCTTTATTTTTCTTAAATCGCTACTTTTCTTCAAATCTTATCAGTCTTCTTATACTGCAAATGTTTATATTTTTATGTATCGCATTATAATTTTTATATACACTGCTCAAATTTAATAAATAAATAACTAATTCTAAAATATTTACAAAATTTAAAGTCTTTTCCCATCTTTAATTCGTTTATTTATCGATTTTTTTCCTTTTTTTCCGTTGTTCTTCCTAATCTTTCCTTATACTCTTCATTAACAGGATATTCTCTGTCACTCTTCATATGGGCACTATTATTTAATTAATAGAAGTTTAAATGTGATAAAAAATTAATAAAAATAGAATGTTTTAATGATTTTTTAAATTTATATTCCATAATTTTATATATAACACAGTTAATTATATATGTTAAACGTCTTAGAAATTCCTCTTAAGAAGCTGGGAGTGTTGTAAATAAATCACTTTTCTTTAAATTTATTCGTATATTTATCGGTTTTTTTTTTGAATTTTCAAGTAAAATGTATGTAAATTTTTAAAAAACTCCGCTTTAATTTCGTAAAGTGAAAGAAAGTGAGCTTAAACACGAGTAGTAAACACTTCAAAGTTTGTGTACTTCAATTACTTTTTAACGCTCATTCTATAATTTTATACAGTGTTTAGACTTAATTACATACATTAAACATGTAAGAAATGGCTGCATCGTATGTAAAATATGTCAAATAAGTTGATGCAAATGAGATTAGAACTCGTATGCAACACCCTACTGATTGACTTTGATTTCCAAACATTATGGATGACAGGAGATATCAGAATTCTTAATTGATAAACATGACAGCAATAACATATTTATGAAGATGTGAAAGATATCAAGCGTGAATGACGTTCATGTCATAATTATTTAATTAAAAGTATTAAAATTATAATTTTAAATAAACTCATTCATTATATATCGTAGCATAATACACAGTAAAGGTTAAATATCATAACTAAGAAAGTTAGAAAATTATAATTCAGATGCAGATTTAACAGTAAAAACTTTGCTTATTTTACTCAAAAATAAGCTTAAACGAGCAATTATTTATTGCCACAACGTCACAATGCGGGACTGCGATTTTTAACCATTTTTAATTTAAAAATCACGTGGCTTCCGGTTCAGACCGGAAGTTGATATATACTTATAACCCTTAAACTTTCCCTATCCAGTCTTGATTTTCACCTACGCAATTCTGTTTTTTTTTTTTTTTTTTTTTTTTTTTTTTTTTTTTCGAGATTAGCAAACGACAGACAGACAGACAATCAGTGGGACTGCGTAGGTCTATAATTTAAACATTGCAGCCCAATTAAAAATATTCTCAAGAGTAACGAATAATTACTATGCAAAGCAGAGTTTATATCCTTTTTAATGGAGTATTCTTAGAATGAATGGGTTGGTAGAGATATAAAAAAAGTAAATCAATTGAAACAATTTCTTTGATATAAAATGAAGTGTGGTTTACTTTATTTAAATTTATACCTTAGTGAATATCCAATGTTATATCAAAGGTTATATTCAGTGGTTGGTGCTATTATATGAGATAATAGCACTTCTAGGCATCAAGTAACACAATACACTTCATCCTTTTTATCTTGCTCTTCTTGCTCTTTATTATTTAAAAAGCTGCAGATAAAAATATCTTAGAAAATAATACACGAAATTTGCATCAAAATAAACTATCATTAATATTATATATATATTTGCATTACTTTATAAATAAATTGTTATTTAAATAAGCATTTTGATTAATTTTATGTTCATTAGAACAATTTTTTTTGGTTTATATTGACATATTTTTCAGTAAAATATATGTAAGTATAAGTTATTGTTGTGTGAAATTGTGTTTTATTTTTATATAATATACTTGTGAAATATAATAATATAATATATATTATAAATTACTCAATAAATATATATATATTTATTGAGTAATTTAATGCATTAATTAATAGAAATAATAGGTCTAGAGTTTATTTATATCAGCAATTAATTATAATTTATTAAACTCTTTTTACTTTTTAATTAATTTACTACATAATCACCAATTTAAAAAACCTAGCATCGAGTTGCCTAACTTTACCAGCAAAAAAAGTTAAAATTGCGTGTGGCTCCATCTGTTATTAGATTTTATTAAGAAACTTACATTATCATTTACTTTTTTTTAAAAAAGCCATAAGTTAGAACTAGGATCTAATAATCGTTTAGGCCGTTCTCTACTTGAACCATTCCAGAAATTCTAGTATTAATATTTATATTTTATGCATTATAAATAAATATAAAATACATATATACCTATAATAATTTATTAAATTTTTTATTTTTAATTATTTTATAGAAAGTCAAGTAAATGGATAAGAGATACTGAAGATAAAATAAGGCCTGAAATAGTCACATATGTGAGCCCTTAATTTTATAAAATATGCGATATATATATATAAACCTTAAAATAAGAAACTATACTTTGGGGCCCCTCTGTATCAGTGTCAAAATCATTTGGGCTCTTCTGTAACTGATAAAATTGGTAAAAAATTAAGTTATCTTCATATAAGGAATATTATAGAAATTTACATAAAATTTTCTATAAAATGTAAGATATTTTTTTGAATTTCTTTTATATTGTTTAGATAAGAAAGAAAAATCGAAGGAATGAGTTAAGAAAAAGAAAAATTATCTTGTGATTTCCTGTAGATTCTCTATGGATGAATATATCATGTTTGCAAAGGCATCAAGGGATATCACTTATCAATAACTTTTGCTATTCTCCAGCGGTTCCTGTCGAAAGTTCTCTTTATTTTTTTTTATCTTTATTTTTATAATTTTATAACAATGAACTGAAACTATAAAAAAGAAATATTAGGAAACATTTTGATTTTCTAAATTGGGCGCGAGCGAGTCATAAATGTGGGGCTTCACCCTTATAAAAATATATGCATAAATCAATAAAATAAATAAAACTTTTATTTAAATTACTTTTGTTTATATATATATATATATAAGAGATTATATTTTGGGGCTTTTTATATCTAGAGCCTGGCCAAATTAGATTTGTCTTTTCTGTTTGAGCCTGTATCTATATAAGTGCTGTATATACAGATACACATAATTCTGGAGGGTAGTACGACCGAATCTTCTTGAGGCATGGACATTGTAGGGTAGGTTTGAGGTGTAGGCATAGTAAGTTATGTAGAGGTTTAGGCAGTACTGTAGTAGGCATAGGCAAATTAGGTAACGCAAATTTTTAAGGGTCTCAGACATAAATAAATGTATAATGGCTTAATTCAGTACTATGAATCAGTGGGCTCTTCTATTTATTGTACACACTCAAGTATTGTATGGTCCTGACTTAACATCATATAACAGGGGCCTCATATTCCTATGCTTGCGTAGATCTTACTCAACCTATATTCTTGTTTGGATCTAGGACAAAAGGGTGTGTGGCCCAAAAGCCAACGAACCGTGTTTCATATATTTTTACCTAAACTCGACTAAAAATTACGCACTACTTAAAAAACTAATTCGATTAATTAATTCAAATCGAGCCTATAGAAAGGCTAACTGACTTTTGTGCCTTCATGTTAACCTTTAAGTACACATTAAATTCTATTTAACAATGTTCTTATACATGAAAAAATAGTTTCTAAATTAAAATCACTCGACAAACTGACAAAATTTGAATGTAATATTTGTAAATAAATTGCAAAAGAACAACAAAAAAATTTACGAGTAACTTTAATCGAACAATGCTTGACAGGTAATTTGTTAAAAGTTTGAATTCGATTACAATTTAATTATTTTGTTTCTGTTTTAACTCTATTCATCACAAAGAAAAGAAGAGAGTTTAATGAACCGTAGCAAACGTTCCTTTTATTTAATTCGTAAATCACTATGCCAAAAAACTTTCCATTATAAGATAGCTTAGAAGGATTAAAGGGGGCCAAACTTCTTACAGATAACGAGTTTTTTTAATCTCATTAGAAATGCAAGTAAGGCAACTGATAAAGAACCACATCCTTACTTTCCATGCACTGCTGCAAAGAAGAATGTCCAAAAAATACCACGAAAAAGGAAAGTATCGTAAAGAATGAAGAATTTTCTACAAATTTTACAATAAAATTCCTGTTTATTTATTGTTTTTATAAAGCAACACGACACATGAGCCATCTGCCTCTATGAGAAAGTGGCTACTATTTAGGTATTAGACACGTGAAGAAAACCTGGAAAATTCCACGTGACCAGCACATTGGCGAGATGCGAACCCACGACCAACTACCGGAGTTCGGTGGTGTTATCTATTTCGTCTGGTCCCCATGAACCTATAGAATGCAACAACACGACGGTGTAATAACTTCATGGGGACCAGGAAAATTTGAATTAGATGACTCCCTGTAGTGTTGACTTCAGACATTTTTTTTTCGGAGAAAGTTTTTGGAGGAAAAAATGTCCTTATAAAAGATTGATTTTTGGGCCTCCTGTTAGTGGAGAATCCAGGGAATTTTCCCTTTTTGCCCACAGGTTAATGCACGACTGCACTTATTGTTTATTAATTTTTTACACAGAATTTCCATAAAATTCAAAGAAATTCAAAAAATGCTATGCAAAACAGGAAATCAATACGTTCTATGCATATTTTACCTCCAAAATTTACAGTAAAACTCTTAATTCTACAGTAATTTTCTTGTATTTGATAAAATCAAAGCGTAAAAGAAGTCGTCGATCTTATTTCCTATGAAACGTTTCAAATAATAATGCTAAATATATCGCGCAAAAATAAGATAAAGTGGGAGATAAAAAGAAATTTTGATTAAAGCAATTTATTTATCATTAATTTTTTATTTTTAAGGAATATTTTTATAAAATTTGAAGCTTAAATGAGGTAACTTATGTGGAAATTATCTATTTCCTAAGCAGTGTTAGACGAAGAATACTAGAAAAGTATTTATTCTCTATATTTTTATAGGAAGTAAAGACTTTTATGAACAACTAGGAATAAAATTTTATCAAAAAAGTGCTTATTTTTTACTAAATTTTTTAATTTAAAAAAATTTTCGATAAAATTAAAGCATGGAAAAGAGAGATCTCATCGACGTAATATTGGAGAGACCAACACCAAAACAACACTTCACAGAAATTTATAAATAATAAATGCATTTTACCATATAAGTTTCATTATAAATCTGTTTATTATTCATTAACATTTATATTTTAGAGCTTTTTCTATAAATTAGAAGCTTGAGAAAGCTTTCTCAAATCTAACTTTTTAGGCTTGAAAACAAATGCCGAAAACACTACACAAAAATAAGAATATTGTATAGAATAAACACTTTTTTATGAATTTTTATCATTTGAATTTGTGATAAAAGTATTTATTTTTTATTAATTTTCTTATTTTTTCGATAAAGTTTAGAAATTTTAACACATACTTCCACCTGAACTTAGTGTTAGTACCTGAGGTATCGAAATGTAAGATCCCTAGGGATGTCTGATTGTAGAAGAAAAATACTTTTTGTTCGACTTTTCTGACTTGTACTGGAAGGTTTCCAACTTTTTCTACAATTTTTACTCGATGTTACAGTGTATTTGCCTGAAGTCGTTAGTTTCCTTCTCTATCTAGGGACACCATTTCAAACTTTGAATAAAAAGTCTTAAAAAGTTTAAAAAAGTGAGTGTAAAAAGAATAAATATATATTTATTATTTTAAAATATCTTATGGCCAAGTTAGTTTCTTAAAATGATAAAAGTAAATTACATTTTTCTTAAACATTCCACTAGATAAAGCAAATTGTATTTTACGATATCTTTCTTGAAACGTTGCCATTTTTACTTTAATATATTTACATTAAAATAAAGTGATAAAAATGAAAAAAAGTTTTATTGAAAATTTATTGAAATTTATAGTTTTAAATAAATGATAAACGTTAAAGTTTTGATACTTTTATTAAAATCTTTCGAATTGAAAATTAAATTACCTCTTCATTTCTTTATGAGCTTTGCAAGCAATAAGTGCTTTATTTGTGTAAATTTTGTGGATTAAATTCTTAATATACGAAACTAGAAGTAAAATAATTTATTTTATTTATAAATATTTAATTTTTTATCTTTTGACATTGATATAAATCCTCGCCTTCCCTTAACACTTACACTCACTCACTAACTTCCAACTGACGTTGCAACGTAACGATGAGAGTGAGTGAGTGAATGAGGTAAAGTTTGTGAGTGAGGAAAAAACTTTTTATATATGAAATGCATAATATTGCCAAAAGGCCAAATAGACCTCTTGGCAATCTGCTTGCAATTTGGCCTCTTTTCTAGAGTAAAAGTGGTTTTATCTGCAGCAGGATGAAGCCTAGAACTATTTACATTTTTGCTACACTCCAGTTTTTGAGGCCTATTATTAAGATGAAGCCATTTACATTTTGCACAGAATACTAAATTTTAGGCCTTTCTGTGTCTAGGAATACGGGGGGCCTAAAAAGTCTCTTTCTACTTATATTGATTTTATTCTTATATAGATTTGAAAAGAGTTAACTTCATCTCATCTTTCTCAAACCTTGTATACTTGAAGCCTTTGTCAACAATAATAATTATTAACTTATTAAGCATGAAATTGTGTATGTAGTTATGTGAATATAAATATCAGGAAGTTATAGCTATATTTATAGCACAAAATCTACGTAAAAATTAATTGATATCGCATTAAAAATCATTTCTTACTTAGAAAAATGTCGTTATTCTGAAATAATCGTAGAATATTTTTGCTATATTCTTTAAAGAAAATATAAATAACCTTTTATTAAATATTTATCATTCACTTTATTAATATTTTCTTCAAATTTTTTATAAATTACTTTGCGTTAAAACAGTGAAAACACTTTATGTATGACATAAAAATTAATTTTAAAATGCAATTTTTTTAAAAGTTTAAATTACAATAAACTAAAAACTCATGAATTATTAAACAATTTTTTTTATTTGTATGAAGAAGTACTACTTTTAAATAATAACATAAATTCTTCATCTACCTCGATACACTCAATTAAATAAATTAAAATAAATAAAAAAAAATTAAGAGATTTGTCAAGAAAATTAGCGGATAATTGAATAATTTAAATGAAAAAAAAAGTAAAAAAGTACAAAATTACTTCTATTAAAAATTTAAAATACAGTTTTAATATTTAAGTATAATTAATTAAAATTTAATTTTAATCTTCTTTATCACTCCCATTCAATTGACTTAATTTTTCCATCTTTTTGCTGGTGTACACGTAATAAAAATAAATATAAATATTTTAATTTATTAACTAAATTGTAGTGAATTTAAAAAAAAATTATTTATATTTTTATAAAAGTGCAAATTTTCTCTTTAAACTTTTTCTTTTAGGTTCAGGCAAACATTTATTATGCATATTCCATCAGACATTGATATAAGTGGAACATCTCTATCGTAACAAGGGAAGAAAGTAACGATAATTGAATGCTATGAAGAAAAGGAGACAGATTGAAGATCTGGATGTGTCATCCCTAACTTGAGAAATGCTCAGGTAGAAGAAAAGATAAGAAAGATATCTGGTAATGAGTAGCGAACTGTTGACAGTTCATTTGTCATCTTTATACTCTTCTGTACAGAGATAAGAAAAGCTATTTTCTTTTACTAAAGAATTTTTGTTATACTTTAATCTATAGTTTCAATGGAGTTATTAGAAGAGACTGTTAATATCTCAAATGTTATAATTAGTGACAACTAATTTTGTGTGTTAACAGTTTTAATAATAGATTATTCATTTGACGTTTTCAAATTTATTTTTTAACAAATAATTTTCTATTTAAAGAGAAAATTAAATTGATTTTTGAGGTTATTGACTTGTTTACTTTTAATTATTTAATTTTCTTCTTCTCATTGTTTGTCTTCAACTTTTCTGGTGTCCTATATGGGATTGCTGTTTCTTATCGAGTATTTCCACTACTTCACCTCCACTCCAATCAATGCCTTTTCCTTTATATCAGACTCTATACAGTTCTTCCATCTTCTTCTTGGCCCTATTCCTTCTCCTCTCAACTCCTGCCTTCGTGATCCTCCTACTTATAGTTCTTATCCCTCTTCATTGCTGTACTATTGTAACCTTTTCTCTTGAATCTTCGTGGACTTAGAAATTCCTCCCAATTTTTTAATACTTTTAAATTTATACTTAAACTGTTCGAAGAATTGCGCAGTTTCTATATGTCTGAAGTATTCTTCTATGGGCAAAAATTCATAAATTATGCCATACTCTAAATGCATCATTACATTTCTCAATAATGCATTAAAATGCTGGATAATAAAACAATTAAACTATTATTATATATAAATATATATATATGCGGTATCCCATAATTTTGGAACCATAGGAGTTATGCTGACTTTAATTTATTGTTTTACATATAAATCATGGTGCGGAATAATGGTTATTTTTATGGTGGGGATTCACAGTCAATATCTAGTGTAGTGAGTGGTTGGACAATTTTATGTATTTTATAAAAAATAATATTTAAAATAATAATATTAAAACGCAGCACGTATCTATGCACTTTAAAGAAATTTCCCTAAATAAAGTAATGGACTTGTCAACTGTACACTTGCAGCTCAGCATGTGTATAAGTCACGTGTTGTGAGTATTGTTTCTCATTCTTTCTCTGACTCACTTCGACTTAACAACTATTTTAACCTCTATTGCTGCTGTAAAGTATATTATAATTGTAAACATGCCTCAAATGGCAAGCATCCTTACTGTCCATTAATCCGAACTTTTCTTCATTAATCCGAATTATAACTAGTTTCAATTAGCTCAGATTAGAGAGACCGTAATCGATAATAATATTTAATTTATATTTTTCAACGTTTAAATATTTTAAATAAAAAAATAAGCATTTTTCACAAAAATTTTCTGAACTTATTTAATTAGGTTGCAAATGTTTTCAATTATAAACAATTATAATTAAAATAAATAATGTAAAATATTTATTTATTAATTAACGAATTAATACTACTTTAACAACGTCATAAAATTCATTCTTGAATTTTACAAATTCCATTTATGATGTAATTGTAAACAACCAACCAGCACGTTTATTACTTGAAGTTTTATGAAAATTATAAACTGTGAACTCGTATAATTAGTCATAAACAGAAGAAATATTAAGTAATGCATTATATATAATTGTAAGTAATGAGACATGATCAATATCACAGCATGTAATGCTTGATACAATGATAAATTTCCAATCCCTGTGGATGTACTTGTTTACTAGGATTAATTCAATATTTGTTACTCGTGTGCGATATTCCAGGTGAGAATTATAGTAAATAATCAATTAGTTTACCACGAAAATAACATAATTCAATTTTATTGCAATGAATATTTAATTTAACATTATATCATGTTCATGAGTACTTTACTTATCTTGTGTTTCATTTTTTATGTCTTATTTATATACATTTCGTTTAATATAAAATTAATTTCTGACATTTTATATCTGTGGTAGTGGCTCGTTATCCTATGGGCAATTGCCTGGGCCCCCACCAACTCGGGGCTTCAAACTAATCCTTTATAAGAAAATATTTCCTTTCAAAACATTCCCGAAAGAAAAATGTCTAAAGTCAACGTTGTACAGAACATGGGACTGGGACCCTATAAGTCAAATTTGCCTGGACCCCATGAAGTTATAACGTGCTGCTGATCTGTGGAAATGTCTTCCATATATATTTGTAAATTCTGAAAGATTATGACAGTAATTTATTTTAGATTTACATTTACTAGACATTATAGATTCTAATTGGCTACAAGTAGCGAATTGAAATTAATGTTGGTTGTTCTAGCTGTCAAGTTACTTATTAAAAACAAATTTACTATCGCTTATCAAGTAAAACCAAATCATAACTTTTTAACAATAAAAATTAATTTTAATTGATATTTTCTTCTATTATATAATTAATAACGTATAATGTACTAAATTTTATCAAAACAACTTAATTTTACTCAATTTTTTTTGCATTTAAATACACTTTAACACTCCCTCGATTTTGCGATAAATCGCCTCCTTAGTCGCCGTTATCGCGCGACTAACTATCGCGATTTTTAAAACAGAAGAACACATTTAATCAATCAATAAAGCTTTCTGTTCATAAAACTTTTCCAGCATGTTAAAATCAATAACTTACAAACCTTCCAGACTCAGACGGTAAGTTCATTCAATGATTGTTTCTGTCTATCCAATTTTTTTTTTTTAAAAAAAGAAAGTGTAGTCAAAGTTGCCTGGAGTGATTTCTGAGTAAGAAAGAATGACATAACTCCATCGACGATTTCTACTGAACAGCTAATGTCAAAACAATTACAAGAAGAATTGAATAAAATATACAATTTTTCTATCAGATAAATCAATATTTGAATGCATCGTATAAAATAAATATTTAAGCCAAAATCAAAGCCAAAATCTTCCCTGTGCTTTAAAGAATTTTTTGCCTTACTTTTTTGTTCAAAAATCTGAATTTTTGAAAAAATTAAGGCAACAAATTCCAGAAACTTAATTTCTGTACAAAAGAATTAAACCAGTTTAACATTTATTGTGGTTGCGTGGCAGTCGTCTTCAAGTGCCAAATTTTCTAATTTTACGTCTACGAAATGAAGTATTATAAAGTCTTTAATATGCCAATTATTTAAAGTCAACGATCAAGCCGATAAAAGGAACAAAATTCGAAATATTCTTACCTCTAAGTATTGTTGTCAGGTGCAGTCATGATAGATGATGATGGATTTACTCAGAAGCATCTCTGCTTGTGACGTCACTTGTGTGAAGACGGACAGCATTTATCTCTTTCTATACACTTTGCTTAAATCAACAATAGTTGAAATTCTCAACGGAAATCTAAGAATCGAAATAAAATGTATTATTATTATATTTACTGGAGTCGGAATATTGAATGGCACCCTTTCTTTTTGTCTTAACCCAGTGAAACAATTCTTTCATAACCAGAAGAGGGACGTCCCAGAAATTTGCAGGAAGTTCAAGTTCAGAATTACTAATATCGAGGATGAATAATTTTGGTGAGGTTTTTTAATAGATTTTTCAATTTTTAGTATCTTAAATAATTTGATTTGTTATGAATGAATACAGCAAGTCTTCCCACTTGACAAATCTCATAAGCGATCTACCAAGAGTGAGAACTTTCCACGGGAAACTTGGTCTGTTTGGGTGTTAAACCACGTGAAGAAAACCCGAAAAAATTTATGTGATCAGATCACGCGCGTCCGACCAGTGTTCAGTAGTGTTTTATAGAAGACAAGCGAGGCAAGAAGACAGCAAAACGTTATGCGTTTTAACACATTAAAATCAATTTTTTGCAAATTTCTTGGGCATTCTTTCAGGATTTTGAATTATAAAAAGAATTTTGTAAGAATTTAAAATATAAAATTCCCAAAATTGATAATTCCCTCCAATGGAAGAATAAATAAAAACTACCGAACACCGGAAATATTTTCTTATAAAAGATTGATTCGAGGTCCCTTATTAGTGGGGGTTCCCCAGGCAATTGCCCATAGGATAACGCGCCACTGCATCAGATCCACCAGTCGCGTTACAGAATACGAACAAGTAACAAATCAAGATTGAAGACGAATTCCTCATAAACTTTTGCGGTTTTTTAAAGCATTTTAGATGATTATTTTTTTATAAAAATGACGAGAAAATAGGTTAAAGAGTTTGATATCATTATCCATTACCGCTCCAACAAATTACCCAAAAGACAAATTTCATGACGAAATAAATGGGATCGAGTGGTTGATGGATCGAAATTATCAGAAGTAATATATTTCAAATAAAAGTTATCAAAGGTTTATAATGTATAATCATAAGTATTACGTACTCATCCGCATATCCGACACCAAAATTTAAAATTATAAATGTGCTATTACTGTAAACGAGTTGTTTATCATACGCGCAGGACTTAAATAAATTTAAGTAAATGATGATAAACATCATCTTACAAATTTGTTTATTTAAATTCTACTGTTTTGAATATTTACGAATAAAATAAAATAAATTATTCATTAATTATTATAACTGAATAAATTTTTCAAAAACATACAAACAAATTACAATTTCACGTAACTTTATTATTTATTTCTCAGGAGTAATTTTAGTCCAGTTATAAATAACTTAAATATTTTAATCTTAAGAAACTTTAAATGCTATATTTATATTATTTTTATATAAAAATATAGTTTAAAGTTTTATTAACGTCGCTCTACTATACCCAATGGTGTGCCAATCAGTGGACAAGTGGATAAAACAACTGAACACTGGTAGTTAGTTGGTCGTGGGTTCGGCCTCACCAACGGGCTGGTTACGTGGAATTTACCGGGTTTTCTTTACGTTAGTAACACCTAAATAGGTGTCGATTTCCCATAAATTTTCTCCCAAGAGGTGACTCCCCTCGACAAATCGCCCACGTTTGGCGTTACTATAACTAAATAAATCTCTTATTTTATTCTGATATATTATTGGATGTTATATTATTATATTTATTTAATTAAGATACTTTAAATTAAAAAAGAAACAATTTAATAAAAGTCTTTATTAAAAATGGGGAAAAATTTATTTTTAAAATCTGCCTCGTGGAAACTGAGGGGGCCTTTTTCAGGTTCATTATGGGCTTAGCCCAGCCCACAACCTCTCGGTCAGTTTAATTTAACTCTGTACAAATGAATAAGTATATGACCGAAATATTAGTTAACCAAATGTGTATTTTTGGCAAAAATTTCTGTTATTTTACAGAGGAGTTTGTGTATTACGGGTTGATGATATTTAATTTTGGTGGTTTAAGATCTAGGGGTAGAGAAGTAGAAGGGGTCAAGTGTCATATCTCCAGTGGGTCGGACTTAATGAAGATTTTACTCATTATTAGAATTTACATTTTTTTTTTTTTTTTTTTTATAAAACTTGTCTTTAAACCTTTTTGCTATTTTATAATATTTAATTATATAAAAAGTGTTTTAATAAAATATCATAACAGATGGCGCCACATACGATTTTAAATTTTTTAGCCGGGAAAGTTACATAACTCGTTGCTGGATTTATTTATCATTGAAATGCACTTAAAAATGTAGTTTTCTTAAAATAAATATGGGAGATATTATTCACAATAACGAGAATTCATTTGAACTTATAAAATATACAAACATTTTTGCTTATTAGAAGTGTCTAAGGATTTCTGGGAAAAAAACAAAATTGTTGAAGAAGTTTGTATTAATAATAAAATATTTAAAAAACTTTATAAACGAAAAAATTGTTTTATTCGAAAATATAATGTATAGACTCGTTATAACGAATAAACTCGCTTGTGTAAGGTTACATTATTTACTCATATAACAATATGTTGTGTAATAAAACATAATGAAAAATCACCGACGCTATTGTGAATATTGACAGAGTTTACACAATAGAAAAAAAGTATAATACTTTGAAATAGATAATTAATATCCGTTAACATTTAAGTAGCTGCTTTTTTTGGAAGTTCTAACCTTATTTTACTTCAGTAGAAGTTCTTTAAAGAATAACCGAAGCGAAATAACCTAAGGCAGTAGAATCTTTTAAAATATTTGACCGCTTAAATCCTTAGTAGAATACAAAAGAAAGAACAAAGACATTCCTTTTTTTTCTTGTTTGGTAATGCCAAAAAAGAGAAATCTTTGATTCTAACCAACCATGAAATGATGATAAATAAAGAACTCGAGCACGAAACTTTTTCCATAGATTTTTCGCATTCGTTTCTAATTACAAACAATAGAAATGAGAGAGAATAAAATCTCTGACACTACCCTTTTGTTGGAATTGACTGATTAATTAAGTAAATATTCAATTTTCAACGCTCTGCAACGTATAACGCGCAGACTTTCCTGCGTAATCAAAGCTTTAAAATATAAACATTTTAAAAGTAAACACGAAAAATAAAAAATTATTTAAAATATATAATTATCAATTATCTCGAATGCCGTGTTATTATTTTCGTGGCGCAACTTTCATAAGCGATTGTGTACGGTAGTTAATTATGTACATCCTTTATCATAATTAAAATTAATTACAGCTTTACGTACGGGGGAGGACTGGTGCTAGATTCGTGAAAATAACACATGGTATATAAAAACTGGTTTGAATTTTTATTAATATAAACGATCACCCCCCCGTTTTCTGTTGTGTACGGACGATTCATAAAACTGGTAGTTTGTATATAATCAAAGTTGTCTTACATGAAATACGATAATACATTTACAACGTTTGTTTATGTATGATTGATGATGCATTTTCTACTGCCAAATGTCCATTTGCAGACAAATCGTCGCCATTATCTTTCGAAGTGTTTCGATTATGAATGAGAAATATAAATCACGGTCTATAAATATTTGAATAACGCTTTGGGTGTCAAAGTATATAAACGCCCTCTTTTTCTCGAACACTAAACTAGAAACTTTTTCGTAAATTATATAAAAACCCGTTATTTATTTTGCATTCGCTTCACTTTTATTTAATTATTTCTTGTGTTTCTCATGTTTTAGGATGTAATTAAATATTTAAAGTTAAGGCAAACACAAGTGAATTAACTTCTATTCATTTTCTAGTGTTTAATTGTAATCTTTTGAAAATTTAGAAGTGTTTATTATAATTTAAACATGAAAAGTTATAAATTATTTATAAAATTAACTGTTTGAAATTTTAAATTTTGAATTTATTTTAGCTTTTTAAATTTTAATATGCTTCAAACATGAAATTAATGAGACGAGATACGAAACTTTATCTCTATAAATGGCCCACTAGTGGTCGAGTGGATAAAATAACTGGACGATTCTAGTTGGTCGCTGGTTCGTATCTCATCAACGTGGAAGTTCGCTGGGTTTTTTCACGTGTATAACACATAAGTAGGGATTAGTTTTCTGTAGAAAGTATACTCGAGAAATAACAGATGACCCATGTTTTGCGTTGCTTTATTCTTCCATCAATGCAATTCAATCCATTTTACCCAGGTTTCCACATAGATTAACCTCTAAAATTTAATAATTTCTATAAGAAAATATAAAAATAATATTAATCAGAGCGTTTTATTTGCGAAGAAAAATCTGTACTATTGATTTTATTCGTATACTTTTATAACTTTTGGAGAGGGATGAAGCTTTATATTTGTTACTAAAGCGGATTTCACTTCACCAAATCCTGAATAGAATGTAATATAACCTCTTAACAACGGCCACCGATTCGCAAAATAAGAAACGACCGTTGTTTAGAGGTTATTTTGAAGTATTGTTTGTTCAAAACAAAGTTTCTGAGAAAATGGCCGTTTTTGGAGGATATATTTAGGGTTCCACCCTGAACTTGTATGTAATATACCAATAAAGTTACGTTCCTATGAAAGAAATATCGAATTTTTTAAGCTGTTTTCTAAATCTGACATACAGAGCTATGTTTATTTTATAATATCAAAAGAATTGAAGCGCCAAGAAAATCTTGTAAACAATAAGATATGAAAGAGTGAAGAATGAAGACATAAGTGACGCTCGCTACCTGTACTTCTCTCCATATTAAACAATGGATTTCTCTTTCACTGTACAAGGTATTTAAAGTGAAAGAGAAATCCTTTGTTGAGACTTCTCTTTCACTTTCAAATCCTTTCACTTCATAAGACTTCTATTATCGTATGCAAAAAGTTCATTTGTTGTATACTTTATTATTAAAATCACACTATCAAAATGAAGCTTGTAAGAATGATTTATTACAACAAATTTCACATTCATGATAAAAAGGAAAAGTGCAAAAATTCTGATTTATTGCTTAAAAAATCGTTATTAAATTATTTAATTTATAATTTTATATTTCAATTTTTTAAAATATTTTTTAATAATATAAAAATAAAATGAAAACTCAAATTCTTATTAATTTTCCGGAATATTTCTCTTATCATTCTATCAAATAAAAAAAGTAATAAATTGAATTAATTTTTTTTCTTGATCGTGTATAAATTATATTAAAATTTTATTAATTTAATTCAATAAAAAATTCATGGATTTAAAATAATAAACAATTTATTAATATTTTTTTAATTATTAAATTAATTTAAAATATACCGGTTGGCTGAAAAATCAATTAACCTAGCTAATTCATTATTTAATATATTGGTTAACTAATTTCTTAACACGCTTCAAATAAAAAAAATAAAAAAATTAAAAGTAAGATAATCTTCGCTGATCTCTGGCATTATCGCGTCGCGATTGACGCTAGGTGCAAAGCGAAGCGACGTTATGATACTATTGATTTTTCCATTTTTATTTTTCTGTTTTTGTAACATTAATCTTCTTGGAATTACATGAAGCTAAGCTTATTAAGTTTTATTAAATTAAATTGTGAATCTTCAATAACATTTTCCATTTTCTACCGTTCAAAACAAAGACGTTTAGCTGAACAGATGCATTAAATTATCCACATTCCTAATCTAAAACTATGTAATTAAGGTAAATTCGGCATTTTACAAAGTCATTCTTGGCTTAAAAAATAGAATTTTAGGCATTAAACAGTAGAAAAAACATCCATGAAAGCAAGAAAGAGGTCATTTTCTAATAATAGAAGATCATAGAGCTTTAGGCAATTTCATCAGAATCGAGACAATGTGACAATATTGCTTTATTGAAGGTTCTTAAAGATTTTCTGGTTATAGCTTCTTCCTGACTTAAGTTGTGAAGTCGATTGTCCTCCATATTGATTTATAATCGAAATAACGATTTTCCTGATTTATATAAAAGTAAAAGATGTGGTTCCTTCCACTATAAATCGAATTTCTTCAGCTCTAACTACGCTTCACTCTTAGAAAATATCCTTTTTTTTACCTAAATTCCCATTTAATTCTGGTAAGTACTAACTAAAAATTTCTTTAGTAAAAGAAAAATTGTTGCGATATGTCATTTTTAAACGATTATTATACTTACAAACTTTAATGCTATTAAAGAAGAATTTTTTTAAAGGTTGAAGGTACTTAGAAAATGGACTTTAAAAAAGAAAACTCAATAAAAAGTAGACTAGAAAATAAAGAAAAAAATTTTCTTGGAAGTTTGGATTATAAGTGTTTGAACCATTTGCAGAAAAGTCAATAAAATGGATATTGATTATATTGATTTCTTCTTTAAATTCGTTTCTTTAACGGTCCTAAAATTTGCCATTTTTAACTTAATAAAAGAAAAATGTATTTTTTTCCACTTGACATTTGACAAATGTACAAGTTCTAAACAAGTAAAAAATTTCATTTTATTCCGGTTAACGGTTATAATATTTAAATTTAAATATTAAATTTTCCGATTTTCTAAGTAACGATCCACTAGATAAATATATAAATATATCCTGCACAATTATATTTTTTAAAAAGAAAAATAAATACAGGAGTTCTTAGAGGAAATGAGTTTAAAATATTTAATATTTAGGCCTATATTTAAAAATTAATTTTTAACTCTATGGCAAATTTACAGGTAAAATAAACGAGAAAAATTATCACAATGCCTTAGTGTAATTTTTATTCATATTTTTAATTCATTTAATTTAAAATATATGCTCTCGATCTGAAATTAGTAGTTTCTTGCACCTGTACAGTACATCGTACTTTTTCTGACAACAAGAGAGTCGTGCCGGTCATCTATGTATTAATAACTTCGTTCTGTGGAAAGATTTTAATTGAAATCATTTGATTTCCAATTTATACTGAAAGTTTATTTAAGTTAATCAGAGCCTCTTACCCATAAGCTTTCTATAATTGGTCTAGACATTCATCTATCTAACATTATTCTCGAAATTAAAGAAGGACAGATAGACGTACGACAGTGGGAATTTATAGGTGTACAATTTTTTCGAATTGAGGCCAATAAACAAGCTACAGCTCAGGGCCTTAGTCCTTTATAAATATTTATATAATATAAAATATTAGGGCCTTAATAAAAAAAATAAAGGCCTTAGGTCTTTATCAACTTATAACTGTTTGGTAAAAATTGAAGAGACTCGTACAATTTAATATAATTTCTATCTAAACAAATTGATAAATTTATAGAATAATATTTTAAAATAAGATACAGATAAAATGAAGAAAAATGTATTTTTTGGACGTTTGACAAATGTACAAAGCTTATAAAAGCGAAAGACAACATTTGCATCTGGAAAAACAAAAATTTTAATCCCTTAATTTTCTAAAAATAAATCCAATAAATAAATATAAATTTATAGGATTATATGTTAAAATATAAATAAATAACAGATATAAAATAAGTAAATAATTTCTTTCTCATTAAAATTTACAGTCATTCGTGTAAATTTTTCTTAAAGTTTTATAAATAAGTGATGCGGAAGATGGTTCTGGCAGAGGAGGGGAAAAAAGTGAGGGAAGGAATAATTTAAATTAATATAAAAATTTTTGAAAGAATTTAATTGAAAATTCAGAAGTAAATATTTTAAAATGAATTACTTTAAACTGAATTACTTATTGAATCTAAAAATATTTGATTTAATAAAACATAAAATTTTTATTGTTCAATTCTCAATGGATTTAAAAACCAATTTACTTTTTGTTGTAATTTAATATTTAAGTATACAATAATTTTGGTATTTTATTCGTATTTTAAAATTGACTTTATTCATAATTTAATTTATTATTTGTTCGTCGAAGCAAAAAATAAAACGCTTAATTACCCTTCTAGAAGGCGTTTGCAGTGTTAAAGAGTTATAAATATATAGGCTAAATTGATTTTTATTCATTTAAAAGTACAATATTTATTGTTTATTTTTTACATATTTAAACAAGTTTGTACACAAATAAAGTAACACAGTGCAGACACCACACTATATATTCACTTTCAGTTCTTGATGGATGTGAGCCATATCTCTCATTAACATCAATTGTTTAAATATACACGGTGACCCAAAAGCCAGTTAATCGCTAAAAAAGAAATTTTAAACAATTAATCAATATTTTTATTAATTTCTTTAATTTTATAAAAGAAAAGCTTATAGTTCTGAATTTCGTTTACTATTCACATTCACAATTTAACCTGAAAATATACAAAAATAGTTAATTAACTTTTCAACTATTTCAACTATTGTGAAGCTGTAAAGAAAAATATATTGTTGATGATCACGTGCTTAACTGGAACACACACGAGAAATAAATCCAGTCTTAATCTTGTCTTTAATTCAATTAAAATGGGGTTTTTGTGCTATTTTAAAATTTAATACTTTGTTTGGGGTTTGTGCTTTAGAAATCAACCATAGTTTAGATAAATAGTAGTTAGGTTTGTGTTGATGACAGCTAGGAATAATTTTAATTATAATAAGCTGCGACAGGTTATGTCATTCGTTGCCTTCAGGCACGCTTTAGGTCTATACTCTTTCAGTAATCCGGCAGCCCTGGGTGCGAGGAATGGCCGTACTAGCAAGTATCCAGTGTATTAGCAAAGGTTAAAAAATTCATTAATTTCGTTAGATATATTGAATAGATTGTATTCTTGATATCGTTTAAAAAATATTATCAGAAACGATATTATTTGTAAGGGAATAAAACTAGGAAAATAATGTTTAAAAGGAACCATTAGTTTTAACGACATACAAAAATAAAATCAATATTCTGTTGCAAGTTTTCTAGCTGGAATTTTCTATTCTGAAACTCACTTGTAACCTTAACAACGATTAATGTCATTCCCAGATAATCTTGCAACCGGTTATTTTTTTTTAAATATATTATTATAATGCACTTAGTATCACATCAATTATGGATATTTTCTGCATGATTAATGATAGAAAGTGATTACTTTAATGGGAAGTGTGCTCCTATACAGATTATTGTTTTTATAATTTATCATTAGAATTTTTCTTGAATATGATAATTATCTCATACATTTACAAGTAATGATCAAGTAGAAAGCAATAAATTCACAAAGTTGATAAACAATGTAAAAAAAATTCAGTTTTAAATAAATTTGCAGCATGTTTGACGCGACGTGTTGCGACTCGTCGCGCGCGTTCAAGGTCATTCAGGACAAAAGTAGCGAGCGTTTAAAGTCATTCAAGATGGAGGGAGGCCACGATGCATGCCATATTTATACCACTTTTTAAATATATATATACATAAGCAACTTTTTAAAATTGTAGTACTTTAACAATGAGATTTTATATAAGGAGAACAGGTAAAAAACATTTTAATATATTTATTTAAATAAAAACTTAAATATATATATATATTTTAAATTTATTAATGAGAGAAGAATCATCAAAAAAATTAAGTATTTTTTAAATAAAGCAATAAACAGTTCAGTAAATTAATGATAATCATCATAATTACAATAACGATAATTATCCATTTTCCATGTAATTTAATTTACTTAAATATTCTCCAAACAATTATCTCAGGAAAATTATTTGATGTAAATTTAAAAATCTTAATTAAAAGGGGAAGCGGAAAGTTTTTAAAAATCGAAATTTTTATTACTTTAAATAATAACAAACTCATTAATTGAAATTAATTATTAAATTAACAACAACAACAACAATTTGATCATTTGCCTTAATTTTATACCTTTTTAAAGCAAAGATGTTTGTTGGATTAATGTATCTCCTTTGTTATTTTCTAATTATGTTAATGAGATAATTACATACAGTTATGCTTGAATAAAGTTATAAATTACTGAGATGAAGTTAGAGAATATTTTTATTGATTTGAAACAGCAGTTAATTGTTTAGTAATTATACAATTTTTTTCAAGTCCATTGCTTTTTTAGACATCTGAAAGCTTCTACATTGTTTTGAGTAATAAAACCATTTTAAAAGAAATAAAAACGAGCAATTATTTATCGTGACATTGTCACAATGCCGGGGTGCAATTTTTAATCGTATTTTTAATTTCTTTTATTTAAATTATCTCAAATTACTAATGTCTTGCCCCTGTACATCATACTTTTCCTGTTAGGACAAGAGTCATGCCCTCCATTTATGTAACTTTGTTCTGGGGGAAATTTTCGAAATGGAACAACGTGATTTTCAGTTTAAACTGGAAGTTTTTGTATAGGTAATCAGGATTTCCCCCTAATTTTTCCATATCTTGTTTCTACTTTCACCTATCTATCTCTATTCTCGAGATTAAGGATAGACATCAGACAGACGACAGCAGGAATTTATAGGTGTATAATTTTTTTCAAATTGCAGCCAAATTACAAAATACAATATTCTAAATGCCATTAAGAATATCAATTACATATTTTTATACGTGGAATAAAGTGTAAGTTGCCTTACATCTTCCGCATTTCTGTCTGCCTCTCATCAACCATACTACATTTAGAAAGGGACATTGTTTAATGATTTGAATTAGCCATTTAATTGCAGTAGCAACTGATGGATGATGCTTTCCTATTCCCAAGAGTTGTCAGTCGCAGTGTAAAGTAATTACTGTCCACTAGTAATTTACCCTTTCGTTAGTTTAGTTGGTTTGTCAGGTGACAGAATGCTTGAAGTCTGACTTAATTGCCCAACTGAGAGAAATCATCAGTAGATTATAGTCGTAAGAACATTTCCAAATATTCCTCTAACACAACAATCAAAATCTTTATTGTTGTAAGACAAAGTTTTACAGAAATTCTTACAAATATTTATTATACTATACATCAAAGATACGCATCAAATAGATTAATAATGTTGGAAACATTACGGTAATTTATTTTAGAATTAATATTGATTCAGAGGTTAATCGCTAACCATTAGAATCTTAATTGATGTAATTAATGACGATTAACATTAATTATTATCATATTAAACGTATTAACCATATTATGAAATTATTCTAAAGTTCTGAGTGACTATGAATAAACATTAATGAATGCTGAACTAAAATATAAATATATTTTGTAATTTGGCGTTTTTCGCATTTTATAGACATAAATTATCCTGTAATTTCATTAAAAGTAATTAAAATTCTTCAGTAAATTAGTGTAAGAAGGAATTCGTTCAGCATTAAATACACTCGTGTATTAAAAAACATCAATAAATATTATTTTCTAAAAATAAGGCTTATATATCATGAAATTATAAATTTAAATAATAATTCTAATGAAATTTTATGGAGTCGACAAGTGAAATTCATATTGCCACTTTATACAGTAGATTTTGATGCTTATTAATAAGAATTATAATATATTGAACGGGTTAAATATATAATTTATATAAATATTTTTAGCATTTTAAACACCGTATTTATCAAAATATTAATAAAGATTTATTTTATAATCATTTTTTTCCGCCATAGATAGCTAAGACAGAGAATAATGGTGAAAAATTACGTTTACCGCGAAGAAACTTCAATGCTTATAGTACAGAAGAAGAAATTTTATGATATATATATATATGATAAAAATTTTATGTGCTAATATATGCTATTAAGATAATACTTAAATTATTATCAGCTTCATTCTTATAATACTAATGATAGTGAGAGATAAGAAGTTTATCAATTATTCTAAACCCACAAAAGTACTGTTTCCTAAGAAAAATTCTAGAAGTTTTGAAAAATAAATCCCAGAATTTCAAATTATTCAGTACTTTTTCCATTAAAATTTACATCCACTGGGTGTTTCTTAAAAGAGCAAATCTTTACTTCATTATTACCATCTTCAAGACACAAAAGACAAAAAAAAAAAAGAGAGAGAGAGAGAGAGAGAACAGTGCTGTTTTCATAAATAAATTATTTAAAAATCGAAGAAGAAAATATATTATTTTAAAATATTTTTAAAGCTGTTCGTATATTTATTTGATTCATTACTAGTAATGCGACTAAGAAGAGAGATAATTTTAAATACATTAAAGATTTATCCCATTTTGGAAACTTCTCTGTACTGTTTTTTGTAAAAATATTGATATTTTAGAAGATAATAAATGTGTTATCTGCCAATATTCAGTAAAGATAATGATTAATTATCATTAATGATAATTAATTAATCATTAAGGGAAATGAAAACACTTACAAAAATTTTTATAAAGTGATTGGAATTATCTTGATCCATATTTAAAGTTAATTTTAGTAGCAATTGTTAAGCTTTTCGAGTTTGGAAACTTCATCGTTGTCATTCTTCTTGTTATTTTTCGAGAGAAATTGAATTTAAACAAAAAATTGTATACTTTTTATATTGATAAACGATTTTTTCGATAGCTTATTGTATGATTGCACATAGAAAAAATCCAGCAAAGAATTGCCTAACTTTCCCGGAAAAAATTTAAAACTGTGATGACGCCATCTGTTATGATAATTTGTTAAAAACGTTTCATATTTATTATCTTTATAAAATGGCAAAAAGCTTAATTTCGAAGCTAGAAATGAGTTTTATAAAACAATTGTAAATGCTAAATAACGAGTAAAATCATCATTAGATCTGACCACACTCAGGATATGACACACGACCTCCTCTATCTTCCCACCCTCTCGACCTTTAACCGCCAAAATTTAACAGCATCAAATTCCCTAATGCACAAATTTCCGTGCAAAATTTCAGAAATTTTCGAATTTTCGACAAAAGGAGTTATTTATTAAGGTTTAAAGTGGGTGTACAAAATCGTGCCTCCCACACTCTAAGATCGATACATACAGGAAAAATCCTCAAATGTTTTTGCATTTCTCGACGTTTTAAGGTACCCTGAGTCTAGATCTTGGGGGAGGCATATTTTGACCGATTGCCATACTTGCCTTCTGTTATGTATAATAAGCAGGAAAGTAAAAAATCCATTGATGTTATCAACATGGTCCCTAAACATTAAACGAGCTGTTGCGAATTCAAGAATGGTTACTGAAGCAAGAATAAAAAGTCGATGAGGTAAAATAAGCTTCAATATTATAGCATTATTGTAAATCTTTTATTGAAAAACGAAAGAAAAAATACAGCTAACTTTTTCTTTTATGTATACAAAGTTGGTAAAGTACTCGACGTATAGAATTAGCCTAACACTACGGTGGAATCTAATTTTTTACTTGCTCTAGAACAGTATAATAAACAGCAAGCCTGATTTATACATAAACTAAACAAGTTATAACTTAGGGCTTGAAATCTTAGAGTCACAGGCTTTTAAACTAATATTTAAAGTTATAACTTAGGGCTATAACATGTTTAAATCCGACCCTAATGAGAAGTACAGGTTGAGGCATCGTTTTCCTCCATTTTGAGATAACGATCAGATTGTAGAGAGTGCAGAGGCATCACCTATTGCTTTGAAGACCTCAAGAACGATTCAGAGTCAGGAACCTCATGAATTTTTTCGTTAACGAGCTATTTCAGATAAGTCCCGCCTGTTCCTCATCATCCGTTTTGGGCCTCGACTAATCTATAATGGACACGGAAAAAGGCTCTTTTGATGTCTACACAGCAGAAAAAAAATTTAAGAACTAAACTTTTCTGCTATAGATCAGGTTAGTTTTGTGTAGGTCACGTAATTTAGTTAGGGCTTCTTGTTTAACTGAGTAGGGCCTCTCGTTTAACTAAACTATATCAAAATTATTGATTGGGCTGCAAATTTTGACAGACAATACACAGACAGATGGACTGGCATTCGTCTGTTGTCTATCTGTTTTTCTGTTCTTACTTAATCGAGAACGGAGATTACTTATTACTTATTTATATTTATTTAAAATAGCGTTATACAAATAATTATCTTTCGTATCTAAAGCGATTTTTAATTGTAATTCAATCTAAAAATAATTTTCTGTAAAGTAAATTTAATTAAAAGTATTATTTTTACAAGTAAATTCTTAATAATAAATATTTATTTTCTAAATTAAGAAAAAAAATTAAGAAGGAAAATTAGAAATTGATGCCTGCTTGTTTAAAGATAATAAAACGTGAGCAGCAAGATAAATATTTATAATATATCATTAGCTATTGTTTATATCAAAAGATATCATCGAGTAAAGTAATCTGAGGAAAATCCAGAATATAATAACTGTACCGAAACAATTCTCTATTTACCAATTATTTTCTTTCATCTATTTTTTTCTATAGGCTATTATTTGTTTCACCAACTGCAAATACAACTTTTTGATGATCTTTTAGTAAGATATATGTTTGCTCTTAATGCTAGGAAATCCAAACCAGTTAGAATTTAGATTAAGTTTTATCAATATAAACGACTGTAATTGTTTTCCATTCAATTAATAATGTAACTTCAGAAGTTTCTAGCGAGAAAGAACTCGTTAAATCTTTAAATATCGTGTATAAATAAAAGAAAACTAAGCTGAATAAATTATATAAAAACACTAGAATTGCTTAAATTTATCAGAATTTTGGTAATAAATAATTTTCTATCACCTATGTGACTACATATAGTTTTGAATCACGCTCATTAAACTGTATTTTTACATTACTGTACTGAAAATAAAAGTCGGTCAAATGACTTCCCAAGGTTTTTACATTTTTTGACTGAGGACACCTTGAAACATCGAGAAATGTGAAAAAAATCGGGGGAGGTAATTTCTGTATGCGTGGATGTTTGTGTGTGGGGGGAATTTTGTTCACCCTGTTTAACGCTTAATATCTTCTGTTTTTTCTGTCGAAAATACAAAAATTTTGCAAGGAGATTTGTGTATTAGGGAAATTGATACTGTTAAATTTTGGTAAAGTTTGAAAGGGTAAGGAGATAAAGGGGGTCATGTGTAGAGTCGGATTTAGTGACGATTTTACAGATTATTAGCATTTACAGTTGTTTATAAAACACATCCCGATCCTGAAAACTGAGCTTTTTGCCATTTTACAATCATTAAAAGTATAAAAAGTTTTCAATAATAAAATATGGTAACAATTGTTTCTAGGAAAGTTAAGCAACTCGTTGCTGGAATTTTTTTTCTAAATTGTCTTGTAAAACGATAGCTTTATAGGATAAATTGTGGTTTATATTATATACAAGAATAAAAATTAATTTATTTTCCTTAATTTTTAAAGAAAAATAATCGCTTAAAGAAGAAAAATATAAAAATATAATGGCTACAATTCAGAAATCTTCAGAGATTTGTGTAATGTTATTTCACTATTATACATAATAATTAAAAATTTAAACGTGTAATTTACTAATTTATTTATAAAATATTTAAATTTCTAATTGAAAAAAGTATTATTTTATAATATAAATTGATAGCTTATATTTTGAAAACATTTAGAACTTTATATTGTCGTTTCGATTTGTATTTATTTATTTTCTTATACCCTCCAGGAACCTTAAACTTTATACACAACAACGAAAAACATCAAATTCAATTTTGAAATCAATTATAAATCCTATTTTTATTCATGAAATTTGAAGTTGATTGAAATACAAGACAAGAGATATTCGTTTCCACTTGGATCGATTGTTCTTTCTCCCAAACCTTTCGGATTTATTTCTTTATCCATCCAATCGAAAGTAAAATAATAAGATGTATGTTTAGAAGATATAGGAAACTTCCCCCACTTTTTATCATAAGTATAAAGGTAGATAGGTAAAGATAAGAGAGGTAAATAAAGGCAGAAAAGCTGCATATCTAAAGTTGTACCCAGGAGTAATAGTACAATTTCCCTTCATTTCCTACCCTGATACGGATTTTAGGTTACAATGTACTATTTTTCAATTTTTAGAAAAAGAAGAGTAGAGATTGCTGGAGCAGAAAATTTGCCTTTTAGTCTAAAAAAAGAATAAAAAAACGGATAAAAATTTGTTTGGATTTCGATAGAGCAATACAAATTTATGAAACCTTTGATCGATGTTGATATGAAGAACAACAACAAAGTTGTGGAAAAATCGCCTAAGAAACTCTGAATTTTATAGTGTAAAATAAATACTACAAAGGGAAAAAAGTAGTATAAACCTTATTTCTTTTTTCTACGCCGTGATTTCTTACAGGATAAATAAATATATATTTTCACTGATTTATTTATTTTAGATTTTCGGAATTTATTGTATTCTTCAAAGCAGGAGAGGAAGGTGTGAAGAGGTAGAGGAAGATGCTAAATTTAAGAGAAAAAACTTTGAGATATTTAAATAATTTTTTTTATTACTTTTATGTAAAAGTTAAAAGATTTTTCGTTTTCCTTTTTGTTTTTCCTTTTTCTTCTCTAAAGACGTAGAGTTTTCTTCATTTAACTAATGCTATTTACATGTAAAATTCGGAAATATATTCCGCACTACTCTACACAACTCGCACAAATTTAAACTTCCATCTAAAACTTTTATTCTCATTGGAAAATATTTTCCATATCGTTACAAGTAATTCGAACATATAAATATTTAATACTTGCACTTCCCCCCAATTTTTTTATATAAACCTTTTTTATATTTACATATTATAAAGGAGAAACGATTTTCTTTAAGTCTCTACATTACACGTGAATGGAATGTATTTTTTTTCATATATTTTAAAATAAAACTTCGTTCTCTAATAATAATAAACTTATTCCTTAAATTTCTTTATTAATCTTATAAAATTTATTTAATTACAATTAACAATTATATAAATTAAGTGAAGTTCATAAATTGGATTTTTTCTTCTTGAGGGAAAATCATTAAAATTGATTTTCTTTCTCATCAATTTTAAATAACTTACGATAGTTTTCTCATGTAAATTCAATTATCTAAGGAAAACTTTAAGAGAATTTTCGAAAAAAATCGATATTTGTCACTATTTCATTTTCTAACTTTTTCAGAAGAAGAAAAAATTGTAAGAAAGTTGCATCATTATTGACTCGTATGGTTATGTAATGTTTGAAAAGTTTTACAGAGTTAGAAACTAAACACAATTATCACATGCCCTTCGATAGAAACTATGCCATGGTAAATAGATTTAATATAATATATGAAACATTAACGTGAATTTTAATATAATATTTATCATAATCAATGAAAATATTCAATTTAATTTTTTAGTGTTTTCTCATTAATGGATTAAGAAGAGAAAATTAGTGAACAAACTTGGAAACAAGAATAAGTAAAAGTATCTTATATTTGACTCCAAGAAGGTTCCTAGTAAAAGAGAAAAAGTAAGAGAAGCTAAGTGGAAGTTGAAAACGATGATAATGGAGAAAGATGATGAGGAAGAAAAAGAGATAGAAAAATGTAAAGAAGAAAAACAACCGAAGAAGCAAAAGAAAAACATGATGATGATAATGTTTTCACAATTTTATTGGTAAATTTATGTATACCATAGTATCTTATGTTAATAATTTGATACGCCGTTACGATTTTTTTTTTCTTATAACTTTACATAAATGTAACTAATTTTACCATTTATTCAATGTAGGAATAAGTTTTTCTTAACTTCGCTAGTTCGTAACAACAATTAAAATTGACTAAATTACATTTTTTCGTGTAAGAAATGAAATTTTTCTGACAGTAGTTTAAAAAATAGCGAATAACACGAGCCTTTAAATTTATATAAAAACTGTATTTAGCGATATCATATAAATAATTTATAAGTAATAAAACATTTCTCATATGTATGCAGTTTCAACTTTCATAATTGCATATAAAACTCTTCCATTAGCGCTTATTGAAGTAGAACTCCTTTCAGGACTAGTCTTATAAGATATGTATGAAACAGGTAACAAGTAAAGAAACGAAAAGAAAATAAACGAGGTTTTAAAAAAATATTATAGATTAAATTTGGCTAAATTGAAAACAATCGTATCATTAATAAAAACATGTTTAAATGTAAGAGAGCAATGAAATATCTGTCCAGGGTACTTCAGAGGATGGACTTTACTTCCAACTTATCTCGTTTATCTGTATTATAAACTGAATAAATTTACATAAATCACATAAAAATATTCCCGAATGTCATCATTTTTCATTTATTTACTGCTACAAAATCAAGCTATAAAGAAAAAAAATAATAAAAATTTTACGATTCTTCATCTATAAATCGAAAGATAAGGATCATTACTCGTTTCAATTAAGATAAAATTATTATATTGGAATGTATGTTACTGGATATAAATTGAATTTTTATAAATAAAAATCCATTTATGCGAATGTAGATGATGATCGAGAGTCAATAATGTTTTCTTAACTATACAGGAAGGGGGAAAAAGAAGAAGAAGAAGAAGAAGAGAAAAAGTCTGTAGAGAAATTATCGATTTAAACTTTGTAGATACAGAGTTGAGTAAGAAAACTTAGTCTAAAAACAAGATTGACTATTTTTGACAGAATTGTTATCCATCATTTTGATTTTTATAAATTACATTCTATTGTTGCCAATATAAAAGTTGACCAAGCTATGAGACAAATAGGTAAAGATAAATGGTTAATATTAAGTTATATTTTTGTAAAAATTGTATTAAATATTTCGAATATTCATAAATGTTTTCAAGTAAACTATAAAATATATTATGCTTTGAGGAAATTAAATTAAAATATAATCGTGAGTTTCATCTGAGGGTTTCGCGTTGTAAGTCTAGCTTAGGGCCTCACAGTTTTACACGTAAAATTATTTCGTGGAGGGTGTTTTTGGTTCGGACCTCACCAATAGACTGGACGTGTGGAGTTTTCCGAATTTTCTTCACCTAAATAGGGGTCGGTTTCCCATTAAATACCTCCTGGAAGGCATCCAGACCATTGCTGTGTCTGAAAGACAAAGCAAAACACAGTTAATTGACTTCTGGACTACCCTGCGTATGTGTATGTGTGTAATTTAAACAAATTAAACTTTCATAAATGCAAGAAAATAACTATAATTAATTATTTTATCAATAGATTCCACAAAAATTGTATTTGAAATGTTATACTTCTATATATTTACTTTTAAAATATTTTTAGAATTAAAATTATTTATTAATAACATAATTTGTAAATTTATAACAACACATTTCTAAAATAATTAATTAGTTTTAATTAGATTAAGAAAATATTAAATTAAATTTTATTTTTAAAAAAATATATTGACATTCTTATTAAATTTTAAATTATTTATTTTTAAGTTAGCTATAAATTACTTTTCATTAAAAATTCTTCGTAGATAATCAAATTGTATGAAAATTTCTGTAACTTATTAAATTTTAAATATTTAAATATCTCATTTAATTAGTTTTCTTTTGTCCATTTAATTATTTGAATTTTGAAAATTAAAAGACTAAAAGAATTATATAAATTTTTCATTTTATTTTGAACTTCTATTAATTATACAAGCAATCAATTATCATTAATTTAATTTTATTATTATTAATTTTAGAAATTCTGTAAAATAATTTGTATTAATTAACTATTCAGGCAGATATGAAAATCATAATTTGTTCTTTTCACTGAAATAAAATTATATTTAAGTTAAAATTATATATAAAAAAATATTTTGAATACAAATTTATAAATATTGTACATATTATAAAATTGTATGTACAATTATTTAAATTTGAAATTTTAAATGTTATTCTTATAGTAGCGAGGAAATTGTCGCTTATCGCAACGCGAGTAGGCGACGCGATAAAAAGATAGCGACGCGAAAAACTAAGCGATAAATTGTGATCGTAATCTTGAATATTTTAAACAAGATAAATAAAAGGCATAATAAATAACTTTTTCATATGGAAAATTAATAATTTAATATTTTTAATTATATAAAAATTAAGAGAAAAATTGATAAATTTTTTTCATTAAAAGTAGAAAAAGGGGCTTTATAACTGTAAAAAGGTATTAAAAAAAATACTTTTACACCTTTAAAAACCAAAAAATTTCCCTGGGGATAAGGTATAATAATTAGAAATTTGTATTTATAAGAAAAATTCAGATTTAGAAAATCTATTTTATCACATTATTGCAGTTCATAACCTCGCTTCATCTATTTTTCTTCTCTACTCAATCCAAGGGTTAATGGCAGCGTCAAGTTCACCATTCACTAATTAGTGCTAATTGCTTAATCTTTCTGTAAGATGTTTTGCCTTTCACTATGTCCCAGTACTAATTATTCGTTCTCTTACATCTTTTCTCTCCATCATTCCTTCAAATAATACCGCCATCCATTCTGAATGTCTTAATACATCTCTTATCATGCCGTTCCTTCGTTTATTTATAGTATTAAGAATGCATCCGGTTTCTCCTGCTCTTTCTAAAAGTTGCTCATTGGACAGTTTTTCTGTAAGAGCTTTCTTTAGCATTCTCTTCCAACACCAACAATACTAAAGACGTGTAGTTTCGTTCTCTTCTTTTTACTCAACGTTCATGTTTCTGAACTACACAAGGTCACTCCCAAATATAATTTTTGAAGAGTTTTCTCTTCACATTCACAGAGATGTTCTGCGATGTTAGCATTTCTTTCGTCCTGTACAACTTTTTATTTTCCTGTGCAATTCTCGACGTCACATCTTTTACACCTTTCCCACCAGATGTTATGAGGCTTCCCAGGTAACAGAAGTTCTCCACACCATATAATTCTTTCCCTTTACATTTTATTGATCTTTTTTTCCTTAGGTATTGGAATTAATATATTCTGTTTGATTTGCCCATTTCTATTATGCTTAATTTCTGATTGTATAGATTATTTTTTTTAGTTTTAGCCGACTTCACATTAGTACTAAATTGTGATATGTGTCCATGTTGACAATAGGGTAAGTCTTACTATTTGTAATTTGTTTTCGTGACTTATTTATTGTTAGGATATAATTAATTTGAAATCTTCTAGCGTTCCCTGGCCTTGTCCATGTGTATCTTCTTCTAATGTACTTGTATAGCTGGGAAAAAGTGTGTGAGATATAGTCCTTTCGTAGCTTTTCCTAAAACTCTTTTTTCATTTCTTGTTCCGAGTCCAAACTTATCTTTGATATTACTATTCTCTTCCTCTCGAATGATGACGATCCCGTGGTTCTACAGTTAATTTTATCATCAATATACGTTCATTATATCTTCAGTATCCAGATATTCTTTGTTTCACGTTTCTCTTTAAAGCGAATTTAACTCTGGCCAATTCATTCTGTGAACCAGAGAATAACTCTATAAGCTCCATTCCAAATTCCTCTTAATTTAATCCTCTCATCTCATGTTTCAAATATATTAATTCCGATTTTACTCATTTCGCTTTTTAAATTTTCGAGTCGTCTGTAATTTCACATAGATCTTACATTCTACGTATCAAATTTTCAGGGATTTTCTGGTTTACAACGGGAAGAACCTACTCTGAAATCCTCTTCAGTCGGTGACGAATCTCTCTTGTCGCAATACCGCGTGTGAATTGTGAATTGGTTAACCTTTATGCTGATTTTCTTGAGAAGACAAAATGGCGAGTTTCCGTTTCTTTCCATCTTGTAGTGAATTAAACACTGGGGACATTGTGTCCATACTCAATGTTTCCTTAATGAGCCTCGCTAGTGTCATTTATGTTAGTGGCATCTGATTGGTAATGGTAAGTGTTGCTGCTCTCACCATATTGGATTGAGAGGTTTCCTTCTCCTAAGCACCTCACTTAGTTAGTGTGGATCCTACTCTGTGGGAATCTTTTGAACTTGGATGGCATAACTACTGGCATAGTTTCTCGAAGACATCGAGCGCAGAATTCCCACTACCAAAGTGGAGCCTCGCGTTCCTTTCGTCGAAAATTTCTGAATTTTTGCAGGGAGGTTTATATATAAGAGGAATTGATGTTATTAAACATTATTGACTAAAGGTCAAGAGGATGGAAAAATAGGGTCATGTGTGACATCTCGAGCGGGATTTAATGAAGCCTTTACTCGTAATTAGCATTTATAATATATGTTCATAAAATTCATCTCTACCCTCAAATTAAGTTTTTTGCCTTTTGTAATAATTAATTATATGAAATGTTTTTAAATAAAATCACATAACAGATGGCACCGTAGGCAATTTTAAGTTTTTTTTTCGAAAATGTTACGCAACTCATTGCTGGATTTTTTTCAATGTATTCGATTGATATTAAAAAATGGAAGTTTACATTGTTTTTATAAATGTTATAATAAAATTATATTTTAAGATCATGATTTATGTTTTATTCGTCATTTAATGTATAGAAAAAAATGTTATATATATATATATATAAAGTTACGTTATATTGATCTTGATTTTGATATTGATAAGCAACACAACAAAACGATTTTTCAATTTTTTCGGTTATGATGATTTCTATATAAAGTATTTTTTGTTATCGATATTGACCAACTGTAACTGTAACTATCAATAATAAGGAAATATAAATTGATTTTGCAATTGTTTATAAAATTGTTCGGTGTTCCCAAATATAAATCAAATAAGAAGTAAAAATTGTTTAAGTATGCTATATATATCTAGCTCTAGTATTTATTTTTAATATATCGTCATTATTTCTTTAGAATAATTCATAATTTAAATTAAATTTTATAGTAATTGACAAAAAAATTAAATATGATTACGGTAATTTAATGATAAAATAATCGCTTATCGTGTCGCTTACTCAATAAGCGATTAAGCGACGCGATATTAGCGATACGAAGAAGCTCGCAAATTACAAGCAATAAGTGTTTTTCGTCACAAATAAACGAAATTAATTGCTTTTAGGTATATAATGTTTTGTGTCACAAAAATATCATAAATGATGTGTAAAGAAATATCAATCTGCTTTATTTATAATATTGTAAAATAAATAATAAATAAATTGAAGTTTAAAGTAAAGTTTGACATTTATGATAATTAAAAACAAAAATTGAAATAAAAATGAAATACCGTAAGAAGTTGGAGTGTTAAATTTGTTAATTTTTCTAACATTTTTTATAAATTTAAAGGTAAAAATAATAAAATTAATGAAAGTAGAAGTATATTTTTCTTCTAACAGCTGCGGTTTACTGCAAGAAATTTGAAAAATCTTGAAAACAATCAAATATAAATAGTTTTGAGATTCTTTAAATTTTAACGAACTCAAAACTAACTTGGGAACTCCAAAAGTTCTTGAAAAAATAAAGTTTTTAAGATCTTTAGGAATTCAAAACTTCAGAAATGAATGGAATCTTTAAGGAGCATAGAATTCTCAAAATAATTATTTTATTTTAAAATATAAACTTATCTAGTAAATAAGTACCGACTTTTCTAAACTTTAAACATTAATTTTTTATTTATATATAATTTATTAATGAAACAAATGAAAATTATTGTGACATCGTCACAATGCCGACTGCAATTTTTAATCATAGTTTTAGTTTATTTAATTTAAAATATATGCTCTCGATCTCAAATTAGTAGTGACCCCTGTACATCATACTTCTCCTGATAACAATCGAGTCTTGCCTGTCACCTATGTAACTCCGTTCAGCAAAAAATTTTTGAATTGAAATCGCACGTCTTCCGGTCAATACCGGAAGTTCGTATATAGTTAATCGGGGCCTCCTACCCCAATTCTTCCATATCTGTTCTCATCTTTCATCTATCGACATCGTTATTGAGAAGGAGAGACAGGCAGACGGACAACAGTGAAAATTTATAGGTCTACAATTATTTCAAATTGCAGCCAATAACAAATAATAATAATAATAAGTAACAAATACTTTTCAAAAACAATTAAGTAATATTTTATTGTTTACAGTAGCTGAAGCACGGAAAATGTTTTAAAATCCGTTTACAAAGATGAAAAATAAATTTATTATTATTATTCTACGTTATTTTAAAGTTTTTTGGGGGATTATCGTCTCTTCGTTGCAATTTTCAAGTAATGCGGAGATTAAAAATCCATTTTTCTTCGAAGCTTAAACGTCCACACGTAAAGCATCCAAGAAATAAAAGGCAAACAAAAAATAATAATAAAATGCATTACAACATTTAATAATTTATAAAAAAAGGAAAATTGAAAAACAAAAAAAACGACAGAACAATAATTGCTAAATAAAAATTGAAAAACAAGTATAAAGAGATATCTAACGAAAAAAGCATTAAACCATTAATTTTTATCAATATAAATTTATAATTTTTAAGTAAATAAATTAAATTGAATTATATTTTTAATTTTTAATACGAATTATAAGTTTAATAAGTTATTTTGTGTCTTACAAATTTTTAATGTATCACCTTGAATTCATCTAAGTTTAAGACGTAAATGTTTCTCGTTGGAATTAATTAATGAAGAGGAAAAACATTACTGTAATGTTTGGAAGAAAAAAAGGGGAAAATGAAGTAAATGAGCAAAAATTTTAAATCATATTCTTAATTTAAAATATATGCTTTCGATCTCAAATTAGTGGTGTTGTTCCTGTGCAGTACATCACATTTTTCCTGATAACAACAGTCATGCTGATCGTCTATGTAACTCCATTCAGGAGAAAATTTTAAAATGGAAATCACGTTACTTCCGATTTTAACCGGAAGTTTAAATATAGTTAATTATGGTTAAATATGGAAGAATTAGGTGACGTCCTTTCCCAATTTTTCCATATCTGATCACGTCTTTTGTCTGCCTAACAGCGTTTCAAGCTTAAGGAAGGACGTACAGACAGACGGATGACAATAGGAATTTATAGGTCTACAGTTTTTCAAATTGTAGCCCAATAAAAAAAAAATTTTAGAAAAGATCGCAAAAATTTTATTGGTTAGAAAGTAAATCGTTCAATTTCTATAGTTCATGTTGTACTACCTTTATCCTATTTTATCGTGATTTATAAATCCAGTAAACAGTGGCTATGGTTACCGGACACAATGGCGACTCTTTATATAAATTCGACGTTCTTGCTTGTTTTCCACGTTCGGAAAGTGTTTTTCTGACAGAAAATTTCAACATTTCGTCTTGTTCAATAACAGCTGTCATGTTTGAAAAATCAACTTTGGCGTATTTTTTTTAAAAAAGGAATTCGGTTAATTTCCTAATATACCAAAAAAAATTCGGCTTAGTAGTGTGTTATTTACACCTAATTACTTATTATTAATTGGCATATAGATTTGTTATTAATATTATTCATCTTACAAAATAATATGTTAAAGGAATTGCGATAGCGAGACACGACGCGATGAAATAGCGTCGCGTCTCGTTATCGCAAACTCCTAAACTAACCTTTTTAAAACTAAGGAAATTAAACTTAATTTTAGGCTTTAATTTTTAAAATTAACTTTAAATTTTTATTTTTACTAAACTTTCCAGCAATTTTGACAAAGTATTGCATTACAATTTAATACAATGAGCAGTTTGTTATCTTAGAGTGTGGAAAATTTCATCGTCAAAAATATAAGTTATCACTCAAAAATAAGTACGTTTATATATTTATTACGTTTAAAGATATCCAGTTTTCTTGTAATAAGTAGAAATCTGTCAAATTTGTAACAATTTACATATATTTCGTCTTTTAGCAATATTATTTCCTGTCATAATGAGAAAAAAATAAGCAAAGAATGGGATTTCTCTTATAGATTTGAATGATTAATGGTGATAATTTTAACCAATAAAATCAAGAAAATTGCTTTATTATGCACTAACTGCAAGTCAGAATTTTTATTTTTCAGAAAAATGAATAAAATTTTAGCAAATTTTCTTAATTTAAAGTTTTCCCTGCGAAAAGTGTAGACAGAAAGACAATGGCATTGTATACAAGCAATTCATTGAAGTGTTACTCTTATAAAATTCTGTGAAACCTGTCTAAAATGGAACATGGATAAAACGGAAACTTACCTAAATAGAAAAAGTTCTTCGAAATGGAGTTTATGTTAAAGAAAACTTGTTCAAAACGGACATTAAAACCAGAAAAAATATACTGTGTACTGTGGAATCCGGTTTACACAGGTTTTGCCGTAATACGAACATTTTACAAAACGTTCTGTAATTTTGAAAATTTTAATGTTTTGTAATTAATATTTACAACAATTTTTATCGATTAGGATATAAATTGGCACAAAGGTTAAAGTTACAAAGGTAATTACGTGCATCATCTGGAGTAGTTAAATGTCGATTGAAACGTTATTACGGATTTCATTTTAGAAAGTTAATTTTCCATAATGATTATTATTATAGAGATATATTTCTAGTAGTCAAATTATTCGTTGATTTTGCAGAAAATTTAAAATCAGCTTGCAATTCTTCTAAATAGGTACAGTACGTGTAATGTCTATATTTATGTCTAACTTGTAAGTATTTTTAAAATAATTATAGTATTTATTTATATCAAGTAAATTTAACATAGATTTATATTCACATTGCTTAATTTTATGTTTTATTTTCTACTAAATAGCATTTTTCTACAGATAGTGTTAACGTAAAACAGGGGTTCCTAACCCTTTTCCTGTTGTTATCCCTATATAGAAAATACTTTTCAGTCAACTTTCTTAAAATTTTTATATTATTTCACAAAATTCTGTGCAACATATCAAGTAAATTATTAAATTGGTTAATGAATTTCCCACATGATTGTTATTGCCGGGCTGTAGTCTTTAAATTGCTAATCTATACATTCTCACCATCGTCCGTATGTCTGTCCTTCGTTAATTTCGAAAACGGAGTTAAATAGATGAGAATTGAGACAAGATGTGCAAAGCTTAAAGGTCAGAGGCACCGATTAACTTATACGAACGGCCGGTCTACACTGAATGTCAAGTGATTTCAATTCAAAATTTTTTTAATAACAGAGTTAGATGACTGGCATTGCTCGATTGTTATCAGGAGAAGTACGATATACAGGAGCTGGAGATACCACTAAAATCGAGGCCAGAAATTGAAAACTGAACATCTATTAATTATGTACGAACTTCCGGTTTGAACCGGGAGTTACGTAATTTTTTAAATTAAGAGATGACTGAAATTTTCAGCCCGGTATTCTGAAGATGTCACAATAAAGAATTTTTCGTTCCTATTTAAAAATTATCTGAAATTCTCAAAAAAGTACAATAAGTATTTGATTTTCCTATCGACTCTCAATTAATCCTTTGAGTTTCATCACCCCTTTCAAAATTTCATTGACCTCAAGGGATTTATACGGATTCCGTTGGGAATTTCAAACGTAAAACATCGATTTAACGTCTTTTTTGAAAAGTGAAAAAGCAGTAAATGCTTCATAAATATTTAGAAAATGATACAACAAAAAATGTAAAACAGCAAAAATCAATATCATCTGATAGTGATGTTTGTAATTTACGGCAGAATCCCCTAAATTGGGTATTATCTTATAAATTGAAGGAAAATGAATAGCCGATAGTAATACAAAAATCATAATTTATGGCAGAATCCCTTAAATAGGGTATTATGCTATAAATTTATGATGTTTGTATATCAGAATCTAGGAGATTCTATCTGTTACAGCAGACAATCCTCTATTCAGTAAGTTCTGTGTATATTACGAAAGTTTAATTCGTAAATCTTATAACTCATCCAGGAAATAACTGGTAGAGAGAATTTTAAATCTATATATTTAAAAAAATCTATAACTTTTACTGATATTAAATAAGTCATAAAGAGTTAACTCGTCCGGGTCAAACAGGTTATGAGTTGAAGTTTCCATTTAAGAAATACAGCGAGCCTGTGACAGCCGGAATTGCAAGGTACTGAATATTTCCGGTTTAGCAGATTTCCACCTTGAACAGGTTGTTTAAAGTAGAAAATCGCTCTGTTTCGAAGAACTTTCCCCATTCAGTCTGTTCAGGTTTCGTTTTAGACAGGTTTTACTGTATTTAAGTTCTTCTGATTATCATTAAATTTAAACAGTATTCAAAGCTTAATAATGATTTTATCAATAATTTTAATTAAATATAAAAATATATTTTAAAAATATAATTAATTTTTTCCAACATTAGCAGAAGAACTCTCGAAAATAACTTTTTCAAGCTTAGTTTCTTTTTTTCTTTTTATTTTTGTTTATCGCCGCATGCTAGATGTTACTGCGGCTTTATCTTGAGCTTCTAACTTTGTAACTGGATAAAAAAAAAATAAGTAGGTTATAACAGCTTATATACCCCGCTTCTTAAAAAAAGAAGGATAAAGAAGGTTTGAAACTATCATACACCTAGAAGATAAAATTAAAGCAGCAACACACGTGTAAGGAAAAAAATATACAGATAGATTTTTATGAGGAAAACTCAAAATTCTGATAGATATATACGAAATAATTATCAGAAATAGTATAAATTTCAAGTATGAGACAGTACAGAACGTATAAAAACTAAGTTATTCTTTCAGTTGTACCTGAAGAAACTCTTGAAAAAGTGTAATTTTATATTTTTATTGAATTTTATATTGCTTTCAAAAATTTATTAAATTTTAAAATTCTTACCGAGTGAAAAATTTCAAAAATATTGATTTTTTTAGTAGAAAAAGTTTTAAAATGAATATTACAGTAAAACCTGCGTAAACCGGAATTGCACGGTACCGACTATTTTTTCATTTCCGTTCTGAACGGGTTTTTTTCTGAGACAGAAAATTGCTCCGTTCAGGTTTATTCAGGTTTTGGACAGGTATACATTTTAAACAATATTCAATGTTTAGTATAAACTATGAAGTTCTATGAACAATTTTCTGTGAAATTAACATATTGCAGAAAAAATGAAAATGAAATGCAGAAAACAATGGTTTTAAACAGCGCCACCTGCACGTGGCGTTTTGAGTTTCGGACCACGCTGTATTTAGATATTGGGGCATGAATCTATAATAAACCTACTTTAAATCATACTTAATCGCACAGTAAATAATTTGATACATTACATATTCACTGTAACGTGATATCTTTCAAGGAAATACTTATTTGTTCAATAAGTAATCTTTATTTGTAAAGAAAGCTGGCAACGTTCTTGCTGTACCTTTCAGGCATTCCTCATTTGTTCTCATCTGTAATGATTACTACCATTTCCTTTTAAGCCTTCGGATTTTCATAAAATTACTAATACGAATGATTACTCGTAACACCAGGGTTATTCAATACATACATATTTAAAAAGCTAGAACTTAATCGATTTATTCTACCAAATGTTATTAAAAAACACCTGGAAAATTTCAGAAATTTTTCATATAAAGCACAGGAATTATTAAACTTCAGAGTGAATGAAAACAATAGTACCCTCCACATATTGAACATCCTTTCGTACAGAAAAAATACCCAACATTTTATATTTTTCGACGTTTCAAGGTCCCCTTCATTCAAAAATGTAAAAATTTTGGGGGCCGTTTTTTTGACCGATCGCCTTACTGTTACATATAACACTCGGAGAAGTATTAGAGGAAAAAAATCAGAAGCGAATAAACTGCCATTTAATAAAATATTTGGTATTTTGTTTGAAAGAAAGCCAAAGGCTTCAAATATGGAATACTTTATCATAATACTTTAATACGTTGACCATTGAAAAAATTGAACCATTGAACCATTGAAAAAATGGTCTATAGGTGATTTAAATTCATGTTTATCTATTTGAAAACTAGACAATTCTTCTAGAAGTTTATCATAGTTAATATCTGAAAGAAATGAAATGTGGTCGACACTTCTATGCGAAAGCCATAAAAATGAGTAAAACAAACAAAATTACTTTCATAAAATTATATATATTTTTACATAAAAGACTAAATTTTTTGCCCTCTCTGGACACAAAAAACAGAAACAGTTGGATAGAAGGGAACAATGAGACTTCCTTTATCCATTTACAGGAAAGAGTAAGTAAAACTTCATCTTAAAGTATTAAATATGAAAACGATCTCTTCGCATTGTTTACTCCACTATTGAAAGACGGCCTTCATATTGTTCACTCCAAGAAAATTACTATTTTTGATGGAGAAGGAAATGCTTCTTAGTAAATAGTATTAAATCTGAAAATTATTTTAAAATCTCTCCTGTACTCCCAGGAGAGATTTTAAAATAATTTTTATGTTTTAAGGACATGGAATCATATGTAAACAATACTACCATTGCCTAGTTTTTGACACCTTTAGTTCTTTCCTTCTTTGAAAGAGCTGATCGTATATCATTTTATGTGTTAAGAGATAGTTCTGTAGAAAAGGACCATGGAAAATCTTGGTATTTCCGTGGTCGTTTTCTACAGAATAGGATAAACAAAAGTAATAGGATCACAAAAAATATAGTCTAAAGTCTGATAAACTGTACATCTGTATGGTGCATTTAAGTATATATCGATAGAACTTTGACTACAGAATTATTGAAAGATTGTAAGAAGATTTTTAGAGTAAGAACTTGATGATAGAACCATATTTACAAAGATTTGGTTATAAATACAGAAGCAAGAGAGATTCAACTTTCATCTCACTTCTTTCTCTGTATAAAAGCACAAAAATATATAAATAAATTAAATTAAACGTATATTTCACAAGTTTAAAGTACAGCACGATCGCGCTAATTCGAACTAATTGAGGCCGGTGGAAATTCGGATTAATGAAAAGATCGGATTAACAGGAGATAAGTGGGTGCTTACTCTTTGAGGCCATTGTTTTACTATTGTAAGATACTTTTTAGCATCAAATAGAGGTTAGAATTGCTGTTACGTCAAACAGAGTCAGAAGAGTGAGTAGCAATGCTCACACGTAACTCATGCTTACTTTATACGTGAGCTGCAAGTTTACAATTGATAAGTCTACTACTTTAATTCGGATTACAAAGGGTTCGAATTAGCGCGACCGTACGATAATATTTTTTACATGGAATACGAAATTTTGGGCGTCTCTGCTAATTTCGGATACATGTACATAAAGGGTGCCAGCAGGAATCCTTTCATATTTTATAAAATAAAGTACTGTAAACCGGACTCCACGGTACCGTATATATTTATCCGGTTTGATAGGTTTCCGTTTTAAACAGAGTTTTTTTTTTAACAAAGAAAATTGCTCCGTTTCGAAAAATTTTCCCTTTAGGCAGGTTCCATTTTGGACAGGTTTTATTGCATTGAAATTCTCAAAAACCGTTTCTAATTTCGAGCACTGACAGGTATTTTTATTCATTGTAAAAATCAACATTACTTTTATTATTATTTTTTATGAAAGAAAATGAACAATAAATTTCTGGAGACAATATTAAAATATAAAAGAAATGAAACTGAATTAATTCATTTTAATATTCTAATTATCGTTTCAACTTAACGAAATAACTTCTTTCTTGATAATGACTCTCTGACAACTTCACAAGATTTCTTATCATGGACTAAGAGCTTTTTTTTCACTTTAATTAATTTAATTATTGCTATACTTTTAAAAAATCTCATATATTTTCCAGAAGAGAGATGTTTTTCTCTAGTAAATTAAAAAAACAAAGGAAAATACTTAACAAAGTACAATTGCAGCATTAATTTTTTTTTCATTCTTCGTTATTTTGTGATTCATTTCCTAATGACTTTTATCAATTAATTAATATTTTGTTATGATTAAAAGAGATTATAAATACGGTAAACCTACGTAAGCTGGAATTGTAAGGTACCGAATATTTAACAAGTTCCGTCTTAAACAGGTTTTTAAAAACAGAAAATCGCCCTGTTTCGAAGAACTTTTTCCATTTGGGCAGGTTTCCGTCTTAAGCAGGTTTTTTGAAATATGGAAAATAGCTTTGTTCCGAAAAAATTTTTCCGTTTAGGCAGGTTTTCGTTTTATTCAGGTTTCGTTTGAGACAGGTTTTACTGTATATATAAAAATACGATAAGTAGATTTAACGGTAATGAATCAGGAGTAATTTTTCAATTTTCATTTTATTTTCTAGAAATATGCAAATTATCTACAAATATATTGATAACTTCCTTGCGATCTTATATTTATAGTTTTAATGATTAAGTTAGTAATACCGAGTAATTGCTGTGTATCACCAGCCAGCAATCCACTGATCTAATTTTCTTCTTCAGAAAACGTTCTCTCAAAAAAAAATAAATAAATAAATAAAGTTACGTTAATGGATTAAGAACAGACAAACAGACGAACAAAATGAATACAAAGTTTCAACACTCGTTTATTTTGTTTCTAGAGGTAGAATTTCACAGAGAAGTAGAAGAAAAGAATGCGATTTTACACAAAATTACAAGACCTCCTAAAAATTTAACTTTTTAGCGTAATTTTTCATATGTTATTAAAATTTTACGATTAAAATATTAAAATGGCGGCGTAAATGAACAATTTTGAAGATTTTTACGATATTGTTTATTACAAATCAAGAGAGGAAGGCTTTTTCAGAAACAAATGTTTCTGAAAAAGCCTTCATGTGTAATTCATGCAGATCTTCTCAGTATCATAATGTAGAATAAGATGAAATGAGTTTTACTCTCGATAATCCGACATAAACGTTTGGAATTTCACAAAATCCTTACTTTATTCCGAACTTTACAGTTTGTCCACAACACACATTTAAGAATTCAGCACGCTGTACTCACCTGAATCCTTACTTAAAGTATCCTCTTTATCCTTACTTAGGATTCTGTACATTCCTTTGAAAGATAATATAAAGGGATCATCAAGATACCAACTTAAATATATACTTTAACCTTTGGTTCTCAGGTCGAGATCGTGTTAAAGATACTGCAACTCTATATATATATATATAATTAAGGTAATTCATATCTCTAATGAAAACTTGCATTTGCTCTAGGTTTATGTGAATTAAGTTTAAATAAATTAATTTTATTTAATAGGGAATAAAATACAAAAATATTAAATTAAAACTTGTACGCTACAACATTAACTTTGCGACAAAATAAAATTAACAGTGACTTGAGAAATATTAATGATTATGTGTTCTGCGAATAGAATAAGTAAACTTGTTAAACGGGGTTAAATTTTTAAAATTAATTAATTAATTCTATTATATTTAATAAATATTTAAGCATAATTTTGCTGATGATGACATGTTAAATATTTTCCCTCAAAATTATAGGAAAAAATAATAAGTTTAATTATTTAATTAATTAAAATTAATTAAGAAGAACGAAATAAATAATCTACATTTTGAGTTTTAACAGATTTTATAAAATTAAATACAATCGAACCTGTAATAACGGACACTTTTCAACAAGGGCCACCTCTAAAAAACCATCATTTTTTTTAACAGAAACTTTGGACAAAATTGCATACAAAATAATTTCCGAAGAAAAAACCTCGGAACAACGAACAATTTTTTAATGTTTTCGTCAGTGGCCGTTGTTCGGAGGTTCGACTGCATTAGTAACGAGCCACTAATCGTCCAAAATTAGTGCTTTACAGGTTTCTCCTGCCATCTGTAGAGAGAAAAACACACTATTTTGTAAATACGACTGTATTTCTTTAAAATAAAATTATAATAATTATTTACTGTGTAATTAATTTATTTTTGGTTTAATTTATATGCTTTTATAGTTTTAAGTAGTAAAAAAATTAATAAATATATTTTAAAATATATTTAAGCTGGTATACAACCAATAATAAAACTTCAGTTTTTAAAAATTTATTAAAAATATATAAATTAAAAAACTTTATAATCTTTAATATGTATATCGAATCTTTTAAGTGAATATTTAAGTATGTAACACATGCGAAGTTAATTAAATACGTGAATTGTTAACTGTATACAACGTTATATTATACAGTTAATACCTATTATAATGAATATTATGCAATTATATCATTTAATTCGGTTTAATAGAAAAGTTTTGCGATATATTTTAAATATATATTACTTATTACTTATAGATTTCTACAAAATATAATTATTAAAATTAATTTCTTTCTATATATATCCTCAGAATTATAATTCTATTAATTTTCAAAATTTTAAAGTAAAATAAATAAATAGGGGGGAAAAAGGGTTATTTTTGGAATGATGAATAAAGAAATTATTATATTTTCGAATTTATAAAGCCTCATAGTTGTAATTATAAGATATTTTTTAGAAAATGCAGAATTAAACATCGATCTTCGCGTAAGACTTAACATGTCTACCGGTGTATGGCGTAGACACACTCTAGAAAAAAATTACTTTTTAAGTGTAAAACTTTTTTACGTGTAATTTCATTTTAATATTAAATAAAAGAATAAGTTAAATTTACAATTAAATATTTTATACTTATTTTAAATATTTAGGTGGAATTTTACCATAAAAGTTTACTTTTCTGATAATAAACTTTTTTATAAGAGGAGATCTTTTAAAATTTATATTTTAAAATATATGAAAATGAAACAGAAGAGCTTTATAATAATTTATAAAGTTAAAATTACGCATTAAAAAAGCACTTTATTGTATAATACTTCTTTATGATACGAGTAAACAAATGCAACTTTTAATATTCTAATTTTCTCGGCGCACTTAATACTTTAAGAATGATAGATTCGAAATTTTAAAACATTCCCCGGAGCATTATATGTTATTAATTACGTAAAGAAATAATAAAAGTATGGTACACCAGAGAGTCGTATTTCACCATCTTTCATCAGCAGAATTATTTAATTCATCTCTGTCAAGAAGCGAAAATTAGCAAGTATCCTTTAATTGACAGTTAGAACATTTATCATAAAACTGCAACTATTCGAAGCGTTAAAATTGAAATTAATCAGCAGCTATTTGATGTTTGAAACTTCATACAACTTGTTAAACTTGAATAATAATAAAATAATCCCCCAAGTAGGCCATTATCTAGAAAGAATTTTAATCTTCCGGCTAACTCTAGCAAAAACGTTTGATGAGCCTCATAAAATGCTATCAATTAATTTTAAAAAGACCATCTAGCTGAAGTAATCCCTATTATAGTCATTAATTATAGTAAGGATAGCGTGATGCTTGTGTCTAACAATCAACTTGATCCGCGTAATTCTGTGTTGCAAAGAATTCGAACCCGTAACCTTCCGTTAATTAAACAACCGTTAAAAGTTGTAAATTTTATTTCATGCCCCGTAAATAAATTTTGGCAGCTGTTAGCATCACTAGTGGCAAGAATCAAACTCTTAATGCATCGTTATTGATGCTGATTGAATTTGTCGATTGATCGAAACGTGATGAGACCGGAGTTCATTAGCTCCTTCTATTTCTCCTTTGTACTTGCTTTAATTAAGCAATTGATAAATGATGCTAATGAATAAATAAAAATTTCTTGTACTAAATTCTTGAATGATTACGTTTTCTCGAGTATTTGCAATTTTCAATACAAATATAATTCATTAAGAAAATTCTGCTTACAAGTTAGCGCGCTTTGAAAATCGGTATCAATGAAGAAGACCTTTTGTCTCATTTAATACAAAGAATATGATAAAATTACTAAGTTCTTTAATTAGAAATGCTAATGCAACATTCGTTTTCTTAGAAAATATTCTTAAAACCATTAAGTAAATTGAAAAATTGCATTTTTCCACGAATCTAAACTGTGTATTAATATATGCAATATTATGTATGAAAATTACAAGTTTTATTAATTAGAGAAGAATATAGAATTAATATATATACATATTAATAAAATGCTATTGTATTTTATATTATATATTTAGTAATTATATAAAAGTGATTAGTTGTGTAACAATGGCATAATTAACCGAATTACCATTTCCACCTATGATCTCACATTTACTGCTAGTAATTACTCCGATTTAATAATCTTCCCGTCTAATAATTGCTAATTAATTCCTCTTGCATAAGTTGTCACTAATTGCAGTACTTAAAGCTTCGGGATTTTAATTATTTCCCTGGTTTTTCTTTTTTTAAGAAGTAAAACTTATAACAGCTTTTAAAACGTTTTCTTTTATACGACGCCTTAAGAACATTTTAATTATTTTTATATTTATTTTTTAAATTAACGTAAATTACAATACGGTTTGTTGAAAACAGTAAACATCATGGAAACTCCTACAGGTGTTTCTGCAGGTGTACATCATTTAAGAATCACGAATATGCGTGACAACGTGCATTCGATCACTCAGAAAATTCACATGTTATCGCTAAGGCATCAATATAGCACGTTATTTATAATTGGGCTTCAGTTTCAAAATTGCAGGCACACATTCCCACTGTCGTCCATCCGTATGTCTGATGTCTGTCTTTCGTTAATTAATCTAGAGAACTGAGTTGGACGAAAATCGAGACCAGATAAAACTCGATTATTATTAGGAGAACTGGGGGCGAGGGACTACTAAAATAGAGATCAGACATTGAAAGCTTACTTTAAATTAAAATCTAATTAAAAATTTCAATCTCGGAATTGAGAAGAGGACACAATAAAGTTGTTAAAATTAACGTAATTGCAAATTTCCATCGCGTAAATTTGATAATTAATTTAGTATAAAATGTTGAATTTTTCAATAGAAACTAATACTCGATTTTCCTTGTTTTTTTAAAATCCCTATTATTTAATGCTGTGAATATAAATTATTGATCGTCACTACGGAGCTTTTCATTTCATGCTCGAATTCTTTATTTAAGAAAATCATATCACGGATCGGTGATTTATCAAAAATGGAAGTCTTATTCAGTATGAAGTATAAGTCACGAAGTAGCCCGTATGAATTTTATTTCGTAAAATAACCTTCATACATACAGTTTAATGCATGTTACTTTGATATATCGATTTAATATAATTGCGGAAAAAAAACCAGCAAAAATGCGTATTATACATTCTATTTTGAGTTTTATTCCAGTTAAATGCTAAAATAATTTAACATAACTCAATTAAAAATAATTTTTAAAGACAATCATTAATGCTGTAAAGAAATGTATACACGTCTGTATAGGGTGGTCCAAAATCAATTAACAATTGCAAATACTAACAGGTTTTTTGGTGGTTATTTAGCTGGGTATTTGGTGAAAGAAGAGCAAATTGTTGCCGGCTGTTTTAACTGATTTTTGGTCCACCCTTTATATATTTTAATGCACACAGTTGCTGTATTTTGAGTTTAATTAGCACTATTAGTTTGATATATTTTTGTGTAAATAAGAATAAAAGCTTATCTTATTTGATAAATTGAGTTAATGTTTTCGATAAGATATTGAAGATTATAATAAGAATTAATTATTTATAAATACAAAAAGATTAAAGTAATTTCAAAAAGTACAATTTAATAAAATAAATTTAAGAATTTCCTCATAAAATTTGAGGAAAAATTGCATTAAATGAATTAATTTGTCTGATATGTGCTGCCATCTATTAACACTAAGAAACAATTGTTATGTATTTTTATTTAAAATTAGATCTTAATTAATTTTTATAATACAATTTATGAAAATATATAGTAATAGTAATAATATATTTTACACATATTTATTAAAATATTACAGAGTCGTATAAATTTTATAAAAAGCTCGATTATATATATAGATTGAATTCATTTCGCACCTTCTAAATACTGTATGAAACATTATTTTAATAGGTGTTTTGTGATGTCAAAATTTTCAAATCCATTATGATAGATCTCCTATCGAAGAGATCTCTTGTAGCATAATTTTCTTTGCCTACATAGTCTGTGACTTAATAGACATTGGTAAGATTTACTCGCATACAGATGTACAGTACGTACGTATGCATTTCACCCTACAAATTTGATTGCGTATTATCGAAGCTCTTAATATGCATATTGCAGGCATTTTAACATACATGTAACAGTGTATATATCTGATAGTTTTACGTGATACGTATGTGCATATATTACGATTTTAAATTCGATCCTTACATATAAGAAAATATATAATAAATTTTGTACTTTGCATTTTATATCCATTCGTTTATACTTAATTTCACGAATTTCGTTATACGACTTAAGTTTATTTCAGTACATTTTGTTCTCTTCATACAGTTAATTTTACTGAAAGGATACACAAGTAGAACACGTAACTATTTGATAGAATTGATAATCGATAGAAACGTTAGAATGTTATCGATATCACTACTATTTCGTAACGTAATGTTCTATAAAATGTTGTACAAAAGGAAAGGAAATCAGGAAAATGCAGCTTCGTTCGAAAACACTTTGAACAGAATCATTCATACAAAAGCGAAATTATTTATTTTGTATTACATATGTACAATTTCGATTTTGTACAAAGATATTACGAAATTGTCCAAAGCTATTGCGCATTACAACTAGAGTACTGATTGAGGTGATAATATTGTTCTCATTTTTGAAAATCTCACGCTGAAGAACACGCTGGATATAATTGAAAACCTGAGAAAATTAATTACTTAATTTAAATTTAGAAATGGATTTTCCGTTTAGCAGTTTTATGGGCAAATAAGTTAATTTCAAAATGTCTGTTTACTTCTTCAACATTGTTTGGAATTTCGTTAAGGTTCGTTATATTTACTTTATTTTCGTTGTTTAGAATTGCTAAAGAACGAGCGTTTTTTATTAGACTGCAATTTGAAAAAGTTGTAGATTTGAGACGTATGAATTTCCACTGTCTGTCTGTCGTTCCTTAATCTCAAAAATGGAGTTATACAGATAAAAATCGAGAACAGGACTGAAAAGCTTAGAGGTAAGTAGCCCTGAGTAACTGTATACCAACTTCCGACGCAAATCGGAAGTCACGTTATTTTAATTCAAAAATTTTCTCCGACAGGAGTTAGATAGATGATTGGCAAGAGTCTATTGCTAATAGGGACAAGCCATTATTAATTTAAGGTGGAGAGCATATATTTTAAATTAAATAAATTAAAAATATAATTAGAAATTGCAGTCTGGCATTGTGACGATGTCACAATAAACAATTGCACGTTCCGTTTATATACTTAAATTATTTCTTTTCGGTTTTCTTGGTTGGTTGGTAGGATTCAGTTTTATAATGAATTCCGAAAGTGAAAACGATTGTCTGCTATACTTAATGAGATCAATAATCTACATTGCAAAGGCCATTGGTATAGATTTCCTGTACGATTACGCGTGCGAGTCGAAATTATCCAATTCGAGATTGAGTAATTATCTACACAAGATTCTTTTGATAATAATCGAAAGTTTCTGGTGGATAATTGCAACTGTTTCGTTCCTGCATGTAATAAACGATGACGTCATTTGTAAGACATGGACTGAAATTTTCGGTACAGGCGCTTTCAGCGCCCGTTGCATTGCATCCATGGCTGCTATTTATAACGCTGTAATGCACAGTACCTTTAAGAGAAAGAAAATGTATTATGAACATAATAGAATGAAATACTCTGGGCACAAACAATTAAAAAAATATATTGAGAGATTTTACATAATTTCATTTATAGCACTTACTTTTAGTATCCTCGTCGTCAAATTGTTATCAGAAATACTCCTTTTTCCATTTCTTCAGAAAAGTTTAGGTAGAGATTTCGAGGCAGGTTTCTGCACTGTGATGATACCTGTAGCATATGGTTCTGCATTGTTTGAAATAACCTTAGCCTTCTCACAGGTAGTTATTGTTATTTGGGTAATGTATAAGACATTTTGCCGTTTATCCCAGGATTTTCACGAGATTCAATCGAAACCGAAAATTTCAAAATTCAGGTTGGATCATTTGATTGATGAACACACTGAACTTTTGTATCAAATTGAGAAACTTAATGACTCTTATGAATATCTCGTTCCAATTACTTATGGATACGGTATATATACGACTTGTTTCTGCACTTGTGCTATGATTTACATGGAGATGGATATAAAGATAGTATTACTTTCAGTAGTTTTTATATACGGCACTGCAACACTTATGATATGCCACACAATGTCTCGTTTTACAGCTCAGGTGAGTCGTTTATTTGTAAACATAGAGTAAAGCATTGTTTCCTACATCACTGTGATTTACAGATATATGGACATTTTAATGAATTAGAGATTTTTTTCATCGCTTGATGCATCTGTATCTCACAAGCTTAAGGTAAATGAAAATTAATACTTTGTGAATGTTGAAGTTAAATCTGTTTTGTTAAATATTCACCATTTATAATTACATTTTTTCAGTGGTTGGATTTTATGAAGAGATTTGGCAAGTCTCCGATAGGCTTCTCGGTTGGTGGATTTTTTCACATTAAAAAGAATTTCCTTATGAGGGTAAAAATATTGTTTATTAAAACCGTAATTATTTAAACTCTAGTTAAAAGATTTTATTTTATCTTTATTTAGGTACTTGGAGCTATTGATTCTCTTATGTCTGGATTGACATCATTATTGGAACAGAAAAATCTGAAACCTTGTTCTAAGAATCTTCTCCAATGAAGTAAAGTGCAACGTATCAAATCTAATAATACATTAAATAATTATCTCAAAACCAGGTAAAGATGTTAATAACCAGGAATGATGTTGGTAAAGATGTTAACACAGTGTCACATGAGAAATTTCCTGTTTGAACTGTGAGTAGAAATTGTAATCAGATAGCAGTACGAACAGTCGCAGTATACCCATTAAACCCATAACTGTAATTATTAAGTTAAATATTGCAGATTTGTGCTTTCCTTTCGTAAAATTCTATATATACACGCATTAAGCTAAATGTTAAATATAAGTTTTTTACAACATAGGTATCTGTACAGTAAACCCCCTATAACACGATAGATACGTTCCGTGTTATATGAATTCTGTGTTGTACGAGTCAATTAGATTTTACAAATACATGAGCCGTTCACAGCCCGGCATTTGCGAAAAATTTGCTGAACTTTGGAGACATCATTAATAAAAATATAATTTTTATGGCCGTTGAATAATAAATTTTTTTAGTAGGGTCCGCTGCTCGTTTAAACTCAACGGTTTGTGCAATGTCCACTATTGGTCCAGACTCGATCAATCCTGTCGGGACACGAGTCGGCCATGTCAATCTGTCTCATTTTTTTACCATGTTATACCGTGTTATACGAGCCTCTTTTAGCGTGTTATACGAACACAATCGCAATTTTTCCACCGTGTTATACGAATACGTCTTATATGAACCCGTGTTATAGTGGGGTCTACAGTATTTATATAATTGTGACTGAGGAGGGTCTAGTGAAGACCGAAATGGATTCCACAAAATTCCACAAATTACTTTCTTGATGTGATCTCTCTTACTTGACACCATTGCAGTTTGATTATCCTCATATTACCTCTACCAACTGGTTTTGAGATATTTAATTTAATTTAATTTATTAGATGCAAAAAGCTTAAAAATATATTCTGGTAATACAGCTTGCATATGCAATTATAATAATAACTAGCAGATGTGCTCGGCGTTGCTCGGACAAAGAATAACAACAGCAAAGATTGGATTATTTCGTACTTCTAACCCTTCTATTATATTATAGTATTTTATTTATATTTATAAAGGTTATCTTACGTAAGAGTTTATCACACCGAGTGACCAACCTAACACATTTTAAAAATTCTCTAAATTGTGTACATTAGTGAAATAAAGAATATTTAAAATGTGTTAAATTGATCACTCGGTGTGATGAACCCTTGCGTTAGATAACATTTGTAGTTATACAAATAAAATACTATAATATAGCAAACATTAAAACGAAAACCATATAAAGAGTTTGGTTATTTCGGACTACCATTGTCACATTTATCGCGATACTCGGATGGTACGAAATGGCACAAATTCAATGGTCAAGTAGACGGGAATTAAGAATATATCTTAAATTTTTCAGATACAATAATATTTCCTAACGTTAACTCTTAAAAAATGTACCATTCACAGCCGAATATCAAAAGGTAATCTGCCAACGTATCGAATTTTGGTTAAAACGGACTAAGTATTTAAACTCGGCACCCTCGATAACCACAAATCATATTTTGTGCTTGCCGATAACCTTGTATTATGTAATTTTCCTATTCGAATGCCATCATACCGCTGGTCCGATAGAATGAAGGGACTGTTGCAAATGGAGGTTAAAGTTAATTCAATCAAAAGTAATTGTTGACCTCCTCCCTGAAGAGAGGATGTTCAACGACTGCTAATTAATATCTGTCCACTATTAATATTTGAAAAGTAATCTGTGTTAGACATGTTGTGAGGGTCCCGCATGTGATCGAAGTTGCAAACCTTAACGTCCAAAAAACTTCATATAAAACTTATTTAAATAAAAAAAATCTTGTAAAAATGCTAGGATAATTGCTTTTATGTGATAATAGTGTTTAAATATTGGCAACAGCTTGTATAAACTACGTGGGAAGTATGTTCTCGTGAATATTGCGTTTAGAGAAAAATTACTGGGCTGCAATTTGAAAAAAAAACTGTATACCTATTCTGACTGTCTTCCCCTGTCTAATGTCTGTTGGTTGTTCTTTCTTAATCTCGAGAAAGAAGATAAATACATGAAAGTCGAGACCAGATTGGAAGCTTAGCGTAGGAGGTTCAGATTAACTATATACGAACTTCCGGTTTGGAACGGAAGTCGTGTTATTTTAATCAAAAATTTTCCTCGGACGGAATTAGATACATAACCGGCACGACTCTATTGGTAACAGGAAAAGTACGATGTACAGGGGCAAAACATTTCTACACTACCAGGCAAGTGCTACGTGCCATTGTTGCAGTAAGACATAATGGCGCATCTATTTCTGCTATATCATGGTTGAAGTAATTCAGTGAATATTATACATATTTTTTTAAATTATATCCTTTTTTGAAAGAATTACATTTAGTTAAATTTATTCCAATAGATGTCGCTACATGTAAAGCCGGCAATAAAATGTAGACAGAAATTAATCGATATATATAAATCTAAAGAATAATTAAAAATCATATGTACGACATAATCCAAGTTGAAAATATTTGAACGTAAAGTTTCGTAGCAATTGGTTGAATGGTCTAGGAGTGCATAGCGAACAAACAAACAAACATCGTCATTTATATATATATATATAGATGATAATAAATAATCTTTAAAAAAATGTTATTTACTTGTAACTGTAACTTCGATTCTGAATATTTTTAATTTTCAGTTATTTTACATTACGTTTTAAATTTAGATATTATATTGTAATTAACTTAGACAATGTTTAATAGACTTTCATATTTATTGATAAGAATTTCAAGTTTTATGTATCCTTTTTTGTTATTTGTAGTAAATACATTTGGTTTTTAAAACAATTAAAGAAGACACAGTCGTTCCGGAAAAAAAAAATTCAGACCCAAACTCCCGAAAAAATATGGATGTAAATCAGAAGACGTCGTAAGATCCCATTTCCAATTTTTAAGAATTTTTAAAAATTTTAATTGGACTAACTTTGTTTTTAAGGAACGTTTTAACATTAGATGGCTAAGTAGCCTGAAAAGGAAGGTCTGGTCATCTAAGAAGTTTGTTCTAGAACAAAAATAAAAAATAGTGATCGTCTAGGAGAATTTTTTTCCGGAACGACTGTCTTCTTTAATTGTTTTAAAAAGAATTTTAACATCCGACGAAACTTCAAAAAATACATTTGGTGTTAAGGGGCCATCCATAAATTACGTAAGGCATTTTGGGGTGGGTGGGGGTCAAGGATTTTTTACGATTTCTTACTCAGGGGTAGGGGTAATAGATCTCGTCTTACGTAATATATTGTTTTTTTTTTATCTCGTTGAGTGGTGGAGTTTTGAATTTGGCTTTAATTTGGCGGTTTCTATTAAGAACGCTCGTTGTACTGACGCCATCAGATGTGACGTGATGGAATAATAACGCTAGCAGACTCACTCTCTACACATTTTTTATCATGGGAGAAAGGCCGTGTGGGGGTTTCTCACTGTTTTTTTTTTTATTTGAATAAGTGCACCACTCCTATAGGTATATAATTGTGAGATCTGGATTTTACCAGAGTCACTTTTTGTAATAATTCGTTTTAGGAATTTTCCCCTAGTATAAACATCCTGTCGAAAGACGGCCCTGGACGAGAAAATATGCGTCCCCGGCCAGATAACTGTCAACAATCCTTTGTTGTTAAATTGTAGCCTAGATCATCTTGCAACCTCAGTTTACACTTAGCGTCCGAATTCGTCATGAAATTTGAATCCCGGGAACACCTATGACACAAATCGTCATCCGCTTACGATCACGTGACCTAATTTCCCAGACAAAAACTATAAAAGACACTCCTTTCCCCCCCTCCGGGGAGTCTCTTACCATCTGCCGGACAAACACCGTCGCTCGTCGTTGCCAACTCGGACCTACTGTCCGAACGTCTCCGCGCTCAGTCGCGACATTATAAAACTGTGCCTATTTCGGATACTACTCTCCACATCGAGGATATTATCTAAGGACATAATAATGAGGTATGAACCGAATCTGTGAGCTCTCTCTCTCTCTCGACTCCTACGCGACTTAGGGAAATTAGTCGGATCTTGTATTGGTGTCCTTGTTAAATTTAATAAATCTTGTTTTTGTTGTTAACTGGTGTCCTCTTTGTCTCGAATATCGCTTCGCCTTATCGTCGACCCCATCCGTCTCATCTCCTACCCACTCGCGTAACGCGTAACGCTTACGCTAAGAAACGAAATAGCCATCCTTGACAAGTGAGTCGGAGAAACGGGAGATACGACTTCCTCCTTCCTCCCCCCGATCTCACATAATACTAAGAATACATAAACCAAAATATATGATACAAAGTAAACATAAAATTAGTATTCGATTTTTAGTGAAAACTAAAATGTAAAATTAGAAATTAGAAATTTTAAATAATCTTATCTTCCATATTTTTTGAACATAATTGTAAAAAGTATCAAACAGTGGCTTCTGAACAAGCTTATCGAGTGGATATGGCCACCTGAAACCAAGTGTAAAGATTTCTAATTTCAGAATAAGTCTATCTTGATCGTAAATTGGACAATGATAGATCATATGGTCGACGGTGTCTAGGTTTTCTGTAGAGCAAAAGCAAGAGACAGTTTCTGTCCGGTTATACATGCTCAGTAAGTAGTTGAGCAGTAGCAAACGTTAAATCTCTAAGTGGTGATGAGAACCTGCATTCAACACTAGGAAAATAATCTTCTTATTCTACCAGTTTTACTGCTCAACTATTGTTGATTCCACTTTTGCATAGCGTTGTCATAAATATAATTTTTAAGGCTGCTGCGTGAGAGAGGGTTCTGAGTGTAGTCCAAGTCAGTGACTTAGTGTCCTTTGCAGCTGACTTAGCCTCAAAGTCGGTTTTTTCATTTCCTAGGATGCCAGTATGGCCACGAACAAACACGAAAGTTATCTTATTTACAAGATTTTTAATATGGTGCTGGATATATGTGATTTTATTATTATTGAAATTGGTATTTATTAGAAATTTTAGGACGGACTAAGAATCACTATAAATGTTGATAGACAGAGTTTTGTTTGGTAGTGAAGTGGTCCACTGAACAGCTTGGTAGACAGCATCTTCTTCAGCTTGATATGTGGGGGTATCTTCTAACATATTTTGGGCAAAATATGTCAGTTTAGAGGAAGATACTTGAGCGGACATGAAGGGGGCTTTTGGACCCATCTGTATAGATATTAATGTCTGCATGGTTATCCATGGAGGAATGTACCCTGGGGATAACCTTGTTTACAGAGTGATGATCAGAGATAGGGTAATTGCAATATGGTAGCATTTGAACAGCCGTAGATAGGAATAGACACTGTTGTTGAGCTTTGATGTTTGTAGTTCTGATGTAGTAGTTCAGAACCTTTTCTACAATACATAGTGGCAAAGGCAGGAGCTCTGCTAGAATCAGAGAAGCATTACTAGAAATAGTTCAGCATCACTTTGAAATTCTGATGGCAAACTGTCCTTGAAGAGAGAGTAATTTACTTGCTACGGAATTTTTACTAGTTACATGATCCCAGCAAGAGGCCGCGTAAAGTAGCATTGAGTGTATTGTCCCATTATATACAGTTTTACAAGTTTTATGATTTAGTTCCCCGGTGCACTTAGCACATTTTACCAGCATGTAGTTTATTTTCTTGGCCTTAGCCAAGATGTAACCAATATGGCAAGAGAATGTGGTTTCTATTTTTTCTTGTTTTATTTTGTATGAGGTTTCTGTTTACACGTGCACTAGCTGGTCGATCTGTCGAAGTTTTTTGCGTCCTTTCGTAAAAATTAAAATTAATATAAAAATGAATATTATGATGTTGATTAATGATAATAATAAAAAAATTGCTAATAATTAAAAAATAAAGTTATTAAAATAAATTGTTCATTCGAATTCATTAAATTTTTATATTTTTAAATTTGTTAACATAGTCTTTTATAAATAATAGTACATATTAATTAACTAATTAATAATTATATATTTTGGACCTAAAGTTTTTAGGGTTTCATTAAAAAAATGTATTTTCGTTAAAATCTTTCTATAAAATTATGCCTAAATATTACGTAAGATAGGGGAGGGGGGATCAAAGAAAATATTACGGTTTCTTACACGGGGTGTGGGGGTTTAGAATGGCCAAAATCGCCCTTACTTAATTTATGGACAGCCCCTAATAAAAATTTTGAATTACACAAACAAACGTTAGACATATTTCTTACCTAAATAAATAATTTATAGGAATACTAGTCATGTACTAATTAATAATACTATATATAATATATCATGAAATTGTATTTTAAAATCCTTATTCATTAACAAAGTATTTAATAATATTATGTTAATACGCACTTCTTCTCCTTAATTTGCTATATTATGCTTGTGTCCACTTTGGATGTTCTTTGGATATTTATTGTACTGTAATCAAGATTGTTACAATAAATATATTACTATTAACTGGAAATTGTCTGTTTCTCTTCTCTCAGTATAACAAGTCTTAGTTCACAAGAACGTCCAAACGCGTAAGTTATTTACGCGTAAGTTTCATAGTTTAATGGTCCTTCGATTTTGCTACAATAAATCCAAGTTTAAAGCTTAGTATATATGTTACCGCTGAAGCTCGAAAGCCGTTAATGTGTACATTACCTAGCTAATATCCAGATTAACTAGGTTGATCCGTTAACGTGCGGAATCAAAAGTTTTCCGCATTTTACCTAGGTAATCTGCACATTAACGGCTTCCGTATCGTTAAAGTTCAAAAGTTTGTTTCTCTCATTTCCTTTCCCGAAGAAGACAGAGCAAAAACTGATGCACGCTCAATTTCAGCTGTGGTTCTTAGTAAAACAGAGGATGGCTTTTATAAACTTGGTACTAAAACGGGTATTTTAAAACAATTGTATGCAAAATCTGAATTCAGTGTTTGCAAAGAGAGATTTTTAACGAAAGAAGATGTCCCTGCTGTAGAAATATCTTACGTCAAACAGCAATAAAACAATCCCTTGGTACAGGACAGGGTTTCAGGAAATGTGACTGCAAATCTAAATGTACCACAAATAGGTGTGCTTGTTGCAAAAACCAATTGCTATGTAACTCAAAGTGTCACCAATCTTTAGATTGCACTAATAAGTAAGCACAATTTTATCATATGTTTTGCAAATTCATTTCCCTAATTGTAATAATATTTTAAACCGTTTGATATTTTATATTACAGTTTTTTATTTGATTTGATAATTGATTCTATCAACTAATTTGCTGATTGTATTAACTTGGTTCTTTAGGTATCGAAAATTAAATAAATAACATTATATTAATTTAAGCGTGCAGAAACGTTGCTGTTGTTCCAGCAAAGGTCTTATTTTCACTTTACGGAGTGCCTAGTAGGTAATGTGCAGATTACCTAGATCTGTGTTCTTACTAATTTTTTCAGTGCATGCGTTTTGTATATTGTGAGTGTTTGGAATGGATATGTCTATAATGTATGTGATTTTAATGTGTTTGTCAATGAGTGTGATGTCTGGTCTATTGTGGTAAATTGTTTTATCTGTGATTATGGCTCTGTCGTAGTACATTTTGTGCGTGTTGTTTTCCAATACTGTCTGTGGAATGTATTTGTAGTATGGTTCGTGGATGTCTACTAATTTGTGTTTCTTTGCAAGCTCTTGGTGTATTATATTTGCTACTTGATTATGTCTGTGTAAATAATCCGTCTGTGCCAAGAGCTTGCAACCAGAGGTGATGTGTTGTATAGTTTCTGGCATGATGTGACATTTTCTGCATGTGTCATTTGTGAGTGTTGCATCTTTGAGTATGTGTTTTCTGTAGTTTTTATTATTTATGACCTGATCCTGTATGGCAATAAAGAATCCTTCCGTCTCCCCAAAGAGGCATCCCCGAGCTAACCAGCTGTTTGACGCAGTTTTGTCAACAAAATCCTGGGCCAGATCATAAGGATGCCTGCCATGGAGTGCCTTTCGAGCCCACGATTGCTTAATGGTGTCTATGCTTTTTATATGTTGTGTTGTGTCCATATGATGTGAGTGTAAGTTTAATGGTGTGTTATTTGAGTCTGCTAGAGTTACTGCTTTATGTAATTGTGATGTTTCTTGTTTTTTGTAGAAAAACTCTCGCAGTGACTGTATTTGTTTGTAGTGAATGTTAACTATGTCAATCAGGCCACGTCCGCCATCTTTACGTGGAAGGGTTAATCTTTCTGTGGCGGATTTAGGATGATGTTGTTTATGCTTAGTAAGTGTTGTTCTTGTTTTCCTTTGGAGTTGCTCAAGATCTGTGTGAGTCCAATGTATAACTCCAAAAGAATATGTGAGTACTGGAATGACATGTGTGTTTATTGCTTTAACTGTGTGTTTTGCATTTAATTGTGTTCTGAGAATAGCATTTAACCTACTTTGGTATTCTTTAATTAATCTTTGCTTTATTTGTGCATGTTCTGTTAGTTTCGGCCTGTTGGAATCTTAAATACTTGTAGAACTCGCCATCTTCCATGGATTCAATAATGTCTCCATTTCCAAGTGCAAAATCTTCTTTCTTCAGGATTCCTTTTTCTATGTGAAGTGTTTTGCATTTATCTAGGCCAAATTCCATTTGTATGTCCTTGGTGTATGAATGTGTGATTTGTAGGAATTGATGAAGTTGTTTTTGTGTGGATGCATAAAGTTTTATGTCATCCATGTACATGAGATGTGACAGTGTATACTGTGTTGTTTTTTCATGCCTGATATTGTAGCCATATTGTGTGTTGTTACTTAACATGTTGGATAATGGGTTCAAGGCTAGGCAGAACCAGAGAGGACTCAAGGAATCTCCTTAAAAAATTCCTCGCCTAATAAAGATTTGGTTTGTTTGTATGGAGGTGTTATGAACCCTGAGATGTAGTGTTGTTCTCCAGTGCTGCATAGTGTTTTGGAAGAATGTAATGAGTGATGAATGTATTTTGTACATGTGTAGAATATGTAGCAGCCAACTGTGTGGAACAGTGTCGAATGCTTTTCTGTAGTCTATATATGCCATGTGTATGTTTCTGTGTTGTTTGTGTGCTTGCCGTAGAATGACTGAATCTATGAGTAACTGTTCTTTGCATCCCCTGTGGTTTCTACGGCAACCTTTTTGTTGTTCCGTTAGAATGTCGTGTTCTTCAACATGTTTGTATATTTTGTTTGCGATACAGGATGTCAATAATTTGTAGAGTGTTGGAAGACATGTAATTGGTCTGTATTGTGTAGGGTCTGTGGTATTGTTGTTTTTAGGTTTCATGTAGGTGATGCCCTGAGTAAGAAAATTTGGCATGTCTTGTGGATTGATGATGATGTGTGTTAGGTGTTTAGCTAGTTCCTGGTGCAGTGATGTAAACTTTTTGTACCAGAAATTGTGAATGTTGTCTACACCAGGTGTCTTCCAGTTGTGTGTTCTGTTAACAGTGTATTGGAAATCATGTATGCTTATTTCAGCACAGGGCATAGTTGGTATGTTGTGCAAGTTTCTGTTTTCCTCCTCAATCCAGCCTGCTTCAGCATTGTGCGTGACAGCACTGGACCAAAGAGAAGACCAATATGTTGTGAGTTCTTCTTCTGTTGGTGTGCCACTGTGCTGCGTATCAGTGTTTGCTTTGTTATTAATTTGTCTGTAAAAGAGTTTTTCATTGTTTGTAAATAATTTATTTTGTTGTTTTCGTAGTGTACATGTTTTGTATCGTTTGAGTCTACGTGCTTTGGCAGCAAGTTTTTGTTTTAGTGTATCAATGTATTCTTGTAATGTGTGTGTTGTGACGTTCATGTTTTGTGTGTGTTTTTATTTTCTTGAAAATGTTTTTGAGCTGTTTCCGTAATTTGGGTGATATGTTGTTTTTAGTGTATTGTGTCAGCCTGCCTAATTGCTGTCTAATGTCATTTATTTGTGTTTCTATTCTTCTCTGCCAGGCAGGCTTGTGATAGAATTGTGTTTTCTGTGTATTTGTCTGTGATTGTACTTTCAGTCCATGGCTGTGTCACTACTGTGACTGCCCCAGCATAAACTAATGTATGAATGTCTGAGAGTGTAGAAGTTAAATGAATGTAGTGTGGTAGTAAGTGAGTGTTTACATAATTTAGTGTTTTTCCTACTTCCTTTGACGTGTTGATTTTTGGTATTCGTGGTCATGTGTGGGATCTGTACCTGTATATTTAGTGAGTGTTTCCTGAAATATAAGTGAGAGCGTATTAACTAAATCCATGTCCATGTTATCAGTGATGGATGAGGAAGTGTCTGTAGTATCATTAGTGGTAATTGTTGTATGTGTGTTATTATCAATGCTTGTTGCTGGCAGGTTACATGATCTTCATTAATGTTAGATGTTTCTGTCTGTTGATGTATTTGATCAGCAACCTGTTGTTTGATAAGTTCAGGTGTTGTTTGTGGGATAAGGTTGTTGTGTATAATTGTTCTTTTTTGATCAACAACCCTTTGTTCAGTGACAGTGAGATGAGGATACTGTTGTGTGAATCTATGGTGTAGTTGTTGTCTGTATGCTGTCATGTTTGTTTCGAGTTTTGTGATCGTGTAGTAAGTACGGATGATAAACTCGTTCATTTCTACTGTCCATTTCATCCGTTGGCGTGGTTTTCCAGCCTTTGTGGTCTGTGGATGCATTGCCACAGAAACACCAAGGCTGGGTTGGTTCCTCACATCTGTTGAGGGTATTGCAGTAGCCATGCTTGGGCCGGTGCTGCTTTCGCCACCGGTAACCAGGGGAGACTGTGGCCTATTTTTCGAACGTGAGCCTCTGCCTAACTCACGAACGCGGACCTTGTTAACCCGGGCGACGTCCGAGCCGGTATCACATTTGGATCTGGTTACTACCATAATACGTATCTCCACAGAATGTGGGTGTGTGGTCACTCTTAGCTTCATTTCTCCCCATAGACCTTACTGGCATGGGTGTCCCTACCAGGAGCTTGTGCTCCAGCCTGCATTGCCCTATGGATCAGTAAAATTACTGGGCTCTCCCACCACGACCAGGTGGTGACCATGGGAGAGTTATTATTATTATTATTATTAGAATCCATAACGCATCTAAAGAAAGGTGATGAAGATATCCTCGTCTTCTTTTCTTAGATAAGGAATTGAATTCCAACCTATCAATAGAATCACCGCAAAAGCTGTTTTAATTATATTTAATATAAAAATAAAATAAGGTAAAAATTTGTTTAGACAAAGAATAATTGATTAGAGATTAATTAAAATTTATAAAAACATATGATTTTCGTAAACAGCAATTCTCTAATTACTATGCAATTAGCCAGAAGAATTATTAACCTTCTGAGAGATGAGTTAATCATTATTGAATTTTTTATATGAACGAAATATAAGAAAAAACATTTTGTTATATCATATTATATAAGTTTTATAAATAAAATATTAATTTGTAATAACTTGCTTTATATCATGTCCTTAAATCTTGCAACTCAAATTTCATTCACTTCTAACTAAAACGGATGGCCGAAACTCCGTTGACAATGCATTTTAATGATATTTTAGGCAGGCTTTGGAGTGCAGCTGGAGCAGGAGCACGGAGCAAGTGGAGCAATGGATTTTTACTGGGAGCAGGAGTGAAGCTGAAGCACAGAAATTTGTAGTGCTCCGCTGCTCCAATATACAGTCAAACCTGATTTTGTGCGGTCTTTTTTCTGTGCGTTTTTTATTTGTGCGATTTGTTTTGTGCGATTTTTTTTGTGCGGTATATGAAAATTTCAATCAAATTGGAACATAATTCACTCCTGTAAAATTTTTAAAAACTCTATTGGTTGTTTTTTATGACATCAGCAGGTTTTTTCATTTTTTATTCAGAAAAATTTTTTTCTAATATGTTTATTTCGGTCCCCTCTTATTTTAATAGCATAAAAACTATAAATATTATGTTATATTTGAAGAGATGCGGTAAGTTAGTTCCCCTCCAGCTTTAGACTGCAGGTGTGAAATTTCACGCCTTGTTAAATGAAATAACACTTCCTGCAGCTATATTTATCAAATAAAATCATTATTTAACGATTATTTTTAACTTTTTAATGTTAGATTCGTATTTAAATGGAAATAATTAATTAATATAAAAATTAAAATTCTTAGAGGATTTTTTCTCCATTAGGTGTTGCAGAAAAAGGCCCAAGGAGTTAAAAAAAGCAATTCCTAGTTATTTCGTACGGTTTCGAGTTATTTTCTACGTGAGACTTTTTTTATGCGGTCCCTATTCACCGCATAAAAAAAATATTTTTTTAATTGTGTTGCGAAAACTATTTTTTATAGCCACTCGTGAAGTTTCGCGCGATTTTTTTTATGCATTTTCTTTTATGCGGTCCCTATCCCCCGCACAAAAACAGGTTTGACTGTGTGTATATATATATATATATATATATATATATATATATTTGAGTCGGTGAGAATGGAAGTATCATAAAATTTAAAAATTGAGTTAAGTCCATGTTTAAAATCCTCTGACATAGTTCTGTTTTATTTAGAAAGAAAGTAGCTTTAGTCATTAGTACAGAAATTCATCACTAGGAGCAGCACTAATATTCATTTCTTACATTTGATTTTTCAATAACAATTTTAACAAACCATTAAATATTAAATTAAATTTCTTTAATTAGCCATATTATTCATTCGCACTGGCTCATTACATAATTTGCATTTTGCAATGTTAAGTTTACAACACTGATATTATTTAACACGTGGCAAACTTGTCAAACGACACATAGCCTCGCAATTTTTGTGTGGTTGGTCGTGAGTGTGACAGTCGTTCGTTTCTGTTCGCAATCAGTTTGTTATAATCGTATATCGTAATTCGTAATTTGTTTGCAGAGGTAAAATTATTATTATTTGGTAATTTTGTATGCACAAATGTTTATATGTGTTATTTCTCAATTAATAACACTTAAATATTTGATTATTTAAGCCATGGCGTCAAAACAAAATTTAAAACTGCCACCCATAATAGACAGTCGATTTACGGAAGAAGAGCTTAAAGAAATATTCGTATTCGAATACGATAACGGAAAGAAGTGAGTTACATGCAAGATGGCGCATACATGCAAGAGTTACATGCATACAGACAAGATGCAGGACTTTGTAAATGGCGAATCAATACAATGCAACTTCAAGGCAAGTGGAACTAGTGTGTTGAAAAGTTCAATTTTTGGAAGCATGTAAAGCACAATCGTCCTGAAATTTATGAGGTTAGTTAAAAGGAAGGATGAAGAAGACGAAGCCGCTGCAAGAAGAAAACGTAATTACGAAAACTTCATCATTGCTCTTTCATGTCATAAGAAATGCAGAACTGATCAACCAAAAATTGATACATATTTTACATCATCGAAGATTACAATCACTATGGATAGTAATACTTTCCGGAGGGACTTGTTGAGATAGTATGAGTACGATACCACTCACTACATACAAATTAAATAACAAAGGATTCCAAAAGATTGCTGGCAAAATGGCTCAGAAGCTTGGTGTATCGACAAGGATATGATGCTGTTCATCTATTAGTAATAAGCACAGCAGAGTCTGCTCGCATCAATCTAAGACAAACTTTAAAAGAACAATTATGCTTTTTAAGCTAGATGCTACAACCTGTGGAAATAGAAATTTTCTTGCCATTTGGAATGAAAAAACAAGAAAACTGAAATAAAAATATTGGATATCGTCGATACTGAAGGAAAGCATAACTCTTTCTATGTGAAAAGTCAAATTAAGGAAACTTTAAACAAATTTGAAATCATTGAAGAACAAGTACTAAGTATTTGTGTAGATAATGCCGCGAACATGACATGTGCTATAAATAAACTTTGCGATCATGAAAATATTTCCCAAGATAAAAAAGATGGAAAAACTGAAGACATTGAAGAAATGAATGTAGACATTTTACAACAGTGGGTTAAAGATCCTTCCCTGATATTGCCAGCGTGGACTAATGATAATACGAAAATTCAAGTAATGAGGTGTGGAATTCACACTCTTCAACTGGCCATTTGGGATAGATTAAAGAATGAGTGAATAATAAATATATTAGGAAAAATTTGTGGGGCCGGGAGTTGAGAATATAAATAATAATAATAATAATTACTGTTTTCTTCCTATTCGAAGTTTAATTTTAGTTTCTAGAATCCGTTTTTTTTGTTTGTAAATAATTTAACAGGACAACTAACTTAAACGGACATCTGTTGGAAGTTCGCCCCCCCTGTTGGCAAAGTGGTTGTCGAGTTAAAGTCGTTAAACCCGTGATTTATCCGGTAAACAAGATCAAGGTGGTAAAGAAATGGGTGCGCGAGACGATTTAATTGTCACATTCCCGACCTAATTGACAGATCCCCGATCGTACATCGTGGGAGCGACTGAGGGATCGACCGACCGGGGTAATTTTGGGACATCGGGTTGCACCGAGTTCAAAGCGGAATCTGTCCGGCTCTCCATCGGAGGGGGCGGTATTCGGGGCTGAGTGGTCCCGGCTGCGCCTTCTCCAAGTCAGAAAAACACATTTAGATGTAATTTACGGGACCGTCGTCCGGGGAAGGGCTTGACCCGGCTCGGACGGGGAGCGGCCCGGGAGGGGGAGTTCGGGGATCTTACGTGACCCAGCGGCCCGAATCGCGTCCCTGGCAACAGACCAGGGACCAATCGCAAAAAAGGAGACCCTCGTTCGGACCAACCAAAAGTTCGGGATTTCGGGAAAGAAAGGTTATAAAAGCCCGAAATTCCCGGGGACACGGGGAGGTTGAAGTGAGAGATCAGGACCGAGTTAGACCAACGTAACGACGAAACCCAGAGCGACAAAGAAGGCCCAAGAATTGGATAAGTGCGGAAGAGTGAAGGACTCAACTTCCTACGAACACGCTTGCGTTACTTCTACCCAGACAGAACCTATCTCCAGGTGTGGATACCCGTTCTCCCTGTCTCCAGCAATCCCTGAGATCGAGGACGAACTTTCTTCGGCTCTACAGGTCCTACAAGAAGCTTCGCCTCCAAATTCAACGTTTGACTTCATCAGATTGGCAAATCGCCATCCTTGTAAGCATGTCTTTACTAAAATAAACGCGGTAAAACCTGTAAAACGGTCTCCGTGTGGCTCTCTTTGCGTCCTGCAAACCACTACCCCCATACGGTAAAGGCCCTTTCGAGACATCCTGACCTAAAGCGAGTCGGGTCAACTTCGCCCCTTTCACTAAGAGGCGCAAATCCTCACAGTGGTGTCAGAAAAGTGGGATTTGAGGTCCCAGTAAAAAAAAATTTATATAAAAACTATTCCAAAAGTTGGTGAGGAACCCGACAAAATTCGTTGGAAATGGAAAGTGAGGCTAGACAAATGGATGCACAGTTGGACGCACAGTCGCGCTCAAGAGGAACGAGCGGTTTCGGGGGATCAGCTTCGGCTTTTGTGGGAATGTTACCGGCATATTCCGGAGAAGACGGGCGCGTAACGGACTTTTTCGAGACGTTAGATGAAATAGCTAGTCTGGCTGGATGGACTTCTCGGCAGTGCCTGAGCATTGCCAAATGCAAACTTACAGGAGTTGCACGGGATTTCGCGCGACGCGATGTTAAAACGAAGGAAGTAAGCGATTACGATAGTTTTAAGCGATTAATGGTTGAACGATTTGATGAACAGCCTTATTCGATCCGTGTCCAGAAATTCCACGCGTGCATGCAGAAACGAGATGAGAAGGTCCAGGAGTTTGCGGTTCAGTTACAAACTCTAGCCGGCGACACAGTGATTACGCAGGCTGGAGAGAACGAGCGGGAAACCGAGATTATCAAGCGGTGCCAGCAAAAGGAGCTAGACGAAAAGCTTCGGATTCAGTTTTTGCATGGTCTCAACGACCGTATAAAACGAAACGTCTTGACTCACGATCCTCGGACATTTTCGGATGCTTTGACAATCGCGAAACGAGAGGAAACAATTGAACAATTAGTGGGAAAAACGCGAACGTGGGTTGCGAGTGTAGATACGGCAACGGACGCAGTTTCGGCAGGTTCGGTAGGGGAGACAGGACAGCCCGAGTCCGAGCTAGAGGCAAAAATAAGTCAGATTACAGGGCAATTAGCTAATATAGAAAAAAAATTGAGCTTCGGACAGCTCCAGGACCGAGACTGAAAGACTCGCCGCCCCCGAGAAAGGGAAATGCGCAAAGTAGACAGATGCCGCCATTTAGAAATAAGGCAAACGAGACATCCGCACCCCCTCGAAATTATTTTTTTAGTCCGCGTTATCCAGTACCCGCGACCCCGTCTTTTAATAATAATCGGCCAGCCTTCGGGAGGCAATCCAAACAAGCGGGTTATGGTCGACCTAGCAGGCCGAATTCTTTTCCTTATGATTTGGGAAACTGGAGGGCTCGCATGCAGAGTCCGCCATTTTTCCCAAGTTAGTTCTCACCTACCTATTATGCGCAGGCAAGGATGCCTGAATGGCAGGGACCCACATTCTCCCCATCCTTCGCATCACGGTATTCGGGGGCGGAGGCGGCACCATTTTATGCAGCGCGTTATGGTCAGGGATGGCTTGTGGAAAGGTTCAGTAACGAGCGTTCGTCACCTACGGTTACGGTGACAGAGTACCCCGCGCTACCCGCACCAGAAAACTCGTCCGAAGGGACGGAAAATGACTCGCGGGGACAGAGGAAAAATGCAAATCAGGATCGGAAATCGAAGTCGAACGGAAATCGAAGTCGAACGGAAAGCGGCTCGAATCGGTGAACGTTAGAGTGCTGGCTTGTTCCTTCATGTGTTCGGGAAATAAGGCGAAAGAGACTACTCGGATAACGGGTGTAGCAAGAAACGGGCGAGAAATGGTGCCTGTAGGCACTTTGGTCTGCGAGATTAACGGAAATCGAGCTCTAGTGTTGGTCGACACGGGCGCGGCAGTTACGTTGATATCGAAGACATTCCTCCCGGATTGGGATACGCTACCTCGATTAGAGCCCGGACCAGTAGAGCTGTATAGCACTTCGGGACACACGATCAAAAATTATGGGAAGATTAAGTTAGTTTTCAAAATCGAGAGTCTGACGTTTGCTCACGAATGCTATCTGGTCGACCCAGACATTACCAGATCAAATGACGGTCTTCTCGGTCGAGATGCAATCGCGCCAAATGATCTGACGATCTCCATGAAAAACGCGGAGATAATTCTCCTGTCAGGAGAAAAGGTGTCGTTCCAGGGCGAATTGGAGCCCGTAGGTGACGATTTCTTAAGGGATAAGCCCGGAAATTCAGCGCGAGGTGATCCAGTGGGTGCGGGGAAACTTTTAAAGTTCGGGAGAAGTAGCAGGAACAGTGGTTGGAATAGTAATCAGTATAATGAAGGTAGCGGTAACGGTAATAATTGTAAAGAGTCAACAATTGGTAACGGGTATATTAACGGCGTAAGTAGCAGGAAAATAAAGTATGATAAGTTGGTTAACTTTCAAGACCTAAAAGAAAGGGCGGCGCGTAGAAAAAGACGCAACCACCGAAGGGAGAACAGAAACCCCATCGAGAAAGGGGAGAGTTCCCGTTCCGGGAGTGACTCCCCTAACGAAGTTGTCTTAACAGACGATTACGTCATTTCCCCAAGATCCGAAGTGATTGTAAAGGGGAGAGTGACCTCGAAGGAGGTCAACCAAGTGGGCGTGGTAGAGCCATTTTCACCCAAGCAAGAACATTGTTTATCGCCGGTGTTTTAGTGCAGACGCGCAAACGCGGCAAAAATTCCCGTACGCCTCATGAATACAGACGTACATCCGATGAAAGTTAAAAAGGGATTAAACGCTCGGACCCGAGTTAACTCGGGCAACGTTTTCAATAGTTAGTGTCAGGACCCGAGATAACTCGGGCTAATTTAAATAATCGTACGTAAGAACTCGTTGCTCGAAATAATTCAAACAAAGCTTATTTACATTCTATTAGATGTTGTTTATGACCTCAGCAAATTTCGTAATTTTACACCCAATAGAAATTTATGTTTTGGGCCATTTTCTTGGTCCTATCTATAAAGATAGCATATCGGATCGAAAAACTCTTAACATATTTGATTACTTGCGGTAATTGATGAACATCTGTTTAGAAACCTATTGTCCCCTGAGAGTTGTATGAGAATAGTCCGCGTAAATCCACAAACAGCTGTTCTCAAGGACATTTAGCGTTATACACAGTAATGCGGCTGGTGTCGTGTGATCCATAGCGATTTTTTTGTTACGTTAAAGATTTATTGTTTCTAAATAATACATAATAAAGGAAATAAAGTTTTATGCTAAAATGTTTTAGAAATGTAATTCATAAATTGGTGTATTAAATTTTTTTTAAATTTTTTGTGGGAGTTTTTCCTGTAAAGCACAAAAAAACAATGTTAGGTTAGTGAGAATAAGCTTAGCCTATAATATAAGTAATAAGATGAAACTAATGTAAAAATTATTAGAAAATAACAAAATACATCCGAGTATTTCTTTATTTTCTAGTTCAAACTTGTAGAAAACCTTCTTCCCCCTCAGGCGTTGTTGAGAATGACCCGCGAAAGTTCACAGTCCTCAAGGTCAAGTAACTATTTATAGCATACTGTGGTGTGTTGTATCTGGTTGAAAGTTTGTGACACATGAATAATAAAATGTATTTAACTAATAGATAATAAAATAAAACAGTGATATAAAATATTTTATTTTCATTTATATAAAAAATACATGCACAGAAACTGTGACTATCATTTTCAAATATCAAGCAATACATGAAAGTCTTGTAATAAAATTATTATACAAATATATATATATATAAGCATTACAAAGTATTGATATGAATTTTAGAATGTAGAAAATGTCGAATATTTCTATACAATAAACTCTAAACTTTTATTCTACTCTTGGGGCCTCCACTTCATCCTTCTTTTCTCTACCATGTTCTAAATTACTTTCTCTGTCCCTCTTCTGCCTTTTTTTCCCTCGGTTTTATGATCTTTTGTCTATGTTTTTTATAACCCTTTACTGCCGAGTGCAATAAACCAACAGAACCGCAACTGAGTGAAGACCAGGAGGTCCGATATTAGTACAGCTTCTTAGGTTTTGCGTTAGTAGAATATCTCTGCTTTTGTGCGTCGTGAAAAGTGTTTTCTACTCTTTTCCAAGTAAGTTTATAAGTATATTTTATCCGGAGAATATTCTTCTTGCATGTAATATAAAAAAACGGATTTTATATACAATCTTTTATTGCCAGAATGTCTAGTTCAGAATATGATGATGATAGTTTTCCTGAAAGTGGATCGGAATATAATTTGAGCAACGTCAGCGACTCAGAATCGAGCGTAGATTCGGACCAAAGCATCTCTACTGCCAGAAATTGGGTCGATGTGGATATCAACAATCCTCCTCCGCCTCCTCCACGATTTCCTTTCACAGGAAATCCGGGTTGTCGATTCAATATAAATAATGTCGATCCACTCGCTTTTTTTAAGTTATTTTTTGACTTACATTTAGTAAATTTGATTGTTAGCGAGACGAATCGTTATGCACTGCAACAGCCGCAATCATCCAGGCATCAGTGGGAGCCTGTTACAGTGGGCGAGATCTATACATTTCTGGCTATCTGCATCTTGCAAGGTATTGTAAAAAAACCGAATGAAAGGATGTATTGGTCCACCAATGATTTATTTAGCACACCGATTTTTCCTAAACTCATGACTAAAAATAGATTTGCAGAAATAAAGCGAAATTTGCACTTCGCGGATAATGCATCATTCGATTCGTCCACCCATCCGGCTCCTAAATTGAACAAAATTTTGGCTATAGTAAATAATCTAAATTCTAAATTTTCGCGTTTATACGAACCAGAGAGAGACATAAGTGTGGACGAGTCTCTCTTACTATTCAAAGGTCGTATTTCCTGGAGACAATACATACCTCTCAAACGGTCACGTTACAGTGTGAAATTCTTTGTTATGTGAATCCTCATCAGGATATCTGTAAAATTTATAATTTACACCGGAAAGGATACTATACTGGATCCAAAATATAACCAGATGCAAATAACTTCCCAAATTGTATTATCATTAGTGGACCCATTGTTGAACAAAGGCCACTGCGTAACCACTGATAATTATTATACGTCTCCTCAGTTAGCCGATCATTTGATATCGCATCAAACAGATATATATGGAACACTCTGTCTAAACAGAAGAGGGATTCCAGATATCATAAAAAGAAAGAAATTGAAAAAAGGAGAAATAGTGGCACAACAGAGGGGAAAAGTGATGATTTTAAAATGGGAAGACAAAAAAACTGTTACGCTGCTATCTACAGTGCACAATGCCACACTTGTATCTAAACAAACACGTGTTGGTACTCTTCAAATGAAGCCACGTGTTGTCGTTGATTACAACGATACAATGGGAGGAGTTGATTGTTTAGATCAACAACTCCATGATTACCCAGTGGCTAGGAAAAGAGGAAAGAAATATTATAAGAAAATATTTTTTCATTTATTTGATATTTGCATCTATAATTCTTTTGTACTCTATAAAAAAAATGGCGGAGAGAAAAATCATTTAGCATTCAGAGACAACTTATTGAACAGCTCATCAAGGAATTTCACACCGTAACTAAGGTATATAGAGGTCGGCCGAAGACACCAGGTCCATGTCAACTAAGACTGACAGAAAGGCATTTCCCAGCCTTCATTCCGCCGACAGAAAAAAAAGCAGCTCCCATAAGATGTTGCGCAGTCTGTTGTAACAAGCGTGATGCCAAAATGAAAAAAATTAGAAAAGAAACACGATATTGGTGCAGAAACTGCGAAGTTGCACTATGTCCTGCACCATGTTTTGAAATATATCACACGACTGAAAATGTGTAATGTGTAAGAAAAAATTTATGTAAATACTGTACTTATATATATATAAAGCATTACATATTGGTATAATAACTTTATTACGCGACTTCCGTGTAATGCTATATATTTGCAATTGATGTTTATATTTGATGTTTCTGTATACCTACTTTTATATGCATCCAACTTTGTATATATCAATAAATAATTGACATGTTTTAGGTTATAAAATTCATATCAATAGTTTGTAACCTTTCAATTTACAGTACACTAAACATTTTCCATTTAGCAAAGTCTAATGACTTTATAGCCGTCTAAGCCAGCAGGATACTTGCAGACCAGATTTTGTCGCCAGGTGTTTCAAGATGGCGGCCTAGTCGGTTGCGACTGGCGATGCTCCCGACGGCGACTGTTGCAAGCAAGACGCGATGGCGACGATCCCGACTGAGGTTGTTGCGAGAGAGACGATCACGTGACCATTTCGAAAAAACGGCGACGCGCCTAACTAAAAAAAATGTACGTTCCATGTAAAAACTAATACTACTATTACTAAGTATACGGAAAAAAAAAATATACAAACATTTTACTCACCTACACGAAGGCTGTCATTTCCGCTTATTTTTTCCGGCAACGACGACTTGCTGACCGGTTTTCGATTCGGCTTGGGACGCTTCTTTTCTTTTCTTTGCCTGTTTCACATTCCCACTCGTAGTTTCCATCCCCTTTGTTTCCGTTTCCTCCTTTTTCTTTCGGGGTTCTGGGGCAGCTGGCACAAACGGCGGTTCCTTCCATACGGGGTTCTTACCCAATCCAGGATATATGTAACTTACATGTTTCATGAACAGTTCGAATCGTTTTCCGGGCCGTAGTTGGCCCCATTTGAACAACTTCTTGTACATGAACATGTACAGATAAGAATCAGACAAATCCTCGGTGTAATGTTTGGGCAAATTCTTCCTGTTTTTCAACACTCCCCATAGCCGTTCTATCTTCTGGGTGTGTACACCGGTTTGAGGGTCCACGAAATTCTTCGAATGATTCACCGTCTTGTGGACTATGTCTATACCTTCCAGGTCCTCTATGTGATTGTAACCTCTCCACTCGTCGGTAAAAACAGTGCTTCTGGATTCGACGAATTTCGAAATTATCCAATTCAAAGTCTCCTCGCTCCTGTCGTTGACCTTGCAAACAAAGCATGCGTTATCCTCGCGACAAACACTCCGCCGACTACCCATCTCGTTCCCTTCAGTTTGGACCCTTTTCGTATTTACGTCTAGATATCACGGTCTCCCGTCGATTTCCACGGTTCTGCCGGGTCCTTCTATTTTGAACGACGAAAACATTCTCCACGGCTATCATCATCATTATTAGACGGAAGAAGTTTGCCCAATCGACAGACGTGTGACTACCGATAGAGCACGCAAAGAGCCGCGTTCTTTAGCGTGCATTCCAAGCACAGCAAATGCCATACGAAGGAAAATACTTTCCCCCAAGAAACGTGTCCGCATTTACCCCTAAAAGTACCTTCGAAAGCGGAAGAGGAGTTCCTTTTACAATAGGCACATTTCATAACCACGGAGTTCCTGTCGGCACGGTACACCAACTTCGACGACACGGGAACAAGCGGCACAAACGGCTTCGACATGTTGCAAACCTAGTTTTACGGCCAATTTCACGTCGGACGGAATTCTCTCGTCCATCCCCAAATCGTTAAATTTGCTTCCAAGCATTTCAAAAAACATTACCGAATCACACCTAGTCCAGAATTCTTCCGAAATTATCACACTTCGGTCGACATTATTATTATTATTCTCCGGTTATTCTCTTTCCTTCTAAAATTCCATAAAAAACGAAATAAAAAAAGCAAAACGTCAGGAATAAACCTGGATGCGAAAGGAGAAAAAATAAAAGAGGGACGTACCGTAAAGAGTGAAGCAGCAGGAAAATTCTAGAGAACCAAACAACAAAAAAACGACTCGCATAGGCCACCTTGCAAATGAAAACGAAAATTTGCATAATTTCACCGCAAGGGAAAACCCGCGAGGAACGAAGTGATTTGCATAAAAAATTTGCTAGATGTCGAAATATGCCCTCTACAGTCTCCGGTGCCGAGATTTCCAAACGATAGCGGATCACGTGATCGCGTCTCGCTTCCAACAGTCGCCGTCAGGAGCATCGCCAGTCGCAACAGGTACGGCCGCCATCTTGAAACACCTGGCGACAAATTAACCGAAAAATCTTTATCTATAAACATCCAATTATTCTGTTATATACGTTTTATAGATAGGTCTAAATTCTCACAAATAAAAAAAATTGCAGCTTTCTGATCCAATGTAGAGAGATAATATGGCATATAACACCTATGGGCGTGGAAGGCGGGTGGTGGTTTTTGTAAATCTAGGTCAATACACATTTTAGTCTCGATGATGTATATTTCATTCTATGTATATGTTATTTACGCTATTATAATAACAATAGACTATAATAATCGAATATTACACTATTATATGAATGATTATATACCTATTTTTTTACGTATTTACGGAAGTACTGTAAAACCCGGAAGTAATGACTTTCCCGATACATTCTTTGAGTAGAAGCTTTTGATATAACATCTTCTAGTCTAAGTAACTTCAAATAACATAAAACCTAGTGAAATTACAGCTAGAAGCGATGAAAATAACTTTTTCCGAAGTTTGTTTACATTCTGACTCTGATCAAGTGACTTTGAAAGCCATTGGTTCTTTGCAAGAAAATCCTAAACGAATAGTTCTGCAAAGACGCACATTGGTTGATATCCAATCAGTCATAATAAAAATGACAAATTAGAGCGTAAAAGACGTAAAAATAAGAACTTGAAAGCCAATTGACATCAAGAAAATTTTTCTTAGACTTACTATAGTAATATAGAGTTTCCCAGAAATATTTATTGCTAAACAGTTTTGAAAACATTTTTACTTGTCTAAATACTGTCAAAACTTTTCTTTAGCAAATCGTAGATCAAAAAACAAACAAAACAAGCCATTTTATAGCGACTGTTTACATATTTACACAATGTAGCTCGATAAGTGTGGCATTTAGCAACAATTTTAGTTTCAGTGTTTTCAAAGGTTGATGATTCGTCAAACTAATATCTCAACTGATACAGAAATAAACCAATTACAGTTTTAAAAAGTTCAGTATTGATTTTATCAGCCAATAACCTGTATTCTTATCGCTAATTGCTTTACAATAGTAGGGGACGGTCTTTCCCGAAGTATTTATGGCCTAGGGGTGGTGACAAAACATTTATTGGTTAAGACAAATACAAAAAAGCAAATCAAAGTTTAGATCGTTACCTTCATTATATATTTTGTCGTGTTTAATTTTTTAAAATTATTTTTTATCGCTAACTACACCTTACCTACGAATGGCAGCTTTTCGGTAAAACACGTAATACAAAAAAGCCGAATAGCAGGGGGCCCCTGTAAAGTTGGCTATCCAAAGGAAAAGATGCCATTTAGGAACCAAGTTCGATCAATTGAAAAAAATTAAAAAACACTTTTTTTTAAATAAAATAGATGTTTACTTTTAAGTAATAATAATAATTTTTTTCATCTGAAGTCATTTTTTTAATAATTCGTACGTTAACAGGTTAAAGATAGGCGCATTTTTCAAAGCGGAAGATGAATTCGCGGATCAGGCCGCTCCCGAAGAGCTGCCTGAAAGCGAGCTAACGCGAGCCCAATTTGCTAACCTATTTAATTTGAGCGAAGTAGGGAAGGGTAAAGTAGCCCCCTTACTCGATCTCCTGTATAAGTATAAACACGTGTTCGCCAAGAACGACTTTGACCTTGGTTTCTGTAGCTTAGTTCAGCATGACATAGACACGGGAAATAGTCCCCCGATTTATCGCCCCCCCGTATCGGATTCCCTACGCGCAGCGGGAACACATAGACAAATGAGTTAACGACCTAATCGAGATTGGAATCGTAGAACATTCGCAATCTCCGTGGTCTTCCCCGGCATTATTAGTAAAGAAGTCTGACGGTTCGCAGCGTCTCGTGATAGACTTCCGCCAATTAAATAAGGTCACTAAGATAGACCCTTACCCTTTGCCCATCATACAGGAATTCCTGAGCCTGTTGGGGAAGGCGACCTACTTTTCGTCGATGGATACTTTGAGTGGATTTTGGCAGATAGTGTTGAAATCTAAGGAAAAGAGCGGTTTTAGTACACCCTCGGGACATTATCAATTTAATCGTATGCCGATGGGCCTCGTCAATAGTCCTAGCACCTGGCAAAGGGGAGCTGATTTGATTTTAAGCGGGCTTAAGAATAAAATTTGTCTTGTTTACATGGACGACATACTCATGTTTAGTTCCACTTTCAAATCGCACCTCAAGCGGTTAGAATTAGTACTTCAACGATTATCCGAGGCAGGTTTAAAGTTAAAACCAAAAAAGTGTCACTTTTTACAGCGCCAAATTAAATTTTTAGGTCATGAAGTGTCGGGGGAAGGAATCCGTCCCGACCCAGCAAAAATTGAGAGTGTTAGGAATTTTCCTCGACCGCGAAACGAACGGGATGTTCGAGCATTTTTAGGATTAACAGGGTATTATCGACGGCACATTTCACAATACGCAAAAGTTTCGAGACCCCTTTCCGATTTACTGAAGAAGGATATCGAATTCCAATGGAATGAGGAACGGGAAGCGGCATTCGAGAGGCTTAAGGAGATGCTTATCTCTGCCTCTCTCTTGCGATCGCCCGACTTTGAAAGCCCTTTTATTTTAGCGACAGATGCATCGAACGCCGCAATCGGCGCGGTGTTGTCACAGGAGGACGAACGGGGCGAGCTTCCGGTGGCCTATGCCAGTCGACTCCTCAAAAAGGCAGAAAGAAATTATAGCACTACGGAGAAAGAGTGCTTGGCGGTGATTTGGGCGATCAAACAGTTTCGCCCGTACCTTTACGGCCGACAATTCAAGGTTGTCACCGATCACCGTCCGCTCAAATGGCTCATTAATGTGAGGAACGAGAGCTCGCGTCTGAGTCGGTGGAATCTCGTCCTGCAAGAATATCAATTCGAGATCGTTCATAAACCGGGTAAGGCTCATTCAAACGCGGATGCTTTGAGCCGTCTACCGATTGCGCAAGTAGAGGAGGTAACCCCGATCATTAGTAAGGCCCAGATAAAGAAACAGCAGCAGGGGGACGAGTTTTGTAACCGCGTCAGACAGCGCTTGCTGGGAGACACTCCCTCGCGGCAGGGCGATCTTAATGTCGATTTAACCTCTTATTACTTAGACGCCGATCAAGTCCTATATCATAAAAAATTAATCCCCGAACGAAACGAGGTTTGGGAACAGATCGTCGTGCCGAAGACCCTGGTAGATCATGTGCTAAAGTTGTTTCACGATATCCCCATGGCGGGACATTTAGGCGTGAAAAAGATGAGACGAAAGATACGGACGCAATTCTTCTGGCCCGACATGGCTAGGGATATCACCCGTTATTGCCAGAACTGCGGGGAATGTGCCTTGCGTCGTCGTCAAGTTCCGGGACGTCAGGCACCTTTGCAGTCTTTCCCTAGGATTTCGAGACCCTTTGAGATGACCGCGATGGATATACAGGGCCCGTTTCCAACGTCACACAAAGGCAATAAATACTTGCTAGTGTTTATAGACCACTTCTCCCAGTGGGCGGAGGCGGTCCCTATCCCAAACGCTACAGCGGAGAAGGTCGCTAAGACTTTCGTGACCCAGATTGTTTTGCGTCACTCGGTACCAAAGAAATTACTTACTGATCGCGGAACAAATTTTACGTCTAAGCTAATGCAGGAAGTATGTAAATTATTGCGCATAGATCGCCTCCTTACTACCGCGTATCATCCGGAATGTAACGGTATGGTGGAACGTTTAAACAAAACGCTCGTCGATATATTAACCCATTACGTCGATCGGGATCAGCGAAACTGGGATAAAATGATCCCGTACGCGCTTTTCGCGTACAACACAACGGTACACACTAGTACCGATGACGTTCCCTTTTACCTGTTATATCAAAGAGATCCAGTCTACCCCTTTGATGTTGTAACCGCGCCAAATAGACCCCTTTATGATAGCGATGAGAATTACGCAAGCGAATTAAGATTACGACTGACCACCGCGTATCGTTTAGCTCAGGAGCACGCGGAGAAAGCTGCGTGTGATAGACAGCGGTATCACCAGCGGAAAAATCAACCGTATCAGTTTGCAGTGGGGGACAGAGTATTTGTAAAAGAGGCAGCAGTTGCCCCCGGATTGAAGCGCAAATTAGCTCCGCGCTGGTCCAGTCCTTTTAGAATCATCGCCGAAACCAGTCCGGTCAATTTCGAAGTTCAGCACGTACATACCGGAAAGAAATTGCATGTGCATGAGAACCGTTTAAAACCGGCGGTTGTACATTCGGAGACCTCGGCAACGGCACCGAGAGACCCGGACTCCCGCACCAATGACCAAAGCGAAGTGCTGACGGTTAACAGACCGCACTTAGCGGAGCCCGTGGATCCGTGGGACGAGGTTATCTTAACCTCAATCACCCAGGACCAAATGGGGGAAACAACTCCCGAAGAGTATGACCTTCAAGCGGTTAGCGCGCGCGCGTCGCACGGTTACGCGTTGAAAAGTCAAGGTCCAGTGCCAGAACAGCCCTGGGTCTTGCCAACCACTAGCCGGACTAGACGGGGTAACGCCTCGGGTGGCGAAGAAGCTGTGATCAATACGGGTATAGATTCAAGCACAGAAGGGGAAATTGACGGATCGGGAATAGCAGATCAAAGCCAGACGTATCCCCAATTGCCTTTAGTTCCTCATGGTCTCGATGTGAATGATGGTCTCTTCCCAGAGGAAGAGGTCGTCATCAAAGAGACCGTAAAGTGTTTTTATATATATATTTTAAAAAATGTACATAGGTAATTCGGGCACAGGAAACTCAGGGAATTGTCGCGTGGACGCTCCTAATATAACCACCCTGTGAACCGAACTAGAAGTAGGTCACAGAAAGGGGGTTCGAGTCGTATAGAGACATAATGATTTGTAAAGATTGAGCGTCGCATACAAACGTGATATGGAGTCGCTAAACAATGGTCGTGAAGTGGCTGAACGGAAGGGAAAGGAAGAACGTGCAAATCGGGCTGACCGCCTCGACGGAAGTACGAGGTTTGGTGAAAACGCGAATGCGAGATCGGTGTAGGAGCAGTCGACTGATTTCAACGTCTCGTTTGTTTGTTTTTAGGAAAGAAAAAAATTAGGAAAAAAATGACGACCGAATGGACGGAGAGACCCAGACGACCGTGAGACCGCCGGGCACACCATTGATCTTACTGAGATGGCCCTCACGCTCGCCGGGTTAGTGGACTGCCCGGTGTGTTGGGAAAGGGCGATCCCCCCCGTCACCCTGTGCGAGAATGGGCACATTGTGTGTCCCCGGTGTCGGGGACACGTAGAGCGTTGCCCGACATGTCGGGGGCTACTAAGCGGGGGGAAGTGCTTCATCCTGGATCAACTCGTGAACACGTTGGCCCACCCCTGTCAGTATCGACAGGAGGGGTGTAAGGATTTCCTCGGGGAGCGGGACCGGGAGGCCCACGAGAAATATTGTCCGTTTCGGACGTGCCGCTGCCCGGCCCTCGCCCCGGGTTGCCGTTGGGAGGGCCCTCGGGAAGCCATTTCTAGACATCTGGCAGGGGGCCCATCCCGCGGTGATAGAAGAGGAATCCCCCTCGTTACGTATGATTTGCTTGGGTTGGCGCCTGGCTCGGCGGTGTTCGTGGGTAGCCGGAATCGCATGGGGCCGCAACAAGTTCCTGGCCCAAGTCGTGAGAGAAGAAAAAAGGGAGGACCAGGTCTATTTTCCCATGGACTATTTCCTCCTCCGGTCTTTGGGCACCCGTGAGGACACCCGTCGTTTTCGTTACCACGTCCACCTAGGGGAGTGGGCCCAGCGGGTGTCCTACAAGGACGAACCCCGATGGGTGGCGGGCAGCGTTCTCAGTGCATTTAAGCATGGGGACTGCCTGGCCTTACCCCTCGCCCTTGTCGAGGGCCTGTCCGGGTACGGGGCCGTCGAGATGACGGTGGCCGTTCGCCTCATGGGTGGAAGGAGACTGGAGGAGGCGATGCCCCCTCCTCTTCTCAGGGAGGAGGTGGCGATGGCAGCCGAAACCGAGATAACTCCCCCACCTTGGGTGGAGGATGGATAGGGAGACCCTTGGGAGGTGGAAGTGAGAGATCAGGACCGAGTTAGACCAACGTAACGACGAAACCCAGAGCGACAAAGAAGACCCAAGAATTGGATAAGTGCGGAAGAGTGAAGGACTCAACTTCCTACGAACACGCTTGCGTTACTTCTACCCAGACGGAACCTATCTCCAGGTGTGGATACCCGTTCTCCCTGTCTCCAGCAATCCCTGAGATCGAGGACGAACTTTCTTCGGCTCTACAGGTCCTACAAGAAGTTTCGTCTCCAAATTCAACATTTGACTTCATCAGATTGGCAAATCGCCATCCTTGTAAGCATGTCTTTACTAAAATAAACGCGGTAAAACCTGTAAAACGGTCTCTGTGTGGCTCTCTTTGCGTCCTGCAAACCACTACCCCCATACGGTAAAGGCCCTTTCGAGACATCCTGACCTAAAGCGAGTCGGGTCAACTTCGCCCCTTTCACTAAGAGGCGCAAATCCTCACAAATTCGACCGATTGTGGTAAAATTACGATTACCAACAATACGTAATGTTTTGCTGAAAATGTATGGTAAAACTCAATCCCTAGATACAGTAACGAGATGGGTTCTACATATGCCATGCTCGATCGTTTTCTTTTTTCAAAGACTACTGCGACCAAGTAGCTGCTGTCGTAACAAAAGACCTACAACTTAAAAAAGCAGAATGGGACAAAGTAAAAGATATCAGAGCTGTTTTAGAAAAACCAAATATTTCGACAATTGCCCTTCAAGCTGCCGATCTTATTCTGGTGATGTTTATGAAAGAACAGTGTAAACTAGAAAAATGTATGGAAGAATTTGGAGAATATGTTGCATTAGGGATTCTGTCCTCCACGAAAAAGTGGAAAGAAAAGCTTTTTCAAAACACATATTTTCTTGCTGGAGTGTGTGTTGATTCTAGATATAGAATCTTATTAAGTGCGGCAGAAAAACTAAAAGCGAGAGAAAGTCTTTCAGACATCCAACGGTGAATCAAAAAGCAAACATTAATTGATTTGGTTGAAGAGCCAGCAATTGTTAAGCTATCACAGCCAACTTGTAATATAATAAATAAACTCAGATGATGATTTTGAAAAAGAATTGGATAGAAGAGAAAACAGTCGTCGAATTTCCACTTACATAATAAAGATGACAACGAAATAGACAAACATATTGAGAAAGACTGCAATGCAATAGAGGCTGTGGGGAAATTAAAGGTGAATGTATTCGAAGCCATTGACCATTATCAGAAAAACATGCAGAGTCGCTTCGAGCATGCCAACATCTCAAGCAAGTGTCGAGGGTCTATTTTCCGAATTAAGATTAATTTTAAGTGATAATAGGCAGACAATGAAAAATGATTTGCTGTCTGCCATTTTATTTATTAAAATCAACGAATAAATTTCAGGTTGTATGTTAATTTTCTTAATAATAAATAAATTAGTTGTAAATAAACAAGTTTTTTTATATGTACCTCGTACTTATATATCAAAGAAAAAATTAATGAAATTCGTATAAGAATATTTTAACCGGAGCATGGAGCGGAGCACAGAGCAGAGCTGGAGCAAATACTTCGATGCCGGTGTGGAGCTGGAGCGGAGCAACTCAAAAAAAAAAAAAAAAAAAAATGGTCGCTCCAAAGCCCTGGTTTTAGGGGTGGCCCCACCCTATCATTCTCCTCACTCCGAAATCCGATAAACATAACCAATTGTAGAATTTAATCATATATGAGTTCACGGGGGTGGAAATTGGTGGGATGACAGATTGGGATTGGTGGGATGGGTTTGACAGACTTTGTATCACACAGATTGGGGTGGCCCAATCTGTGTGATACAAAGTATGTTTAAGGAAATGAAGAAGTAAGACTGAAAGTCACCAAGCTCGGACAGGAAATGTGTTATATAATAATGTGGATATAACCAGGGCTTATTGTCGTAGTTCCCGATATTCAAGATGAATCTCCCAGTGATATGATCCTCATTCTAATTATGGAGTCAGAGGTTATTAAGTTCTTGCCAGAGCAAAGAACAAAGGGTAGAGACTGGAGTGTGAGTTAATGCGTAAGGCATGGCACGGCTGTCACTTGTAGTCCTGTCTAAAGCATTTGCCTTCTCGTTGCCAAGAATGCCGGCGTAATCCTTGACCCAACCTATAAAGTAGCGGTCTATGCTTCTCTGCCACGATACTACTGCAAATGAAGACGATGTTGGGATACTAATGGACGGATGCGTAGCGATCGCCGTGCATCTGCTAATCACCTGACAATGATTCGAGAAGAAAAAATCTGTAGTAAGATAGTGAGTAAAATGGCACCTATTCTCATCAAACGATCATCTCTCCTAGTGGTCTATGGCACCTAGAAATGTACAGTACATGTACATATTGCCCTCAGAATCATCTCAAAGTTAGGTCTGAACGATCGGCGAAATTCCGAGAAATTCGGCGAAGCGGCCATCTGCTCTTCTAGGCCCAAAGATGCCACCTTTGTCAAATATCGTCAACTGCATATAATATCTTTGACTCTGTGATACAATAAAGTTTCACGTTCAAAGACCTCCAACAAATACATTGAACATTCTGATACACAGTGAATCTCTGTGACACCTCCACGAGAACTTTCTATAGAAAACTGGCGCTATTTAGTGTTGTAAACGTGAAGAAAACTCTGAAAACTCCATATGGCCAGTCCACTGGCGAGGTGCGAACCCACGACGAGTGTTCATTGGTTTTATCCATTCGGCAGTTCCCTACTTCTTCGGACCCCAGGGCAATTTGCTTCTTTTCTTTTGCATATCCCTGCAAGTGCGTAACATTTTTTTCTTAATGAGTTTATGTATATGTTATAGAAATCCAATCTGCAAACTAATTAAATTACAGCAACTAAGTTACCGGAGATAAAAATAAGTATTAAAATAATTACATCTACAAACTTTCATTCAAAAAATAAATTAATTATCATTTTCAAAAAAAAGATAAAACAAAACTTTACAAAAATTCAATTATAAAACTTTTAATACTGCCATTTATTATTAATTGATATAAGTTACGGCTTATAATATAAAAATTTCAAATAGTAATTACGGTCTATATAAATACCGGTAGTTAAATTAATATCCTGTATTTCTTTCTTAATGATAGAAGTAAATTTTTAATCTTTAATATAAAAATTGAATATTAATCTCATAAAAAAGAAATTTAATATTTTAAAAGTGAGTATGTTCGAATTCCTATGGGAAAAATGAACGAGCGTAAGGATGGCCGAATGGATAAACACTGGTCATGGGTTTGCGCCTCGTCAACTGACACGTTGGGTTTTATTTACATATGTAACACGTAAATAGGGATACATTTTCCTTAAAATATCAACTCGTGAGCGATACATTCTCCCTTGGCAGATCCACGTGTCGCGTTGCCCTAACCAGATGAGTGTATGGCTATAAAATTTTTAAATTATGAGTCCTTCTTTCCTATACATCAGGTGTGGCCAAACTTTTATCCCTTAGGGGCTACTTTTTCGGTAAAATACAGTCTGCGGGCGACTATGAATATGGGCAAACAATTTTAGGATTTTTCAAATTTTTCATAGATATTTAATAAATAATTAATAATGATAAATAAATAATGATAAGTTTTCATTTTTTTCCGGCCTGTAGTTGATTTATTCATTCTAAAATAATGGGGTTAAATATTAATAACATTTAAAACAATAATTAATAAACTAACATACCTGCTTCGTTCGCTGTATGAATAAATAAAAACAACTAAAATTGAAAGTAAATACAAGTGCACAAACAAGGAGTAACAAATGGATTGAAGCCAGGGGTTGTCACGTTACTGTCTGACATGATTTTGCGCCATTTTATGCGATTGCCATTTATATGCGCATGCGTTGCGACTACAATTAATTTAAAAGTTAACATTCATTTGCATTGTTCGTCGGGATAAATACAAACAGTATGGGTACATTGCACAGACAGTCTATTATTGTAAGAATAAATTATCGAATTTAGATTTTTAAACATTGATTTAAGTGAAAGCAAATTGTTCAACTTTAGCTTCGCGGGCTACTTTCAAAACCTTTGCGGTCGACCGGTCAACCGCGGTCTACGTGTTGGCCATCCCTGCTATATATCTACCGAATAATAAAGAAAAAAAGAGCAAACGTGACGTCTCCTTTTTTTGTAAGCACATTAATAAATACTTTAGTGTGTGAACGTGTAAGAAGCGATACGACTTGCTTCACAGTAATTAAATTTATATACAGGGTGTTTTTTTATCTTGAGACAATGAAATAACTTACTTGGATTTCATTATTTTGAGAAAAAGGTATCTAGAAAAGTTGTAGGGTTTCGAAGGCCCAATCAATTGGTGACCTTGGATGTGTCCTTGACCTTGACCCTGAAATGACCTTGAAGGTCAAGTCTGTTTTTTAATGGGAACACATATTTTTGACCCCGGCAATGGAAAGAGCGGGAAATTTTACAACCAGATATTCCTTTGACCTTATGGTCTAGGTCAAACATTTTAAGATTTAAATTATAAGCTTTTTCTAATGGGAAACCATACTTTTTATTACTGGAATGGGCAGGGAGGTAAAAGTTACATTTTTTCATGACCTTATTACTTTGACCTTTAAAAGCATTCACTACTTTTAGCACTATCCAGGAGTAACAATGTAGAAGTAGTAGTTTTCTGCTCCCTTTGACGTGCTTATTTTCAGTGAGTCCCTTTATTTCTCACTACTGCGGTGCTTGTTTTTTGAGTCACTTTACTTTTTGCCATTGCTTGAGATGTTGGTTTCAGGAAAAATTTTATAACAAATGTTCAAAATAATGCCCTTCCACTTCGATGCATTTGTTGAGCCGCGCTTAAAATTATCATGCTTGAGATGACCTTCAGAGGTCAAATTTGGGGCACTGAAGGTCATGGCTGATTGTGAAATTTCCTGCTTTTTCCATGTAAATGTAACTTTTACCTCCCTGCCCATTCCAGTAATAAAAAAAGTATGGTTTCCCATTAGAAAAAGCTTATAATTTAAATCTTAAAATGTTTGACCTAGGCCATAAGGTCAAAGGTATATCTGGTTGTAAAATTTCCTGCTTTTTCCATTGCCGGGGTCAAAAATATGTGTTCCCATTAAAAAAACAGACTTGACCCTGAAATGACCTTGAATGTCAAGGTCAAGGTCACACCCAAGGCCACCAATTGATTGGGCCTTCGAAACCCTACAACTTTTCTAGATACCTTTTTCTCAAAATAATGAGATCCAAGTAAGTTTTTTCATTGTGTCAAGATAAAAAAAAAACACTCTATATATGTTTGGGATTCTCGATTAATAATAATTTATTGTGTCCAAAATTCTCTTTTAGGAGTTGTTTTTCTAAAAAGGGCTTTTAGTGTTCAATTTTTCAGGTCTATTGTGGCTTGGTTTGATGGAATTCACCAACGGAACATATGGGTGATCTGCCAAGAAGGGGTGCCTCTCGGGTAGACTTTTATGAATAACTGGCCCCTATTTAAGTGTTAGACACGTGAAAAAAACACGGAAATATCCACGAGACCAGTCGGTTGGTCAAGCGCGAACTCACGACCAGTATTTACTAGTGTTTTCCATTCGGTTACTATTGGGCATATCAAGCACGTTGTGAATTCGTCTAGATTCATAATAGGACTTCCGGGTGATAAGGATGGGACCAATATTATCTGGGACAGACTACTCCCTTGAGGAATTATTCAGGTTTTTTGATCGTTCAGATTCGATTCCGGATACCCCAAAGAGTTAATACATAAGAATTGTTTTAGAATTGTTATGTATTATGTTAAAAGAAAATCGTTTTAGAAGATGGAGAGTTTTTATGAGGAATTTTTCTCAAAATTTGTCTTTAATATTTCATTGTTTAAGAGCAATCGCAGATATAATGTAATCAAGAGACAACAAGCGATAATAATTCTTGCGAAAACATATTCTATTTTCTTCGGATAATAAATAATTTTTATAGCAAGACATCCGTTTCTCCTTGTCTAGTCTTCTTGTTAACTGTGTTGGACTAGAGAAAGAGAGACTCTTCTTAAAAGTCTCTCTCTCCTCTCTAGTAAGCGCTGTAAAATGTAGATGCTCGAATGCCTCCCTCTGGTGACGATATTTTTAGCGTTTTTTAGCGTTTTTGGCGGCTAGCAGCCTCTAACGAAAGGTCGGTCGCCGGAATTGTATTGTCTTAAACACGGAATTAAAAATGGTGATCTCTGTTTGAGCGAACTGTCTTCAAATTATTAAACATAAAAAAAAGCCATCGGACGAAACGAAATTACGAAGTAAAATAAACTACATAAAACTTGCGTAAACCGGAATCGTATGTTACCGAATATTTTTTCTTCTATGCCCGATTTCCACTTTAAACACATGATTTAAAAAATTTTCAAAAAAATATATAACATTTTATTCTGAACAAATGAAATCAGCCATAATACTATATTTGAAATTGAATTGAATTTACATTTTATTGCAGTTTCGTAAATTTACGTCACAAATATTTGTAATTTACTAAGGCTTTATACATTCTGTCATATTTTTGTCATTAACCAGGTTTATCAAAATATTCAGATTTGTATAGTAAATGTATAAAAGATCAACTATATATTTTATGATACCGTCAATATCCAATGATAGAATTTTATAAAAAAATTCACAATTGAGAAGTCCACTACGGGCAATGGAATACAAACGGGCAATACATGCGACAATTTTTACTCCACGTGGAGTAAGAAATAGGCTCAGCAATGTGTATACTGTAGATGCAGTCTCTGATGTAAGGCATTTAGTCAGATTTACTGCATTAGCCGTATTATTATTGAAACAAATTTTCTCTAAGAGGCACGTCGTATTAACAACACCTGACAATAGATTCTCAAGAAAATTTACAGCAGTGATGTTTTCACCTCCACACCCGAGTGATGGTATTATTTTTGGATCCAGACAGTTCGGTAATTTAATTATTACATTCTGAAGAAAAAAATGTATAAACTTAAAAACAGGTATAAGACTGTTTTTAAGGATTTGTTGGTATAATTTCAGAACAACGAATACTAAACATATCTTACAATAAAAGCTTATGGAAGAATACAGGTAATTGTATAGCAAAAAATTTATTAAAAGTTAAAGATATTTAATTAATCAATAATTTTAATAATTAACTAATTAATTATCAACTCAGCAGAAAGTCATTTCAAGAATAATACGTGGTCTCAATTAAACAAACGTAAAAGTACAATTAAAATGTGAATTAAATTTTAATAATTACTGCAAAGATTTTAATACTAATGATTTTTTTAGTGGCTTTGAATTAGGGCGAAAAAATAATAAAAAAATAATTCATCCAATTTATTTCATTGAGTCTAAGCAGAAGAAAACCAACTTTCGCTAGTTACATCCCTTCATCACAACGAATTTACATTCAACAATTCCCCAAAAATATTGATAAGAATTTTAGTATATCAACTTTTTAATGAATTTACAGATATTCACCATAATTTTGAATATAATGAATAATTCCTCCACTAAATTGTCTTTTACCTTCCCGGATGTTATATATAACAGAGGGAAGGTATGGTAATCTGTTAAAACATGATCCTCCAAAATTTTTGTATTTTCAGGACTCAGGGGACCTTAAAACAAGAAATGCAAAAAAAAAGTTGCGGGTTTTTCCTGTATGTATGGATGTCTTTCTATTAATATAAATTATTCTGCACGGGTAACCTATTGAATATCCTTCTCTTATCCAACAGTCCTCTATGTGGCTCATGTCCCCCCTTCTACTTTCAAACCTCCAACTATCCCACTTTTTCAGCTTTTCCTCAAATCACTCTCCCTCCTTCCTTCACTCTTCCATCTTTCTTATCTTTTAAGTTCACACCTTTTAAATACGGTCTTTCTTCTTTCGTATGTGTGTATGTATGTATGGATGTTAGTGTTTTGTGGAGAGGTTATGTGGGTGTGTTTGTAGCACGTTTTTTGTTGCCTACTTGTATTTTAATAATTCCTGTGTCTTCTGTCGAAAATTTATAAACTTTTACACGGGGTTCGCGTGTTAGAGGAAATGATGCAATTAAATTTTAATGGTTAAAGATTAAGGAAATGGGGAGATATATGAAACATGACCTGGTCTATCAATATATCTCGAATGGGTCAAACGTAATGATTTTACCGGTTTTCTCATTTACAATCAATATATATATATATATATATAAACTAGAATATAAACTAGCAGATGATCAGGCATTGCTGGGACAAAAAATCACAACAGCCAAGGTTCAAATTATTAGATTATTTCTTACTTCTATTAATATATATATATACTGTGTATATATTAATAGAAGTATAGATATATATATTACTTCTTACTTCTACTATTATATAATATTTTAATATTTTATTTATATTTACAAAGATTATCTTACAAAGATTATCAAGTGTCCAACCTAACACATTTTTAAATTTTTTTAATATTGTGTAACGTAGAGGAATAAATAATTTTTAAAACGTGTTAGATTGGTTATTCGGTGTGATAAAACCCTTACACAAGATAACCTTTGTAGTTATATAGCCGATCTTACCCATTTTCACCGGATGTAAGAATTAGGTCACCCTCTTCTGAGGCTAATTAGAAAATCTTTAGATGAGTATAAAAATATGTTCGATTTCCCACAAAAACTCAAAAAAAAAAAAAAGCATCTAAAATAGTAATGTAGAAGCCGAGTTTCTCAGGATAATCCTTAATCCTTTCCCTCTTTCCTGCGGGGAAGAATTTTCAAAAATTTCTTCTTAGTGTGAATTCTCATGACTTACTCTGTGTACCAAATTTTAACCTTCAACTCCTAACCGTTTGCACTCTGCGCTTATTATCATCATCATTATTGTTATTATCAACTGATCTCGATATCATAAAGCGAGGATGTCTGTTTATTTATTCGCTATACACTCTTAAACCGTCTGCCCAATTGCTGCGAACTCGGCAGCTACGTTCAAATACTTCTAACTTTGATAATGTCGCACATTCTTCCCCAAATTATTGATTGAATTTCTATGTACAAATTAATTTCTGTTTAAATTTGATTGCTGGCTTTACATGTTGAATTCATCTATTGAAAAAATTTAACAAAATAATTAAGTAAATAAAATTCTTATAAAAAAAAAAAATAGAATTTTAACGATCAACCAATGCCGAATTATCGGGCTAGCAAATGGCTATAGTAATATTAATAATTTAAGATAATTTGGTACTAGAGTTAGGCGTTTGGCGCCATCTCTTGCTAAGTTTAATAATTAGAATTTTAATTAAATAATTTAAATAAATTTAGGCCTAATTTATAGCCATTTGCTAGCCCGATAATTCGGCATTGGTTGATCGTTATCTATAACGGGCTAGTAGTTGTTTATTTATAGATATAATTTTAAAAATATATACAGTCAAACCTGTTTTTATGCGGGGGATAGGGACCGCATTAAAAAAAAACGCATAAAAAAAATCTCACGAAACTTCACGAATGGCTGTAAATAATAGTTTTCGCGACACAATTAAAAAATATTTTTTATGCGGTCAACAGGGACCGCATAAAAAAAGTCTCACATAGAAAATAACTCAAAACCGTACGAAATAGAATTTATTGACAACAGATGTCAGCACTTGACTGCATCGTCTGGTCTATCGTCTGTTTTACATATTTTTGTCCAGGTGGTGTTTTGTTGACTTAAAAAGTAAATTATTTCATTTTTCGCATATTCATGCAATAATATTACTATAATAAGTGCATTTATGCTATAATAAGTTTATTTAGCTATAATAAGTCAACGTAAGACATGACGAATCGCACGAGACTAGTCGCCAACTATACCGCACAAATTAAAAATTCGCATTAAAAAAATCGCACAAATAAAAATCGCACATAAAAAGAGCGCATAAAAACAGGTTTGACTGTATACATATTCACTTAATTATTGCCAAATTAATTATAATAAGAAATATACTCGCCATTACTGCAACTGTTAGCACATAGCACTTGCCCACATGGAATGTAGTAGTTTTTCCTTCTGTACTTTATTCTTTTCCTGTTAGCAATAGAGTCACGCCGGTTATGTATCTAACTCCGTTCAGGAAAAAATATTTGAATTGAAATAACACGACTCGAGGGAATTCATATATAATTAATCTGTGTCTCATGTTCTTAAGCTCTCCACGTATGATCTCATCTTTTATTTAACTCCGTTCTCGAGATTAATGAAGGACAGACAGCCTTAAGGACAAAAGTGGGAATTTATAGGTCTACAATTTCTTCAAATTGCAGCCCAATAAGTACTCCCTCCAGTATCCGAGTGGATAAAACTACCGAACACCGGTAGTCGGTCTTGGGATCCAAATGGCCAACGGTTTGGCTACGTGGAGTTTCTGCGTTTTCTTCGCGTTAGCCAGCTTTACATAAACGCCTTTCCGGGATGCATCCTACTTGGCAGATTCCTCGCGTGTCGCGTTTCCGTAACCAAATAAACCAAACTAATTTTAATAACTTTTTCATAAACGAAATATTTAGAGGGCATGCTTAACTAATACGAAACCTGAACATCCCGATCGCGATCTATGATTTCGTCTCCCCCTTATTAACTCGTAAACCCATTGTCCAAACTTCCTTCACTGGTACTGCTTAAAGATGTTCTAACGTTCAGCCAAATCAATGTAAAGTACGTGCAACGATTTTAAAACAAGCAGAGCTTTGCCGATGTTTATTTTTTCTATTAATTACTATGGCGACATTGCTTCATTCAAAATTTCCTGTAGTTGTAGTCTGTGTAATGTGCACTTTGTTCGGTCTTACTGTCAAATCTGCTTCCTTTATGGTTATATCACAACTTTCAAAAGTTTCTTTTACTTCGATGTATTTAGTATTTGTTATATCATAGTGATTCATTTATATAACTACAAACGTTATCTTACGTATGGGTTTATTACAATTTAAAGAATTTTTAAAATTAGTTAGATTGGTCACATGATGTGATAAACCCATACGTAAGATAACGTTTGTAGTTATACAAATCAAATACTACAATATAATATAATAAAAGGGTTAGAAGTACGAAATAATCTTAATGTTTGTACTTATTTTTTGCCCAGGCAATGCCGGCTTATCTGCTAGTTCTTTAAAAAACTCATTCCTACCCTGAACATTAAGCATTTTGCATTTTATAATAATTAATTATAAAGAATAATATTTTTCATAAAATTTCATAACAGATGGCAACATACGCAGTTTTAATCGTCGTTGACGGTAAAGTTACGCGACTCGTTGCTGGATTCTTTTATCAATATTACTTAACAGACTTCTTGTACGAATTACAGCCATGATCTTTAGGCGCTAATAATAATATAAATTGTTATAAATACTGTCAAGAAGCCTTAACGAAACTCGTCGAAGAGAAAACGATTTTGTCTTCAGCTTGAAAGGATCGGTTTTTCGAAATGGAGGGTCAATTTAGCGTTAGGCATAATTAACAAATTAGTCAGAAGTCCCATAGAGTTGGACTAAAGCCCTGGTCACACTATGCGATTTCCAGCCGTGCGGGCGACTGCAACCGCGACGGCTGTTCCCGTTAACTAGTAATCCCCCCCTCGAAAACTGGTGCGACTGCAATCGCAACTAGAAACAAAAAGTTTGTTCTACCCGCGACGGTTGCAAACGCGCATCCAATCAAAAAATGTCTTTCAGCCACGTCATACTTTGTGTTGTATATTTGTCAAGATATCTTGATTATAACATTTGTATTAACTCAGTTTCAGTACATTTAAATGCTATATTTGATATAAATCAAATCTGAATTTATAAAAGTTATTGTTAGATTTATTTTAAAAAGTTTGATTACTTTTAATAATATACAACTGAATAAAATAAATGCTGATATAAAAGAAAAAAATATATCGATTAAAAATGAATTAAATCATTCAACCTTTCCTCTAAACCACTTCAACCCTCAAATATTCACTTTTATAAGATTGATAAATAGCATCCAAAACTTCTGGGATAAGACTGATATCGAATTATGGTCCACTCTAAATTGATATGTCAAACTACGAAACGTTTCGCCTAAATTATATATAAGTATTGGTATTCATACAGATATATCCCCTATAACCTTCGGCATCCGAAAGCCTTAATTCATTCATCAGCTGGTGAAAGCACGATTATTTAGCCCGTTGATTTTCATTTCGCCAAGTTTTAACCCAGCATGAACGTTTTTTCTTATTTTTTTCTTCGTATATTCTCGCCAGCTCTAACAAAATTGTCGCCTTTTTTCTTTTATTCATTCCAGAAAAGGAACTGCTTGCCATTTTAATAAGAAAAGTTGCTAAAATTCCGTAAATACTCTAAAGTAGAACGTAAAATGTCGGTAAACACACGAAAGTAGACAAAAACAAGCTACTGTATTTTATTGGTTTATTATAAGGTCACGTGTTTCCGAGTTGCAACGTCAACGAATAATGTGTGACCACGAGAAGACGCGCGCGACTCGCGCTTGTTGCGGTCGCAGTCGCCTGCGCGGCTGGAAATCGCATAGTGTGACCAAGGCTTAAGTGAAAATTACTGGCCTAGCTCCGGATTGGACAGTCGTTAGATCTGCAAAACGCCTTATAAAGATGATGGGGAGGTAAAGAAATAAAGGAAGTCCCGAAAGAGAGAGGAATATTACGAATCTTCCGATACAGTTCGCACGCGCTACGAAGACATCTCTGTCATTCTCAACGTAACCTGTATATACTTGTAAATAAAGATATGAATATTATGGTTCGGGTCGTAAGGTGTCTTTCCAATAAACCATAATACACGTATTCTAAGTATACCATATTTTTCAGCTAGTTTATGAGAAGATACTCTGAATTCTGATAACATCTCAGCTAATTATTTGGTCAAGAGGAGAAGGACTTCGGATTTGGACTTCTTACAATGCTATTTTAAACTATATCAATATTATACACATTATAACCGTTTATATGATATTTAATATCTAAATGTCCTAGCTACAGAAATAACAAAAACAAACGAAAATTTATGTAATTACCGCACATTGAAGCAATATATAACCTACTATTGTTTTAATTATGTTAGTTATGACTTTTTGACTCACATGAATAGCTTCGTTTAACTTATCAAATATCTCATTCGGAGTGGGAGTTCTAACGATGTCTTGGGTGCTTAAAACCGAAGTCAGGTCTAGATAAATTCTTGAATTCGACAGTTGACAGAGACTTTGTGGCGGATTCAAACCTTAAAAATAAGATACAGTTTAAGGACAAATACTTTTTACATTGCATAGAAAAATTTTTCTATATCCAAAACGAAATATATTTATATGAATTGCATTGTAAAAATACAAAATATTATAGACTGTAATGTTTCGGTGATGATGAAAGAAAACGACAAAGATGACAATAAGAATAATTTCTTCATATTAGTCTTTAATATGTTGTATTTTTACAATGTATTTAATATAAACAAATATTTTTGTTTTGAGAAATTTTAAGTAAAACGTTTCTTTCTATTCCTACAAAAAACACAATTTTAAAGTAAATTCGTCCTCCTCACCAAATTATTTTTAAAAAAACTAATTTTACTAATTTATATTTAAATGAAATACGTACTTAAAATAAAAACTAGCAATGTAAAGGACATCATGATGCTTTTACTTGCTGCTGGAAACCTGAAAGAAAATTCGTAATTTGCAACTGTCACGAGCACTGACGTGTTTTCAACTATTCGATCAACCTCGCGATTCCACATATGTAAACTTTTAGCTGTGACATTATATGGAAATGGAATGTGCGATATTTGCATCTGTTCAACTTTAGAAAATGTATGTGTAAAATTCTCGTGTTTTTTCTAAATTTTTCTGTAATTGTACATCGAAGCCCATGGGATTATCTTGACTAATTTCATTAAGTGAAAGTTTAGACCATATAAAAATAAATTTTGTATGGTTCCTGATTGGGAATAAAAGGATGTTAATAGGCAAAACGACTCAAAATTTATTTTTGTATGGTCTAAACCAGGCCTGGCCAACCCGCGGTCCGCGGGCCGCATGTGGCCCGTCACGTTAAATTGTGTGCCCCGCTAAGCGATATTATATATTTATTAAAACTTTTGTTTGCCGTTATGTGTATACCAAAACAATTAAATAAATGAAAATTTGCCTGTATCATTGTTATAATGCTCAAGTGCGAGTACGAGCTCTTGGTATAACAATAAAATCTTGCTCATTTTGTATTCATTTTACTATTTCATATCTGATATCTGAAAGCATTTTTGTCTAAATTGTGGCCCACCGTAATGTTACGCATGATCAAAGCAGTGGCGTAGCGTAGTGGGGACGGCAGGGGCGGCCCACTCCGGGCGGCACTTTTTGGGGGCGGCAAAATTTCACAATAAATAATAATAATATCTTGTAAAAATTTTCGTAATAAATGTGATTATTATATTGTAAAACATATAGGGTAGATGTACCAGTTTTGGCCAGTGTACCAATTTTAGCCAGAAAACAAATTTAACTTAAAAATATAATCACCACATATTCAAATCTGTCCAATGAAACAAACTTTTATTGTTAACTGTTCACACAGTTAACAGTAAAAGTTGTTTTCGTGTTTCGTTCTCTATGATTTATGATCATTATATTAACATTTACTGTAAATGTACGTATTTTAATTTATGTGCTTTTAACGCTTTTCTAGAGATATTACGACTTCAATATTTGTGACGGACGGATGTAAAGTCGAACAAAATGACTTAAACTTGATTTTTATTTTTCCATATACTTTTTTCACAAACGACGTATAATCGAGAACGACGTAACTCGAGGTATACCTGTACATCGGGACTGTTGTTCGTTAATTCGAAGAACGAAGTTAGATAGGTAAAAATCGAGATCAGATATGAAAACATTACGGACAGATGACCCAATTAACCAGGAACGAACTTCCGGTCCGGATCGAAAGTTACGCGATTCTGTTAAAATTGAAAGATTAACAACCACAGCCCGGCTTAATTTCCAAGGAAAAGAAATTAAATTATAAATTGCTTTTTTATTTTCAATTTGGAAAATTAAATATGGTAATTTTGTAATTAGTAGATTTTAAATTCTGTTACACTTTTGCTTCTTAATAACGTGGAATAAAATTTCTAAATAAATATTCGTAGATGCAATTAAATTATAATTTCTACTTGAATTTGTAGTTGGTAAAAGCTGCATATGTGCCGCACATGAAACACTGTCGCAGGTGGCTCACATAATACTTGTGAATTGCAAATAACAAACCCGTTTGCAAGCTAAACAAAAGAAATTTTTTTCGTAAATATTAAATATTTTAAATGCTTTTATAATTAATTTAACTGAGAAATTCTACTGCATAAATTTCAGGTAATGCATATTATTTTCGATTTTTTATATTCACATTTTTTTTAAATATCTGACAGAAAATATTCGAAATTCATTGTTTATTTTCGAAATGAATGTACAGTACACAGCTGCAAAAAATACTTAATTTAAGATTGTTCTAGTTACAATTTTGCAAAATGTAAAAGAGCAATTTCGAAAATATGCCTTTAATTAAACTTAATAATTTAAGACTTTAATTTCATAAGCAAATATTTACTTAAATTTTTAATGATATTTGAATTTAAAAATTAATTGTGGTCTTTATTTCCTCAGCTTTTCGTATCTGGTCTCGATTTTCGTCTATCTACGAATTCGTTCTCGAGATTAATAAGGAAAATAAAACGTTTTTATAAATAGTTATATTTATTTTCTATTTCCATTTAAACTGCAGTTAGCAAAAGCTGCATATTTTGATTACACATGGATGATGAATCGTAACCAGCTTGTATTTTGACATCAATAAAATAACACTTGTTAATTAGGAACAACAACAATTTCCAACGTAGTTGTTAAGAATTAATTACAAATATTAAATATTTCTAAAATGTTAGCAATTATTCAACAATTTCTACTGCTTATAAGCAAAAAATTGTTGATAAAGGTATAATTAACTAATAGCAATTACTCATTTTGGTGATTGGCTATTCTATTCAATTTTCACTTGATTTGTCACAACGGTTTGACACAGAAGGCAATTCTTACTTTATTTTTATTAACCGTTGTGACAAATCTAGTGAAAATTGGATAAAATAGCCAATTACTAAAATGATAATGGACTCTACTAGATACGAAGCAAACAACAATAGTTAATTATAGTTAATTTATACTTATTTAAACTGCTATTATTGTATAGTTTTCTAATTTTCACTTTCACTCATGCGCATAATAATACAGCAAACATTCGATAAATGCAGTTTCGATCAGTGCAGATGTGTTCTGAGGGAAGTCAACGTTGCCGGTTTTGTCAGAATCAGCAACGCTATAATTATTCCTTCTCACTTTTTGTTACTGGAGTTATTCTGGTGCAGTTCTGTTGTTTGAATAATTTCATTATTATGTGGGTGCCGGGAGGTGGACGCACCTCCTTTTCTCGGCTAACAGGTCAATGAGACCTGCCCACGTTAAGACGGCGGCTCGGTTTTGTTACGCGTCACGCGTTACGCGAGTGAGAATGCGGAAGAAAATGGGTCCGACGGTAGAGCGGCGGCGATACTCGAATAAAGGACATTAACAACGTATAATAACAACAACAACGATTTATTAATGCTAAAGCTACAGTTACAATAGGGGCGAGCTACTGTCGCCTAAGTTCGGATACGCGGAGGGAGAGTTTACATGAATTTGGGTCATACCTCGTGATCCGGGTCGGTCTTTCCTCTAGGTCAAAGTATTCCTTTGTTCGCCGTCGGTTTTCCTCAGGACTTCGGACGCACACCAACTGTCTAATTGACACTACGTAACCGACCTCGAGTCGATCAGACGGACTCTATGTAACCGATCCCCTTTCCTCTCTCGTCGCCCTTTTATCGTCTCGGTCACGTTTCTCGGTTTCACCAACCAGCATTATTCGAATGTTGTTCCTCATGATTCATGTTTCCTCCATGGGAACCAAACAATAAAATATTTTATTAATAGCGTTTTGGTTCCAGCGGGCTGCTGTAGTATTCTTTACAATGCGTAGTCAATAACCTGGTGTAAACGTTTGAAGTTTACACACTTCTGAACTAGTATTACACCAGTTTTAAGTATATTTCTGCATATCTTCGTGTATTTCGCACCTAAAAACGTTCCTGAAATTTAGCAAAATAGAAATAAAATTTTAATAAATTCAAATAAGAAAATTTTGAAAAGTCTTGTAACACCTTTGTCTTCTTGTTTCACACATTTCAATCATTTTTAAACTGTAAAATACATTTACTTTGAATTGTAATCGTTACGGCTAAAAAACGTTACGGCTAAAAGTTTTTCTATAATTGTATTATGTATGTATTATTTGTATTTTAGAATTAAAGTACATAAATTGTTTATTTTTGTCATTCGCACGTACGAATGGACCCTAGACCATCACTGACGCGCAATTAACTGATTGCCCCTGAAAGTCGGCTTCTTACAGAAACACAGCTTCCCTATCATCAAATGTCACGGCACGCCACTGTTTTTATGTATATTTGTTAATTTTGAGATAGTTGACATCAACTGTCTTTTGGGACTTAATTATACAAATAAAGTAGATATGTTATAGGCCAGCTGATGGGGGACAATGGTCTAAAACAGTGGCGTAGCGTAGTGGGGGCGGTAGGGGCGGCCCGCCCCGGGCGGCACTTTTAGGGGGCGGCATTTTTTCAGAATAAATAATAATAATATCTTGTAAAAGTTTGAACCATTTTATTTCATATTTTTGTCGCACCTACGATGAAACTGAAATGAGCACGGAATTTTTCATTACTTACTCTGTGACGTAAATGGAGAATCCTCTTTCTTTCAATGAATGTATAATAATGACATCTTGCTCATTGTAGCGACTGACAACACCGTCTGTACTGACTTGTAGGGATTCCCCGTATTTTATTTAAGGGAACGAAATTTTAAAAGGGCGGCCAAATTTTCCTTCGCCCGGGCGGCTGACACCCACGCTACGCCACTGGTCTGAAATGTAAGTTTCTGCACTCTGGCAAATAAAAGAACGTAGTCGTGTAATGATCGATCTAGTTTAGCAACTAAACGGTACGAAGTCCCGCAGAACACTTTGATAATAGCGAGGTTGAGGCCGAAGTTTTAAACGCGAAAACGTGTACGTCGGACGTTCAGCGCCGCTATCCTGTAAGCATAGAAGTTTGGCAATAGGGTTTGGAATGTCGAGCATGATTCCACTGACTTTCCAAACGCCATTGTCAAACTTTTAAGCTTACAGGAAAGTGGCGCTGAACGTCCGACGTACACGTTTTCTCGTTTAAAACTTCGGCCCCAACCTCGCTAACCTATGTAGAGAATTTTTTCTATAATTTCGGGTGTACTATAGATTGCTCCCTATGGAATTTCGGGACTTGAGTATATAGTTGAACTCGGGGCCGAGACGAGTTCAACTATATACTTTTGGACCGAAAACCAAAAATAAGAAAGTTATATTTACGATTTCTTGCCTTTCACAATGCATTCTACGCCATTTTAGTTTTCCATTAAGTGGCGTTCGACTGTTAGTGCTCCCTACGGATTCCTCCCGGAGGGGAGCCGTCCAGTATTTAACGTCACTAGTTATTGATTCACGGTAGTTCTTGAACAAAAGAAAGGAAACGTATACTGAACTACAAGCACTACCACTTAATGAAAAACTAAAATGGCGTAGAATGCATTGTGAAAGACAAGAAATCGTAATTATTATAATTTTCTTATTTTCGGTCTTCGGTCGAAAAGTAGGGTATCGTTGAGCTCGTCTCGGCCCAGAGTTCAAATATATACTCAAAGTCCCGAAATTCCATAGGTATCCGCTCAATTTCGACTAATTTAAGTGTTTTCTATTCTGTTTTTTTATCATTGTTTTTATTGTGAAGACGCTAATATAAAAGACGTCATTTTGATCATGTTTAACTTTGTAATAATTTTTAATATTTACTTTTGATGTTAGAATTTTTTTCTTCAAGTTTTTTGACTGTTACTTCTGGATTTGTCTGTGAAACAGAATAGAAAAGACTCAAGACTTGCACAAAAATAATCTAATGTAATTATTTCTTTAAATTGAAGAACTCCTGGGAAATGTCTTCATATATTCCTAATTATTGTAGTACTAGGAGGTAGGCCCGGCGTTGCTCGGACAAAAGTAACGATAGCGAAGATTAAGATTATTACGTTATAGTCAACCTTACCCGTTTTCACAGAATGCAAGAATTGGGTCCTCCTGTTTCCAGACTAATTAGAGCAGTGGTTCTTAACCTTTTAGTGATGAGGGACCATTTATCAAAATTTTTCTCTTGCCATGGACCACGAGCTGTTTGGCAGTAATATAAGTTCTTATAAGGTTGTTCTATAAATTAAACATGTATAAAATTATTCGAAACCAAGAGTATTATATTATTTGCGAAAATGTTACATTAATTATATTATTTTAGTGCAATTTTTGTAACTGCATAGTGTTTGCCAACTGCTGGATTCTTTGTTCAGTGCTACTCAAAGCCAAACGCATGTCGGCACTGGCATCCAACCGATTTCGATGTTTATTTTTAATTAATTATCAAAAGCACTGAGAATCCTTGCTTGCATAAATATGTGGTTGAAAATAAAGTTAGGTACCGTAAAGCAATTTCTCGAATTTTAGAGAAAGCAATAGCTTTATGGCTCCAAAAATCTTCAAGATTAATTCCTGTCTCGAAAGTATTCTTGCAGTTACTATCGTGTTACATTTCAATTAACTCTTTTGTATTTTATCCGGCACCTCAGAAATGTTGACTATGAAAGGATTGTGGATCAGTTTCTGAATAATGCCTTCCAGGAGGTCTTTTAAAGGAAACTGGCCCCTATTCAGATGTTACAAACGTGGAGAAAACCCGGAGAACTCCACGTGGCCAGCCCGTCCGAACGCAGTGGGAACCCGCGACCAAACTCTCAGCGTTTAGCGACAGAACCGCTCAGCCACTGGTGGGCATCTCAGCACACTGTCAATAATTGGGTTCAATGTATCAAATGCAGAAAAATTCTCTTTCAACTTTGCTGATCAATAGGTCGATTTTAGCGATAAACGTACTGATTTTATCTTCAAATGCAAATATATTGCTAATGCCTTCCAATTTCATATTTCCTGACCGTTGTAGTTGAAGGTTCAATTTATTTAGTTTGTGCAAAAAAATCCACTAAATAAGCAAAATGTATTTGAAATTTGAACTGACAAAACTCGTCGTCATTTATTTAATAATTTTAGGATGACTTCATGGACCACTTCGGGTGCTTTCAGGGACGACCAGTGGTCCATGGACCACCGGTTAAGAACCATTGAATTAGAGAATTCTTAGATGGGTCTAAAAATATGTTCGATTTCCCGCAAAAACGAAAAAAACTGCATCTGCGTCTTGGCACGTCGCTTTCTCTTAACAATTCCATTATTACTTAACACTTCCATTGTCACTAAGACTTAATCCTGTCCCTCTCCCCCGTGGGGAGGAATTTCGAAAAATCCCTTCTTAGTGTGCGTTCTCGTGACGTACCCTAACTCCGTACTAAATTTCAACTTTCACCTCCTAACCGTTTGGGCTCTGCGCTGATTATTATAATTATCAACTTGTTTCGATTATATACATAGATTTCGTAATTACTTATTTACGTACAGGACATCATACTATGATCATTTGTAGCCTATTTAAATAAGAGATTTCTTGTTTAACGCCATTCTGGGAATGGAGATCAATGTTAGAAACTAAGGACGACATGTTGAATACTTATAACCGCGATTTGCATAGCTCCGGCGTTACCTGTCCATGACTTTTAGTACGAAAAATTATTTAATTGGCGAGCGCATCTAAAGTTCCTGTTGTCCAAATATTTCATTTCGAACAGCAGAACACGCTCCAGAGTTGGGAAGTTATTTTTTAACAACCCTGTATTTTAAACACCTATTGAACTTTACCTTATTATTTCCAGTTTCTTTACCTATGTGAAAGTTCGAACCCACCGGAATTAAGCCGGTAATGATACATCCTTTTCCGCGCGTGTAGAAGGAAAAGGGATATGAATCGAAGGAAAAGAAAATATGAATCAGGAGGAACAAGAGTCGAAAAACGCGGGTTGGTGAAACTGGAACTTGTGACCGAGAGAATAAAAAGGCGACGACAGAGAAAAGGGGGGTCGGTTACGTTTGTCTTTTAGACTGTGCGTGTGCGAACAAAAATCGAGGGGAACCGCCGATAATCGACGAAATATTGTCGACTACGAAGACCGACCCGGATCACGAGGTATGATCCGAATTTATGTAAACTCTCCCTCCGCGAATCCAGAGAGGCGACCGTCCTTTTGTAATTATCCTACTAGCTTAAATAAATTCTTGTTGTTGTTATTATCCGTTGGCTATGTCTTTTATTCGAATGTTATCATCCGCCGCTCTACCGTCGACCCCATTCACTTCCTCCACTCGCGTAACGCGTAACTCATCCGAACCGCCATCTTGACGTGGGCAGGTCTCACGGACCTGTTAGCCGACAAAAAGGAGGAACGAGACTTTGGCCGCCTCCCGGCACCCACACCTATCACTTAAAAATAATAATAATAATAAGAATCGCAGTTTTATATTCTATATTATATTCAGTTCACTATTAGCAAAAGAAATTGAAAAACAATGTTACTAATTATGATTTAAAAATAGCTTATAAATAAAATCAAATTACCTTCAGTGTATTTCCTCAATTGCAAAGTTGATTATTTTAACGTTAAAAATGTTAAGATCTTATCTTTATTCCACTGCATAATATCGAACATAATTGAGTATGATTTCAGTAGGAATTTTTTGACAAAACATCATCTTTTCTATATGCACAATGCAATTTGAATGCCATTCATTTACATAATTAGATGTACTTTTAACTGTAGTCAGCATAGCTAGAGTAGACATGAATCAGCCTGAGCTGAGTCTATGTCAGATGAAAGGGAAGACGTGGGAATTAACGCACAGAAATAATCAATTTCAGCTATTATGTTTTTATCATAAATTTTTTTTTTTTTTACTTTCTCGGCTGTTATATATAAACAGAAAAGTATGGCGATTGGTCAAAAAGTGACACCTATTTATATTTTTGAACTTAGGACACCTTAAAACGTCGAGAAATGAAAAAAAAACGGGGATAATTTCTATATGTATGGATGTTAGTATGTGGGGGACACGACTTTGTTCACCCTCTTTGAAGCTTAACTCCTGTGTCTTTTGTCGAAAATTTCTGAAATTTTGCAAGGTTTGTATATAAGGGGAATCGGTGCTGTTAAATTTTAGTGGTTAAAGGTCGAGAGGTGGGGAGATAATGGAGGTCGTGTGTACCTCCAGTAGGGTCGGATTTAATGATTTTACTCGTTATTAGCATTTACATTTTTATAAAACCCACTCTTACCTTCAAAGTTATTATAAAATGGCAAAAAGCCTAGTTAAAAGTATAAAGTTTTTTAAATAAAATATGGTAACAGACGGCGTCGCCAAAATTTTAAATGTTTCCAGGGAAATTGAGCAACTCGTTGCTGGTTTATTACTCTGATCCATGTGTCAACTCCCATGTGTCTGTCCATCCCTTTCATGACAGACTCTTTTCGCTCAGGCTGACTCATGTCTACTCTTTCGCCGCGCGTTCTACTGTATCTCAATAACAGTTTAATTCATTAAACACATTTTAAAATATATTTTAGTATTTTGAAAATTTCTTACGCAAGATTTTCATTTTGCTGGACACTACTAACACCGTGTAAGGAGTGTAATCAATTTCTACAAGAAAAGCAAACAAAAATCGTAGATCCAAGAGTGACTCGAGCCTCCAAAGCTTTCTTCCTAAAATACAGTGACCTTAAAAAACACTTAACGTGTTTTTTAAGGTTACTGTATGAACATTAATGGCATTTTTCCATATTCATTGTAAATTCAACAGGCCGAAAGTGGAGGCAGATGAATTTTTCGAGTGGTCTCATAAAAAATTTAAGGTTTTTCAACTGCTAGAATTCAATCACAGGTCCCAATATCTCAACCATCTCATCATCCAGCTGTGACATGAATTGCATTGCCAGTATGATATTTAGTGCATAAAATTGCTGCTGCATATCATAACTTACCAAAGTTAACTATACCAGATACAGAAATTATAATTTCTTTCAGTAAACGATTGAGCAGAATCTTTATCATGGACAATTTTGGCTAAAACATAGAGACAAAGATAACTTTGGAACAGAATATCTTAAAGAGAGCTACTTCTGGACCCATAAATCCTTTCAGTTTGTGCTCATATAGAAATGACTTACAATCCTAATAATATTCTAATAGTGTCTGACGAAAAACATTCGATAATACCAAAGATTATGCAAGCATATAAATAAATTTTCTGGAATATAAATGTCAAAAGCAAGTTGGACAATTATTCTTCTTCGTAGAGATGAAAATTACGACTGTAACAAACAAAATTATTATTACATATAATCACTGAGTCTTTAAAAAATTATATTGCAAAAATAATACACTTACCATTACTTGTATTCTTCAAACTGATTGGTAAAACTTCCCAATAATTTATTAAATTATCAAAAATCTAAGCCACTATATGCAAATTATATCATTGTTAATGATGCACCGATAATACAAAAATAATTGAAAATTTCTGTAAAATCAGATACAATGATATATTATTTTGACTCTCTTCACTTTTGTACTGTATTTTGACATAACAGTTTACATGTAAATTAATTTATACATATTAAAAGGCACGAAGTGATTTAAATCTTTCTGAATACACAAAATTTGAGGACACACCTAGGAAACATAACATACAAATGATCTAAGTGTATTCTTCAACAAAGGCACGGTAAATTTTCTGCAAACATTAACGATAAATGATTAAAAAAATACGATTAAAATATTTGAAAAAGAATTATTAATTCATTTGCAGTACTCATGTAGAAAAATTACAGTTATTGTTATTCTTTAAACAAAATTGTGTGTTAATATTTACAATCTGCTAAAAAATTTTAACAGCCTTCCTTGTTTGGAATATTTACAAAACCATAAATTTTTACTTTTAAATTAATCTTAAACACTTATTTTATATTATTAGCGAGTCAAACATTCTACATCATTTTATTGTTTCAGAACAATTACAAATTACTATATAAACTGAAAATTATATAAAATTATTTTAATAGTGAGTGTTACAGTAGCTCAGATATTTGTATGCATGACAAGTAAAGTTGATCTTGACAAAAGTGTTGTATGAACAATGATGCAATTGATGATGGCTATGTACATCACGAGCTTTTCTCTTCCCCCTCGGCTGCCGTTCCGCTCGATTTTCCTCCTCCTGCAGAACTTGTCGCTTCTGCTTCCTGCGATTCTCCTCCACCGTTTTCTTCTTCTTTTTCTCGTTTGGATCGTTTGTGTTTGTGACGAGAAGAGCGATGCTCGTGTTCTTCCTCTTCGTGTTGATGTCTTCGTCTCGAGGATCTATCTCTGTAACGTTCTTCTCTGTCTCTGTGATGATCCCTATGTCTTCTTTCTCGATCCCTGTCTCGCTCGTATCGTTCGTCTCTTTCTCTGTCGCGTTCCCAATTATGATCCCTCTCTCTCTCGCGTGGGCGATCGTGATATTCGCGGTATCTTCTTCTGTCATGCTCTTCCTCCACTGCCGGAGAACGACCAGAAGAACGATCCCTCGAATAATCCCACTGTGCGTATCCACTACGATTATGGTTCCTATCACGTTCTCTGTCTCGTTCCTCGTGTTCTCGATCCCGTTCGCGATCATGTTCTCTCGACCTCTCTCTATCGCGTGGGGAATTCCCCCAACTTTGTTGAGTAGATTCCGAGGGCATGTCAAATTGACTATGAGACGACTGATTTCCATTGTAGAAACCAGCCATTTCATCAAAATGTGCTTGTCGATCATTACCGGGAACAGAATGAGACGGCACGTAACAAGCTTGATTAAACGAATCGAAAGAATCTTGGAAATTTCCGTCTTGATTTCCCATATTTCCCGACGGAGTAGCTTGAATATTTGGTGGGGGTAAACCAGGTGGTGGAACTGGTCCAGGTGGTGCTATATTTATATTATGTTCAGGTGGAGGAAGTAGAAAAGGTGGAGGCATGTGAGGAGGAGGTAAATGTAGAGGTGGCATTCCTGGAAGTGGCTCAAACGCTGTACCTTTTCTTCCAATAACCTATAATGAAATTAATTTTAGAAACTAAATTACTTCAATTTAACTTACTACTACTTCAATTTGTAACAAAAAAGGGTGTACTATAGATTACCACCTATGGAATTTTATGACTTTGATTATATATTTGAACTCGGGACCGAGACGAGTTCAACGGTACCCTATTTTTGGACCGGAGACGAAAAATAAAAAAGTTATCATACTTTTTAATGCTCTCATGAAGACGGCACCATAGTTGCTAGTACTGCCATCTTGCGGTAAAATCTGCAAACCATGACGTCGGACCACAGTCTTCTCCAGTAGGATTAACACGCGATACGAGAGCGGAGAGAGCGACGCTACTTCCGATCATCGCGCGATCGCCATTTCGGTTAATGTTACTTATGGCAGCGAACATGGAGGCCGTTCCCACCGTTCGTGCTCCCGACTGACCTCTCGGAGGGGAGCCGCCGGCAGGCCGCCATGTGCTAAACGTCACTAGTTATTGATTCACGGTAGTTCTTGAACAAAGTAAAAAAAGGGGGAAACATCTACTAAAGGCAATTTTAACGGCAAGCGACGCGACTCCCGATTGCGATAGCGAGGCCGACTTAGTGGAGAGAGCGACGCGACTCCCTATCATTGCGCGATCGCTGGAAAAAAGTATGATAACTTTATTATTTTTCGTCTCCGGTCCAAAAGTAGGGTATCGTTGAATTCGTCTCGCTCTCCTGAGTTCAGATATATACTCAAAGACCCGAAATTCCATAGGTGGTAATCTATAGTATCCCCCAAAAAAACTATAAATATATAAATTCTATAAATTATTCTATTCTATAAAAATTCTATAAAAAATATATTCTATAAATTAAAATAACAATTTAAATCTGATGAAAATGAATAAAATTCTGCAATAATTCTACAATACTGAAAGTAAAGTCAAGATAGCTGTCCTAGTTGGACTCAGCCAAGGGTGTGAAAGGAGAGGGAATAGAAGGATGAGTGAGGGGTAGAGTGGGGAAGGGGAGGAAGTGGGGTAGGAGAGGGGAAAAGAGATGAAAAGTGGAAGTAAAGTTTGGGATCACATTCCTGATTTGCATTGCACTTACAAAAGAAAACAGTCGTTGGTACAAATACATTTACAGATCGCCTTTCCGGCTAGACAAGTATAATAGTAATATACAGAACAATTTTTTTTTCTTCTCTCTTGCGCAAACACAATACAGTGACAGTTAATTTAAACACTGGGCAAATTTTCATCCTTTATTCGGTTGGATTTACCAACCTGGTTAGGTTTGGCATAGGCCAGAGTTATACTTGAAGAGATTACAAGAGTTTATGAATTTGGCAAACAACTCAAAGATCTCTTGATCCTCACAGAGGGTGTTGGGTTCAGGAGGCCAACAGAATCCCTTCCATAGACAATGGTAGATGAGTTCTTCCCACTGGCTTCCATACAGCATACAGTGAAAGATGTAATAGAAGGCATCCCCTTCAGAGACACCATCACAGCTACACCCGTCATTATTGATCTTTTTGAATCTTGTAAGATAAGAGGGAAGTTACCAATACTGAAAATTTATTTGCATAACCTTGACAGTGTATTTATGGTCCCTGATGTGCTTCACAAACATTTTATGTATCTGCCTCTCAAGTGCTATTGACAGAGACCTAGTTTTGTCAACAGTTTAACAAATTAAATGAAATTGCTTTGACAGATGAACATCTCATAGTACTAGATATCATTTCCAAGTGTCCGTCTATTATGTTAAAGCAGGGATCACTAAACTATGGCTCGCAAGGTCAGTTTTATCTGGCCTGCCACTGCACTGTGTCACAAATGAGCTAAAATATAATTATTTATATGGAAATAATATGTAGATGAACTTATGTAGAAAAAATTAAAATAAGTAAGTAAAAATGCCAAAATTGTTCCAATCTGATTTTTGTGTTTGACAGTAATAGAATTTTTATGAAAATCAGTGATATGAAAAATTCAGTGACTTTTTGCAACTTTGGATATCAGAGCACTTTTTGTGTAAGTATACAGTACCTGGAATAAAGTTTCTAAGAAAAGCGATTATGAGTTTACTGCAGCAATCGTGTTTGTGTATTGGTAAATAAATATGTTGGTTTTTTTTATTTTTTGTATATTTAATATATGATATTGAACAAAATGATTATCCGGCCCATGCTTGACATTCCTTCAGTTATCTGGCCCACTGTACAATATATATATATATATATATATATATATACCTGGCATGGTATATACGTGGTATGGCAGGATGTTTACCTGGCATGGTATATATATATATATATATATACCATGCCAGGTAAACATCCCAAAGCCTGATGCATTGATACTAAACCAAACAATTGCCATAAATAATTTTTTTATTACTTTGCTATTATTAATAATTAGATATTAAGTAATTTGTTTACATATGTCTGGAAGTGAAGAACTGCTTGGAGGTCTGGGTGGCATTGGATTTGTAAAAAGGGCATACATGCACTGCTCCAACATTGAAAACACAATGAACAAACTAAAGCACAGAAAACAATGCAAACATGCACAGGTACAGTAAAAAACTTATACACAGCCTGGCATAAAAATAGAAGGTGCTCATATTAAACATCAGCATCAAGGGAGAACAGATACAACCATGCACACAAAGTCAGCAGACTATAATTACAGATTATGATCCTAGGCTAAGTTTGGCAAATGTGCTAATAACTAAATATGCCATCCCATATATCTTATTGGCACAATGCAACTGTCTACAGAATGCTAACAAACCGTAAAGATACACTAGATGCAAGTAAAGCCCTTGGGTATACTCTGTCCTGATTTATGGACACCTAACTTAGATTGGATCAACTAACAGATCGTCCCACAGAAATAAAGAGCATCAATACAGTATTAATTAAAAAAAAATCATTAATTAACCACATCTGCTCAATATGTCAGTGAGCTTGGGATGTCCACTAATTTCAATAAGAAAAGGCTTATAAGACAAGTATTTGAAGAATACAGACTGCAAACATTGTAAGTATTGAAAGCATCCTTAAAAGAAGAGAGAATTAATAATAAAGACTGTACAGCACTGTCTAATGTGTATTGCTTGGCATTATTATTTGATAGCCCTCTTAGAAGTATAAAGGAATCAAATTGTGTGCAGTAAAAGCCAAAATACAACCCAATCTTAAGTTATTAGTATTATTTTATAATCTCATGTTTATATACCATATTTACTCACATATAAGACAATCTGTCCTATAGGATGAAGTGTGACTTCAACCTGTCCTGTGTTGTTCCCAAGTATTTTCGTGTTGACCTCATTTGACCTTACACATTGACCCCGAATATACTCATTTCTGCATCAAAACGTTTTCAATACTAAATGTCATTGTGTCATAATTTTTATATTAAAACAAACTTTCAAAATATAATTTTTTTGTTCTTATATTTTTCAATATACAGTAAAACCTGTCTATGGCAACCACCCATGGTTTCTTCAAAAAGTGGTCTAATACAGGTGGTGCTGTAATACCATATGTATTTTGCGCATTTTTTAGCCATTTCTACTAAGCAAAACGCGAGGTGAGCCAAAATAAGCAAATTTTTTCAACAATAGCATTAGAATTGTATTTTATTCTTATTGGATAAATTGATTTACAGGAATTGTCATGATTTTATAAGAAAATTTAATACCAATATTTTAAAGATTAATACAATATACACATTTTCTTGATTATAATGCATACTTTCATTTTTTCGACTTAATTAATTCAACTTAGTTCTTTTCGTTCGCTCCTCAGTTACGTGTATTATGTCATCGATATACAAGCGCATCGTATCTCTCCATCACTTTGATTTTGGTTTTCGTTAGTTTAATCTTATTTTAACTTTAAAAATACTGTATTTTTTAAAATATTTAATATTTTCTTAAGTACAATAAGAAAAATTATTAATTAATAATGAAACGATTTTATTACTTTTTCTCATAATACAATTTCATTACATTCTGCGATTGTCATTGGACAATTGCAGAATCAAAAAAGAAGGTTGCCTGTAAAACTGATTTTTGCATTAATGTGTTTATTTTTTTTTTTGAATATTTTGCATGCAAAAACTACATAAATATTATTTTTTGAAAAATATCATGGAAATAAAGTAGGTTGATACAGAAAGTATTTATTGCACATGTACTGTATACCAAAAAATAATAAATAAATAAATTTTATCGAATGATGAGATCAGCTAATTAATTGTATTGTGTACAAAATTTTATACCTGAAGAAAATTACTATAGGTCTACAGTACAATAAATTGACAGTAAGGATACAGTATGTACTCTTGTATGTAGGTGCATGTACTGTACCTTAAAATTGTGTAAAATAACAGTTTTAAAGCAATTTAGAACAGAAAAATTAATAAACTAAATTTACATGCACAGGCTAGACAATATTTACGTGCTTATTAAAAAATTCCATTACCTTAGTCTGTCTAACCTGTTTTAACTTTTGTTTTAGGATCATTTCCTCAAGCTTGTTTTCAATTAAATTTATGCTTTCCAAAAGATGTGATCTTTCAAGATTGATAAGCGTTGCTTTCAATCTTGAAATTGTGAAAAGTGTCTCTGATAGTGGAAAAGGTTCGATACAAACATCACTTTGTTGTTCATTATCATTGTCGTCGTCATTGTCTTCTGTTGTTTGTGATGGTCATTGATTAGTCTTTACACCAACCATAAGTTGATCCTCCAAGTCATCATCCAAATATTCAAAGCATTGAACATCTTCAATAGCTACAATGTTGTTAATTTGTGCAGCAGTTCAAAGCTCTCGAAGTTCCGCTTCTAAAATATTTTCCACATTGTGAAAAAAGCCACACCTTCTAAGACATTTGCTGAAGTTGTTTCAGAACTTTACTTCCTTCCAAGCATTTTTCCATTTAACTGCATCCAAAACGGTCAGTTATTTAGCAAGTTGTGTTGCACTTTCAGCACTTTCCATTTGAAGAAGCAAAAATTTTACAAGTTTTTTTCTGTTTAGTATCTTAAACTCCCGGATTATTCCCTGATCTAATGGTTGAAGGTGGCTCATAGTGCTGGGCGAAAGAAATTTCAATTCAACGTTCGAAAGTGAAATCTTGGGGATGGCAGACAGCATTGTCCAGAAAAAGTAAAATTTTCCTGTTTTGCTTCCTCATTTTTTCATTTAATTTTTCTAACCATTCTTGAAAAATGTCTGCTGTCATCCAAGTTCTGGAGTTGGCTTTCCAAATCATGCCCAAAGTTGCAATGTCAATACCTTTAAAGCATCTAGATTGAAATGACTTAGAAATGACCAATGCTGGTTCTCTCTCTCCTAATGCATTACAGCAAAACATTAGTCAAGCGTTCTTTTGCCATCTTGCCTCCTGAACACTTCTTTCCCTTTTCGATTAAACTTTTATCCAGAATGGCACGAAAAACAAATCCTGTTTCGTCTGTGTTATATAGACATCGCAAAAATCATATCCTTCAATCATTGAAAAAAGACACTGTTTCCAATCTTCCACATTAACTTGATTGACGTCACCACTTTCACCACACAAGATGCGATAAACAATGTTATGACGCTTCTGGAAACTTTCCAGACATCCATTGCTGGCACAAAACAATGAAATGCCTTATTTTTCTGCAAATTCACATTCTTTTGCCTAAATGATTGGTCCACTCAAAGGAATCTGTTTAGCACTTGCCTTTTGAAACCACTCCCATACCAATATGTTTATCTCTTCATTCAGCTGCTTTCTTGTTAGTTTGCTATTCTTATTTCCATTGCTTTCCCAATCCTCCAGTATCGACGACTTCTGTTGCACAATTTTGAAAATTTGCATTTTCCCACAGTTAAATTTCTCTGCTAATCTCCATTGTGATGAACCATTTTCAATTTCTCTAATAACTTTAATATGATCTTCTAATGACAGCATCTGTTTCGTTTTTCTGATATTTTCAAACAAACAGAAATGAGTTTTCTTTGCAGCTGGACTAATCTATTAACACCTGCACCTAATTTCAAGAGTGGGAGAAGTGCCCGAGGTAGGTTCGAACAAAAGTTTAAACTAGATATATTTGTGGAAGTGGTCGTTTATTACAGTTGTTTTTTTACGGACCAAAAATCAATGCCCACAGTGGCGTTACACAGGTGGTCGTTTAATACAGGTAACTTATATGAAGACTCTATGTGTAAAGTATTCCGTACCAGAAATTTTTGCACGTTTTGACAGGTGCCCATTGAATGCAGGTGGTTGCCTAAGCAGTTTTCACTATTTATTTTGTTTGTGCAAAATAAAAAAATAATTTTTAATGATACAGTAGCCGCAATTATTATTTTTTTAAAAATTTTCATTAGGCTTAACATCAACAAAATTCAACATGCAATGGGTTAAAGATCAAAATAAAAAAAATTAGGTTTATTCATACAATTCTAATTTTATTTCGTTTAATCACGAATAAAATATCAAATGCACACATTGTCCCACAAAAATTACTGGCATTTTAAACTTAAAAAAAAAAATCTTGTAAAATTGACATAATTTGTTCATGTAAAGCTGGACAATTGGGAATCAGTGAGCATCCAGTAAAAAATGCAAATAGAAGGTTCACAAAAATGATTGCAAAAATTCCATTGTTTGCACGTATAGGACGCGGTGTCGACCAAGGTGTCGCGTCAGGCCCATCCTAGTCTCGTGTAATGATTAATTTTCGTAACTCTCACCTGACCGTCTTGTTCGTACGCCAGGTTCCCTGTCGTATGTCCAATCACGCAAAAAAGTCCACTAAATCTGTCTTTAGATTTTATTCACACAAAACAAAAATCAACTATTTACATTAATTCGGTTACAAGAGCATTCCACTATGTTCCCGCGCCTTTTGGAACTTAACAACTTTTTTCTTGGTGTTGCCAACTCTCGACAAAAAACCAAAATTCCCGCCATCTAGTGGGATGAATGGGTCATCCTCCCACCCTTGATTTTGTCAGTCAAAATCAAAATTAAATTAAACTTAAATACAACAAACACATATAGTACTAATTGAATGAGTTCGAATCAGTCTACAAATCCAGCCGATTGGGAGCCTTTAAGGGTCTGCCCCTTTTTGAGACTCGAGAATTCTCAGATGAGGTGGTCACATCACTCCCTGTAGCGGCAGAGATCATTCGGGACCGATGATAGGTCCTCTCGCAATCGTTTTCAGTAGAGTCTACAGTCTTGCCACGAAATTCGTTTCGCATAACATACTTTTCATCCACCGAAGAGATTTCCAAGGGATACAGTCTCCTAACAGGACGGATGAGAAATCCAACCTGTGTTTTTATTTTGGCTACTCTTACCAATCCATCTTTACCTGGATAGATCTCGACAACTTTCGCCAGAGGCCAATCAAGTCGCTTTTGGTTGTCATGCCCAACCAAGACGATATCTCCCACAGCAATTACTTTAGCGCCCTTGGCTACCCCCTTCGGGTTTTGCAATTGCCCCAGGTACTCAATTCGAAATCTATTTCGTAAATCTTTTCTCAACTTGCATAAATAACGGAATCTCTTCCCAAGATTTACCTTTTCCAAGTGGTTTAAATCGGGAAGTCCAGTTTCCTTTATCCCTTGCAGAAACATATTAGGAGTCAACGGGATTAAATCTTCAGTATCTTCTGAGAGTGTAGTAAGTGGTCGAGAGTTCATCAAACCCTCTACCTCACAGATAATTGTGTAGAGCTCTTCGTATGTTAACGAGGCTCGTCCCAAAATTCTCCTCATAATCTGCTTTACACACCCTACCAACCTTTCCCACCAGCCACCCCACCAAGGCGAAGCTGGGGGAATGAACTTCCAGATAATGCTCTGAACAAGAATTTCATCTTTAATCTTCGTAAGTTCAGCCTCAGAGAAAATTTTGGCAGCACCGACAAAATTTGTACCGTTATCACTATAAATGACAGAAGGGCGTCCTCTTCTTGCCACAAATCGTCTGAATGTTTGCAGGAACGCCTTCGTTGAAAGAGACGTCAACAACTCGAGATGTACAGCCCTGTACACTGCACAAGTATACAGGACAATCCAACACTTCTGCTTATCCCTCAAGTACAGTGGACCAGCTAGATCAACGCCAGTAACCTCGAATGGCGCAGCATCTCTTATGCGATCCACAGGCAATGGCGGAGATTCAGGGTGGGCTGGAGACACAACAAATCTTCGACACCTAGAACATCGCAGTGTGATAAGCCGAATGTATTTTCTGCACCTCAGTATCCAGTATTTCTCGCGCAGATGATTCATTAAAATTTGAACACCAGCGTGGTTTAATTCTCTGTGTTTCCATTCTATCAATTTCTGTACAATATAGTGATTCCCAGGCAAGATAATGGGTAATCGGAAATCTTCACTATCTTTACTTCTGAATACGAGAGTTTTCACTCTCAAAAGACCTTCCTTGTCTATCACTGGGTGCAATTTTCGTAAACGGTTATCTATCCCCTTTGGAAATTCTTCTCTTTGAATCAGTTTCAGCAATACTAATTCAGCGTGCTTTATTTCCTTTACTGTGAGCCCCCCAGACATTCGAAGGGGTCGTCCTTTGAGATTTGAGGTAAACCGGTATATCCAAGCCGTTACTCGTAATATTTTCCAGTAAGTAGAATAATTCTCATAAAACTTTTCTGCTTTCTCTACATCCAGCGCAGAAATCACAGATTTTTTTCTTTCAGAGCTCACTATCTCCATGTCAGGCATTTCCTTCTGCCGAGGCCATTCTTCTACCGGTAAGCTTGTAAATTGAAGTGTCTCCCACCAGCGAGATTCGGCTAAAGTTCTTGCATTACAACCCCGAGATGGGAGATCTGCAGGGTTTAAGTATCCTGGAACGTGATTCCAGTCATCTGGACTACTTAAAGATCTAATTTCGTTTACTCTATTCATAACAAATGTAGCCCAGCATTCCTGATTCTTGATCCAATACAACGCATTCATGGAGTCAGTCCAATAAAGTGTTGATAATCGTTCAAGTGGGAAGTCCCCTTTAATAGTGTTCATCATTCTGACACCCAATAAACAGGCTAGAAGTTCAAGCCTTGAGATCGATACAGACCCTAAAGGTGCAACACGCGCACGAGCCTGTATCAACAGCCACTTTATGTTGCAGGTATCTGGCTGTCTGAGATAAATACAAGCGGCATAGGAGTACTGTGATGCATCACAAAATATATAAAATGAGAGTGGGACAGCTGTATTGTAGCTATTTACTATCCTTCTAGGAATTTTCACCTCCTTTAAAAATTTTAATTCTTTTATCCACTTTAGCAATCTTCTTTCTAAATCGTGCGGTAATGGGGTGTCCCAAGCTAACTTTCTTTTCCAACACTCTTGCATCAGAAGTTTTGGTATTAACGTCACTGGAGAAAGGAATCCAATTGGATCAAAAAGTTGACTCGCCAATGACAGAACCACTCTTTTTGTTAAAATTTCATCGTTAGGTACCCTAAGGTTTGCATCACAGTATAAAACGTCCTCTGAAATATTCCAATTCAATCCTAGCACACTGACTATTTCATCGGGCTGGATTTCCAAAGTTCCCAATGTCCTTTCATCGCCGTCGCAAACCGGTGACGTCTCTGTTTGTATACCATTGTATACCCAACCTCTTAAATCAAAGCATGCTAAACGCATGATTTCTCTAGACTGTCTCATAAAATCCACCAGCTCCTCTTTGGACTGACAACTCGTAACGCAGTTATCAACGTACATCGATTTCTTGAGTTTTAAAGCTGTTTCTTGCAGATGATCTGGAACATGGTTTAAGTGATAATTTAGAGTGGCTCCCAGGAGAAATGGACTCGAGTTTACTCCAAACACTACCCTGCGATGTCTGAAAACCTTTAATTTTCCAGGGTCGCCACCCTCCCACCACAAGAATCTGAGAAAGTTGCGATCCGCTTCACTTATTTCTATCTGCAAAAAAGCCTTTCGAATGTCAGCTATTACTCCGTATTCAAATAATCGAAATTTATTTAGAATACTGGGTATCAATTCAATGTAGTTAGGACCCTTTGCTAAACAATCGTTTAAGGAGACGTTGCCTCTTTCCTTAGCGGAGGCGTCGAAGACTGGACGAATCTTCGTCGTGGAATGCTCTTTGATGACAGCTCTGTGTGGAAGGTAATGGCAGTTAATCTCATTCGTTTTGACGTCTTTTACTTCTTCGATTATTTGTTCTTCAAGCCATTGCTTGAAGACTCCCTCGTAGGCATCGACCAGGTTCTTATTCTGTAGAGTCTTCACTGTAGATTTTAATCTTCGCTCGGCCAGAACCCTATTATCAGGCAGAGCTTGACAACCTTCTATCCAAGGCAAGGACACCATGTACCGACCATCGCGATCTCTCTTCAGCGTCTTTTCAAAATGTTCGATAGACGCTTGTTCCAGTTCCTTCTTTGATTGTTTTTCGGCAGGGTCCTTTATTCCAAGAATATCTAATTCCCAAAGATCAGGAATTCGCAAATCTCCAATTAACATCGAAGTGACAATCAAGTTTTCGGTTGGCTCGGAATGCTCCTTCGTGCGTCCTAAGATCGTCCAACCGAGTTTCGTTTCAATAGCAGTTAAACCTGATTTGAGTGTCCGGAGTGTAAATTGATAGGGAAAAAAAGATTGGTACTGTGTATAAAATTAATTGCAACTGTCAGAATCCGAAAGTTTATATCGGGGAAACAGGTCGTATATTGGAAAAACGAATTAAAGAACATGAAGCAGCTATGCGTTTGAAAAATAATATTTCTCCTTGGTACCCTCATGTTGTTAATAATAATTGTCAAATTGATAGAAATAGTGTACAAATTTTACATAATGAACGGGATATTTATAAACGCAAATTTAAAGAACACATAGAAATAATAAAATACAACAATAGTAAAAATAATAATTTGATCAACATTTCTAATGGTATGCAAATTGATCAGAAATGTAATCTTTTAACTGTTTTAGCACCACAGTCAACAACTGTGTGAATATTTACATGTAAATTAGCTGTATTAGTGCAGTAGAAGCGCATATAAGATCCGGGAGTATGAAGGTATTGAAGAGGGTCCATGATGTAAAATAGGACCGAAATGCATTTACCATACTAAATAAAAGAAGTTATTAGCAGTTTGGCTGAAAGATAGTCTACCGATTTACAAGTATATTTTGTTCGGATTACAGAGACTTATATATATTTAATATATTAACAGCCGTCATTACAAATCTCAAAATAAATATATTGAAAAATAAAAACAAAAAATTATATTTTAGAAGTTAATCTAGTATCAAAAACGTTCGATTCAGCACAACACAGTCCGACTGGAATGCTTTCGGTTAACTGACGTTTTGGTTGATCGGCTTTCAGATAAACGACGCTCTACTGTATTATGTAATTTCCATGCTTATGCATGAGAAATAATTTGAAAATGTTCTATTCCTACAATTCAAATGTTCTGTTTGCTATGAGTGATTTAACCTGAAGAAGAAAGTTGTGTGGCTTAGCTTTTTGGAACTAATATTTACTTTATATGACTTTAATAAATTTGTGACTTTAATAAATTACTTACAACTTTAATAAATTTTGGAACTAAATTACGACTTAATAAATTACTTTTTTGGAAGTGTGTATGGTAATTTGTGATTCTATATCAGTTCTAGCTTGGATAATTGGTGTAAATGAAGAGTTTCGGCTCTGTGAAATTATTTGATGAATTAAAATGTAAGAATTCCAGATGAATCCATAGTTCAATATTTTTAACACACGTTAGAAGTTATAATAATGAACTAAATGACTGAAAATTAAAATCTTAATACCTGAATGACATTTTCTCTTGGACTGTTTGCAGGTCTGCGACTAGGCAATGACGGTGTTCCACCTCCAATGACATCAATGCTACCTGACATTTTTCTCCCAGGTGGCGGACCTGCTTTTTTTGTAAGTCCTCCTAAACCTGAATATTTACTGTTTTCGTTAACTGTTGCAACTGGAATCTGTTGATCTTTTCCAGTAGCAGGTTGAGTCTGAAAAATAATTGTAATCATATACGTTAATTATAATACCAAGTTTATTATACAAAATTTGTTTTTCATATTTCAACAATAAATGCATTAATCATGAAAAGCTATAAATATTTTCTAATTAAAATTTATCATTTAACAATCACAAAGGAAAATTTTTGAACAACAAATTGTAATGTAGAATAGGATTTAATTGCTTATTTCTTTTAAATATATTCTGATACATCTATAGATTTATGGAAATAAATTATAGATGTGTACACAATTTACTTATATCATGTTTTTGTGAAAAGATTTACAATGAACAAATAAAATTCAATTACAGATATCATGAAAACAAAAATGCACTAGACAATTACAAGTGACCTTACAGCTTTATTCAGATTCAATGATTTTCTAGATAGCATGCATCTGATCATAAGATCCACAGCAAAAAATAATAACCAAACTGAACACACATGTATTTTGCAAACTGAACAGAAATATTATGAAATCGATTAATGTTTAAATAATTTTACAAAACCCAAGCAGTGTTGGGTTTCAAATAATTTAACAATAGGTTTGCTACACTAGTGAATGTTTTATGTATAAAAATCAATATTTATTTATAATTATGTTGTATCCTCTAAGTTGTGGTAGCATTAGTGTACTTGTGAAGTGTCACTAGTTACTCTAATATCCAGTTAAAACTGATTAAATTTTTTTCTTGCATACAAAAAACCTTGACAAAAGCATTTTCGATCAAAGTTTGTATTATGATCCTTTTTCAGTGTCTTCCTGTACATTAAAGATTCCATTAATTACTAGAATACAATATGATCTTATAAAAAAGAGACTCCTACTACACTCCTAATTCACAATACTGTAGATGATAAAATAGATTAAAAGATTTAGTAAAGCATTCTGGATTTCAAATATAATTAATTACAGGAAAAAAAGGTATATACATAAAGATAAATACATTGTTATAAAAATGCCAGTATAAAACTTAGTGAGTGTGCAGTACACTAAGTATGATTTATTTTAGGACATTTTTAATGATGTCACACCTTTTACTATTAATTTGAATACCTTCAAATAGATTAAGAAATCATGTTTTGGTGTAAAATTTCTTTAAATTTCCAATTATGACATTTGTTTCTTTATGGAAGATTTGAATTTTATCTCTATTAATTGGACTACAATTTTAAAAAATTGTAGACCTATAAATCCCCATTGTTGTCCTTCCTTAATCTCCAGAATGGAATTAGATAGTTGAAAGACGAGACCAGATATGAAAACCATAGGAACAGGAGACCCCAACTAACTATATACAAACTTACGATGCAAACTGAAATTCATATTATTTCAATTTGAGTTTTCCCCTGAAAGATGTTATATAGATGACTGACATGACTCTATTGTTAAAGAAAAATTATGATGTACAGGAACAAACTATATTGTGGCTTCATGTTCTTTGATATGAGTATTCAAACCTCTACCAGTTTCTCCTACACAGTATTATGGAGAATACAAGTACATCTATTTTATACACTGTTCTGTTTTTATCTATGTCAGCAATAGGTGGTTGATATGTTACATGTTATAATGTTCTGTATTTTATTATTCCAAATTGTAGGTGAAGTTATTCTATATTATTGTACAAATTTAGAGCATTTTCCTAAATTTTTTTTTTAAATAAGAAAATTTATAACTTAAAATATTTATCATCATTATATTGTTTCACTTTAAATCTACTTTTTATAAATTTCTTTCACCATTTTGTTGAAATCAACCTTGGGTAATCATTAAATATAAGCTTTCCATCAAGATTTTTCATCACTTTATGTCTATCTTTAACATTTGTTGTTTTAGTATAAATTTTATACAATTCTATTAAATATATATCTTCCTTTATTTTCATTGCACAATTAGAATTGTAATTTATTGTTTTATCTACATTACATTCCTTTTTATATAGAAATTATTATTATTTAGTATGTATTGATATTTCATATTTTTTATGGCAATATCTAAATTTAATTTATGGTTAATTTCTATGTATTTTTCAAAATATATACTATGAATACTAGAACCTATTTTTAAAATTTTTTTCATTATGTTTTGGCATTAAAGACCAATAAATAATTGTCCACATACTTTACAAGTAGGCTAACATGACTTAGAGAAACAATAAATATACTACACTTCCAAATGGAATTATTTATAAGTTTATATGGGACCTTACAGTATTTCTTCAAATTTAACAGCTGAACTCACAATGGACTTGAAATGAAAACCTCTTATTTTCTGCAGGACATTAAGAGTAAGAAAAATGTCAATTATGCCCCATTAATCATTGTTCATTAAACACCACATACTGAAAATGAAAGAATTTTCTTCACTTCAAGATGTTTTCTGACAAAATGAAAAAGCTGCTTTGCTGATAAATCAATCCGCACTTTTAAAATAACTTTTTAGAAAATCAAAACTAATAAACACATTGTATGTAATGCTGGATGTAAATTATAAATCACTTACAAACCTAAAATCCAGTTTGTAGAACAAGACATTGTAGAAAAACATATATTTTCTTATAACATTTTGTTCAATGGTAAATAAGACAAGCATTGTCAATGTTCACTTGCATATCCTTGTCCAAGGTATATATAGTTAATGCTGTAGTAGTTTGCCTTTTATTAATTTTCATTTACCATACACATGTGCCTGCAGAACCTAGTAACTTAAAATGTTAAAAATTTACATTGCCAGCAGAATAACATGACTATTAACTACAAGGAGAATAACAATTATCTCCGACATGGAGGGTTTGAAATTTAATATTACTTTTTACATCCTAATGCAACCATGTGACTGGCTGCTGCCAAACAAATGTTCTTTTTTTTATTTTAAATTATAACATTCCATCTCTTGTTCCATTCCAAATTCATTCTTTTAACTTGAAGATAGTTGCTCAAGGCAATTGAAAATGTTCATTCTCCTTCAACAGTTTGTTCAACGAACTGGAGTTTGGTTTTGTAAGTGATAGTTGTTATTTTCAAAACATAAATATAATTCATTTTTTACCTTTGAATATTTCATATTCAAATTATTATTATTTTTTATATATAAGTTTTATACTTTTTGGTTTACAGATACTTTTAATATAGAATTAAAACAATTTCTGAATCCTGGTATTTGCTGTTCCTGGGAAATCTGAAATCAGGAAATTTCAGAAACATTAAGTGATATGTAAAATCATATCTAAAATATATTTATTATCCCAGATCCAAAAACACAGACATTTATGCCTAAAGTTTATCACTTCTACCCATGAGTTGAGCAGAAAATGACAGATGCTTGATTATGATAGGTTGTTGGAAAACAATAGCAATCATGACAGCAACAAGTCTTACTCATGTTTATTGCTCTATTGCATAGTCTCTTTCATTCTGCTTCAGTCTTCATTTAGTGTTAACAAGTTAGCAGTCTCAGGCAAACACACTTGCTATAAATTATTTAAATAAATACCTGTGTTACAAATAATTTTAATAATTGGTTTGCCAAACTAATATTTTGGAAAGCAGTTCTACCAAACCAATATGAACAACTAATTCCAGAGTCCTAATTATTTTAATCATCAAATGATTCCACTAGATTAACTAATAGAGTAAACTTGGATAGTTAATTAAACAGATATTACATAATTTGGTAAATAAATAGTTAGCTAATTCATTATAAAGATAGTGTCCTAAGTTCTAGCCCAATAGTTAATCTGAATCTATCAATTCATTATTAAAATAATTTCAATTGTATAATTATTTTTCTTTGCTTTAGAAATTGATGTCAATGAGTAAACCTACCTTACTTACTACGTTGTTATCAATTCGTAATTTCCTCTGCCTTTCACAATATACTTTCCATGTTTCTTCATTAAAGCCATAGTTAAAGTAATCTGTGATATCGGCTCCAGGTTTACGCCATGGTTTATCTTCTAGTGTATCCAAATTAAATTCATATACAGGAACACCGTTGATAGATCCAACCGAATCCATGTCGATACCTTTTGTTTTGGTAGATGGTCCTGTAGTGGTGGTGCTTCCAAAGGTACCTCTTTTAATATTAAGATTAACAGGAGTACCACTGTAACCGTAAGGTGGTGGTTTGATATCACCAATTGTAACCTAAAATTGTAACAATCATTAATTAATTTCATATTATTTTATCATTAAATTTATTTTATGAAAATTTTATCAGCTTTAAATTTACATTTAACAAGTTATATATTATATCTATTCAATCTGCATATTTCTTAACATAAAATAGATATCTTTTAAAGTAAGACTAACTGATTGAATTTTTATTAAATATAAATTTACACTGAAATTGTACTTTGTGTGGAAAGTTTGTGCATTTGCATGTATATTCATTATCAAACACACCCACACACTAATGCTGAATTGTTTCTTGCCAACTTTTTGACAATGTCCTACATAATTATTTGTAGTATCTGCCTTGCCCCTTTGGAAGGAATTAGCATTTAAAAACAAAACAAACAAACAAACAAACAAAAAAACAAACAGTCAATGATAAAATGAATATGATCCTAAATGAAGATGTTTGCTTGATGTAAGTCTCAGGGCTACCCAACAGCAACTCATGTTCCATAATAAGTGTAACTACGATTAATGTCATGATACCTCTAGTGTTTAATGTGGCTTAAATTCTTGTGAAAATTTTGAATAATTTGAACCTGTATAAAAAGTTATAATGGTTGAAGAACACTGGTTGGAATGTCTATCTTTGGGAAATAGTTGAAGTGGATCTGAAGATGGGATGTTAGAAAAAGTTTTATGGCATTAAAATATAATTAAAATTTGGACTTATGAAAATATTAGCATTTTATATGTTGTTCAAGTTCATTTACATTCAATATGCTATATTCTATTTAATTAAATTTAATTGCAATTATATTTCATTAATAAAAACATTTCAAAACCAACCTGTACAGCATCGTCGTCGTCATCGTCAGAATCAGTTTCTTCAGAACCATGCTCAATTTGATTATTTATTTCTTTATTCTCTTCTTCACCACTTAATTCACCTGCTTCCTTATCTTCTTCTGAAATAGGATCAATTGCCTACAGGTATAAAAAATACAATAGAAGCATATTAATTCATGCAACCAATCTTTTTACTTTATAGACAATACACATACATGACAAAGATGTAATTTTATAAATCTGTATACTAAAAGTTATATTATGTAGGATATATTTAAAATATTTTCTTTATGCTGAAGTGAACTGAAGTTTAAATGTTTATTAATGGCTCAAATACAACTTCTATTGACTTTAAAGATTCTAAATAATTTTACTAAACATTTAAAATAGTAGAATCTCTGTAATCTGACATATATTGGACTGATGGATATCAGATTACTGAACGTTTCAAGCTGGTGAGTGACATTACAGAGAGACTACTATACTCCAAAAATATTTAAACAATTTCTTAAAAAATTTAATATCAAATGACAATTCATATTCATATAAATGTATAGGTATATGAAAGTACTTGAAATACAAATTTCAATAATTTCATATTATTAATGTAATAATCAGAATTGACAGTTTTGTTACAAATTCTCATCTAACATAATATCTATGTTTATGACTGAATGACAAACTAAAGATTGCAAATTTACCAACATTTTACTGGTAAAACAGTAAATTTGTAAAATATTACTAGTTTACCAATAAATTTCCAGTAATTTTTAAAATTTAACACTAAATGAAAAAATTATAACAATAATTGTTTAGTTGCCAACTGACTGACAAGCTTATAACTAGGCATTCACTAGTACAGTGTGCAATTAAATTTCCTTTCCTCTATATTAAAAAGCAATGGTTTTATTGTTGGAAAGATAAAACACATAGTAATTCTTTAGTTGCAATAATTAGAAGAGTGACCAGTTCAGCACTTGCATTCAAATACGTGTTCCACTTTGCCAACTAAAAGTGCTGGTCTACTGTATGCATTACAGGTAAACAAATAAATTTCAGAACTGCATGGAGCTAAAATGTGACACTTTAATAATTGTAAAAAACAGTAAAATAATATCTTAAAACGTAATTGACAGGAACAAAACTACTTTTACATCTGATTTAAATAAAAACTTTTGATGCTTCTGTCTAACACACAAAAATATAAACATAAGTGAATGTTAGTTTACAAAGAGATTTTACAATAATTAAAACCAATATGTATAAAATATGTAAAGTACACCAAAAATATATTTCGGACTTTGAAATAATCCCTCACCAGTTGGTATTTCAATTAAACTCACAAGATAAAATGCATAAAAGTTATATTAAAAGGTTGAAATAATGATGAAGACATCACAATTAAGAAACCGACATTATCTCACAAGTGTGGTACAATAACTTCTCTTTTTCTTGTTTTCATGTTAAAATTATATGACCATCTTCAGTTTTCATTTTATTAGAAGAAATAGTGAAGTAATTCCATTGTGTGTAAACAAAACCAAACATTGCCCTGTCAAGCTAGGCTTATAAAAAAAAAGGTAACCATATATATATATGGTTAACTTTATATATATAACCATATATATATAGTTTCCAAATATTTACTGAGTAACAGCATGATGTGTGATGTGCAATCAACTATCAAGTTCATAGTTTATTATGAGGAAAATTGTCTTAAGGGTAAAAGTTCTCCGAAATGGCAATTTTTTAATAGGTCCCGTTCTTCAGTACCAGTTGTTATTGGAGGCAGATGAGCACACTGAAATGCAATTCTGATCACAAAAATGAAACCCAAATAAACAAAGAAACAGGATGTAAGACAAGACTAACATTTGCATGGAATCAAAAGTAATTAACAATCACACACTAGCATATGCTGGATAATTAAAGGCTAAGTTGTTATAAACCCTAACTAAATTTCTTTTATAATCTTCTATAATTTCTAATTTATTAAATGATCTTTCAATCATAGCCACTGATATGGGTAAAGTAAGAAATAATACAAATATAATAAACACTTCTGAAAGTTTGAATAATATACAGGAAATTCCCATTTCTGAATTCTTCCTATAGCATATAACTGACAATCCATGGCAAATGCAATATGGGATTTATCAGTATATAAATAGTCAAAAATACCATAATTTTTTAGGAATTAGCATACCATAGACACCATAATCAGCAATCAATCAATGACTTTATTTTACCAAGATGCATTTTGGAAATTACATCAATAATAAAATAACTCTCCAAAACTGGGATACAATAAACACAGAATAAATCAATACCAGCAAATTTGAAATTAGGAAATACAGAAATATTTACTAACTGTTTTCATCTGTTTAAAACAGACATCGTCAGACACATAATGCAGAACAAAATGGCTACATTTAAAATGTTCTGTGTTATGTGCTTGATGATGTCTGTTTTAAACAGATGAAAATGTTAGTAAATATTTCTTTATTTCCTAATAATAAAATAGCTATACAAAATATCATGAGTCATGAAATCATTAATAAAGAATTAAAATTTGATTTGGAGGTAGAAAGAGAGGAAATTAAAATATTTAGATGTAATTAAAAATGAGTTAAATCATTTGTCTTTGAAAAATATGTTAGACCTTGTGCTGTTCCATAGGCAATACATTTCAATTTGTATGTCTCCATATATTTTAAGAAAAATACACTTGAAGGATAAATACAAAGTAATTAATAGAACTATATACATTAGAAAACAAGATGAGATAAAAAGTTATTATGATGACTTTATTAAATAGATATACTAAATGTACATTAAATAAATGATTAACAAAAATGAAAGTTATAAGAAAGAAGGAAAAGAAGGAGAAGTAACTAACTTTTTTTTATTTTTAGTTGTAACTAAATTAGAGAATCAGACATTTGAAAAAATAACTTATAAACAAATTTTTTTGAACAAATTAAGAAAACATTCTATCCAAATAATATTGTATTGATTCCCCAATCAAGAAAATAGAACAGAACAAGTATTATATAAATCAAGAGTACCAATAACAACAAAAGAAAAATTAATAATATAGAATAAAAAAGGCAGCAGTAGTATACAGCTGCCTTTTTTATTAGTAGTAGTTTAATTGTGGATGTAAAAAGCCATTCACTTACATCGGAAAGACAGGAAAAGTTATGAAAATAAGTTAAAGAGCATGTCAGAGCAATAAAGTACGATTACAAGAACTTGAGCGTAAAGAACTAGCTGTTACCCGTGGCTTCACCCACTCGGATTTTGCAATTTGATAGAAATAACCCCACTCTTTTTCCCTCCCTACTTCTTGGAGGTTTTCACCAAAAGTAACTCTTTCTCTGTCTGTTTGGCCCCAGGGCCCCACACCGTCTTTTGTTCTACTTATTTTCATGGAAAAGATAATCCTACCCAAGGGCAAAAGGGTTAGACAGCCACACTATAATTGAACAAATATGTAATAATATTTGAAAATAACAAATCAATACATCACTTACTTGCAACTTACTTAATAGTAAGCAAGTTGCATCTTTCAAAATCTGCTAAAATTTCCTTTATTTAGGACTGTTGGCATTCATGTTACAACAGTCTGTATCAAAAATATCACTTTGGAATAGGTTTAGAACAGTAGAGTGCTATTAGAGTGCTGTCAACAGAACCGTTTTGAATTTAAACGGTTCGAACATTTGGTTTAAAAAATCGTAATATGTAAATATTGTATGTTTGGAAATTAAGTTATTACCATCAGAAACAAAAAACTGCATCTGAAATAGTACAGTAGAAGTCATTCTTCCGGTTAAACCTTAATGCTCTCTCTTCCGGTTAAACCTTAATGCAGCCCCGCGGGGAATTTTGAAAAATCGCTTCTTAGTGTGCATTCCCATGGTGTACCCTAACTGTGTACCAAATTTCACCACTTTAGGTTCAGCGGTTTGCTCTGGGCGAATGATGAATCAGTCAGTCAGAACAAGTAGTTTTATATATATATAGATGAACATCAGATTGATCTTAATACATTAAACATAGCTTGTTTAGAGTAAAATATGATAAAGAGAAAGTTGTTTGAACACACATTACTAATGAACGAAAGTGAAGGTATAAATTTACATAAATTGTAGAATTGGTTTGTTGCAAATAGAGGGCGGGGGGGTAGCATTTGGCTATTAGAGTGCTGTCAAATGATGTGATGGAGAATATATGAAAGTAAGAATAGCAAGGAATATTTACAACAAAATGTTGCTTACAAAGGAATACAGATAGTACAGTACAGTAATTTGTTAAATATGCTAGATTTAAAGTTATTGAAAAAACTGTTTTAAAAAATAGATGACAATGATTATAGAATGAAAGCAGTTAAACAGTTGGTATATTGAAATTAGAAGGTAAAATGTTTAATAGCTTTTAGTGATTGACTGTATATTGTTTATTTTTTGTAGTTCTTTTTATGTAACAGAAAACTGTTTGTGCCATATTCTGTTTTTATGGAAGAAAATCCATTGAGAAAACTACTGTAATTTCCAAAATGCATCTGAGTAAATTAAAGTTGTTGATTGGTTGGTGATTATGGTGTCTGTGGTGTGATAATTCATAGAAAATTATGGTATATTTGACTGTTTATATACTGATATTGAAGCATAGTACAGATTACAGATCATATGGAATTTATTATATCATATAATGAACAAATTTCAAAATCTGCTAAAATTTCCTTTATTTAGGACTGTTGGCATTCATGTTACAACAGTCTGTATCAAAAATATCACTTTGGAAGAGGTTTAGAACAGTAGCTCCAATTATGAGAATTACTTTATATACAGAATTAAATTCCTAAGAAAAATTCTTATTTTCTTTTGTAACTACGGACTGTTTCAAAATTCAAATAGGCACATGGCAAGTTGCCAGATCCCGCAATTTCTTGCCAATTGAGCTAATTTTGAAAAAGTTTCACAGCAGATTCTATGTCAAAGTTACAACTTTTTTGTTTATTAAAAACATTTATATCTGACTTTTTATTCTCTTCTACAGATTTCTGACATTAAAAACTAAAATGATCAAAATTTAATCACAGTAATAACAAACTGTACTAATCAAGAGACCTGTTCTAGCCATTGTAAAACTTAATAGTATGCAAATAATACTCAATAAATTAGATATGAATTAATAATTATAACTATTAAATCTTCAAGTTACACAATTTTGATTCATTTCAACTTGTCCTTTAATGTTGGTGTCAATAAAACCAAAATTTCTGCTAATTCTTTTTCACATATCTATACTTGCAACCTTCAGAATGGAGAATAGCTGGGATATTGATAGACAAATACTGATTTTTGAAAAAAAATGCTGACAGCATAAAAAGCAAAATTCCTTATTAACATTGATATTGCAGTGTTTATATTAAATATCTTTAATAAACAAAATTCAATGTTATTTCTGCATATGATGTGTAAAACTATTGCCATAAACATTGGTCAAGAGTATAGCAATGAGTTTTTTTAAATTGTAATGTTTCAGAGTACAAAGTTAAGTATTTTACAGGAACATTATAAATTCACACCCAGATTTAATATATGTTCCATCTTGATGTGTCATGAGTCTTGATATTGCATGATGAGTGCCTCGTTATGTGCCTTTGTGCAATGTTTTGCTTTCTTAATTTCCTTTGTTATGGTACTATGTACTCATGACAGCTACTATCAGTCAGTTTATTGACTTTCACTGCAATTATTAACAACAATAATTTTCTGGTTGTAATGTATTTATTTCTCTCTCTTTCTTACTACACTGAATATCTTTTCATTTTGCTGCACAATAATGCATGGGAGTCAAATCTCAAAAAAATCATCTAATTTTTTTCTTGAGAAAGTTCTTAGCATATGATTTGTATATAATTAAGTGATTAATCGGATGTTTCTTCCTTTTTTGGGTGGAGAAACTGTAGCGCTGCTCAATAATTTGTTGTAACTGTAAAAGTAACTCATTTCCTTCTGCTGATGAGTCAGCCATAATTGATTTAATTGTCAACACGGTAGCACAAATTGCCAGACTTAAAAATGCTATTCATCTTATCTGCCATTTAAAATTATCACATTTGAACAAAAATTCTCTTACATATACCAACATGAATGACACAATATATATATATATATATATATAAATCTTGGTTCTTTCCAAATTAAGAGAATCTGAAAATGTCACTCTGGTTTGCTTCAATCATTCATAAAAAAATACATACAATGTCTTTGTCATATATATTGGTATTAGACTTGTTAAATTAAATGTTTATGTGATAATATCAAATTCTTAAAAAACCCCGGCAAAAAAGAAAAGCGGCCCATCCACTGATGGATCTTACAAAATGCTGTTAGTCAGTGCCAAATGCTGACGGTTGGCAACTACGCTTATCCCAATTAATGATATAGGTGGGTTATTGTTACCAATCCCAAAGTGATTACATTAAGCAGATTGTACTGTATTTGGAAAAAGAAAAGGGTAAACAAGGTTTTCCAATTTAAATTAGCTACATTGAATCAAGAAAGAAATAGAATAGTTTCTCATAATACAAAATAAGAAGGAAAGATTCAAAACTGATAGAATTACAATTCTGAATGAGATGGTTGGGACAATATCACAGCTGTAGACCATGTCCATAGGAGTAAAAAAATCAAAAGGAACTATCAAATGTGTGTCCCTTCACAAGACATAGCATCACCAAAATCAGTCTAAGTGGAAGTACGGTAGAGAAATTTTGATATGTAAGGAGCCATATATACATTAGAAAATCAATCTTCCAGAAGTTAGACTATGTAGTAGTTAGAACATGGCCATTGTCAAAAATGTGGAAAAAGAAAAAGCAGCGAATTACCCTCAAAAATCGAGTTAAATTTAAGTGTAAAAATCTGGAACTATTTCTGAAAACAATGCACAAACTAAACTGTTTTCCACTTTACTAGAGACAGCTAAAAGTTAATAAAACAAGAGAAATGCCATCACATAGGCTATTTTTTATTCTTAACTCTTTCTGCCCCGTGGGCACTAAGAGGGCCTCTTTTAACAAGCCCATTATGAGTTCGTCCAGACCCACAATGGGGTGGTGGGGGACGGGGCCGACACATCTGGTCGAACCACCCTGAAAAAGTTCCTTTTTTGACCCGTCCAGATTTGATCCCATGCCCCCCAAAGCGGCAGGCTGCCACCTCGATTGCTTGGCCATTCGGCCAAATTTCGTAGGAAACAGAGCAGGCAACATGCTCCATTAAGCCCATAGTGTGTTTAACAAGTCGATTTGGGGCTATATCTCACGAAGGGTCACACGTAGATTAATTCCTTTGACTTTTTTTACTCCTACGGGCATTGTCGACAGCTTCGATAAGGTCTCAACATTCTCATTCAGAGCTGCAATTTGACTTCAAAATCTAGTTTAAAAAGATTAACTGGTTATTCATAAACAATAAAAAGCTTTAAGAGATACACATTTTAATATGAAAATAAAACATTTTCAGCGGTTCTTAAAGCATAATCATAAATCTTGGTTTAAGCCAGCCAGTTAATTATTATTGTAATTTACATTAAATTAGGTGAAATATTTTAATCAGCTATAAAACGGTAACAAAATACCATACCAAACTTTACAATTAAAATGCATTTCAAACAGTTTTATAATCAAAAATGACTAAAGTACCATTCTGGTTGTTTGTAACATAATGCAAGTCCCCTTACATAACATTTAATGTAGAAACAGCCATTTAAACCACATTAAATTCAAACTTTTCTTTTGTTTAATTTAATTTATGCCACTAATTGAAAGTGAATATGAAAAATTGATTAAGTATCATCTTTTAAGTCAGTTTAAGGCTGTGAACACTGAATAAGACAATAAAATATTTATTGATTGTAAGCAAAATCTGTAAACAGACCTTCGCTGTGACTTCTTCTGGAATGAATTCGGTCGGAGGTTCGCCATTAGTATCCTCGTTTAAGCGTTCGTTAATTCTTTCTAGTTCTGCCTTTTTCTCTTCGTTTGAATCGCCGTATAACCAAGCATCATCGTCATCAACTAGCGAAGCCATTTTGTACGGCTTATTCAGTTTTGGCGTCTAGAAGGGCGATTGTGACACTCCCTAGCGGAAATAATACGATGTAAAAATGCAAAATAAATATCATATTTATGTTCTAATTTACTTAAAAAATAGTGTTTAGTTTTCAAGTAGTCTTTTTTTTATTTGCGTAATTAATAAATTATGCAAAATAAATAGATATAAATTAACAATAATTACATTGTTTATTTATTCGTATTGAAATTAAGGGGTATCTTAAACACAATTTGGAGAAATTGGTGTTCTGTTGCAGTAAGCAGAACAATTATTACGTGCGTATCAAAGGTGAAAGAAGTACAAATTCGTAGTAAAGCAATTAAGTAGGAAAGAAATTGTTTTCTTTGCAGCATCGTGGAATTAAGCACCCGCTGCTTTAAAACAAAGCATCGCGGCTACGAAAAATAATCCGTCGGTGCGAAACCAAAATACCACGTAACACGAATACTGAAATTTGTACTTTACCATCGTTTACTATCTGACAATGCCGTGATATGATATTGCAATTATCAAGTACAATTGCCGAGAGCGTAGTATGAAATTTAAACAGCGTTCAACTTCTGAGGATTGTAGCTGGTGATTCCAAAGAACAAAAGTGTAGTGCATAATATAATTATTAAAGTCGAATTAAAGTATTCTTAATACGAGCAGGCCGAAAATCCAACTGATCCTGGCAGGTTTAACACTCAGGTCGGACATTGCAGCTATCGCAGGATCTGAAGTGTGCAACCATTCATCGTCGGCCAATAACTTATCTGCGAAAATTTCAAGAAATTTCCAAAAGCAGTCGTTTGAATTTAAAACGAACCACGATAGTTAAATCTATAGAGTGGCGATTAACTGCTGTCTGACGATAAACGTAAACACACCAGTGTGTTAAAATTGTTGGCATATACAGGGTTATTATTAAGTGCAAAATTTCGGTGGTACATATTCGAAAATTGGAACGATACAGAAAAGATTAATATGGTCCCTGCGCAAAAGATGCGACGCAAAATCGTGAAGCGTTCCACATTTTTTAAAATCCAACTATTCGAATCGTTTCCGCCACAAAACGAACTTCTCTTACTAGGCGAGTGGTATAACTGAAAACAAACGTTCTCTATTTTCTGAAAATTGATCAACGCTTTTTTCTTATTGAAAAAAGGCGTGGATTTAAAAGTAATATTGGAAATATTTCGCTGCATAAATTTAAGCCATATTTACAGGAAATACGAAATGAAGCATTGAAACAAGGGCGTCGCCAGAGGGGGGCAGAGGGGCAGTTGCCCCTCCCTAGACATGCGAAAAAAATTATTTAAATGCTAAGTCATTTATTGCCCGATTTATAATTCCAGCGCGAAAAACCCAAGAAGATTATGTTTTAATTAAAATAATCTTCTTAAGCTTCTTAAAATTTATGAATCGTTTTCATTTTACATAGATACAATTCATATCTTCTATCAATTTATATCATCTTGCCCCCCCTGGCCCATTGGCTGACGACGCCCTTGCATTGAAACTTTAAAAAACAATCGAAATTATACAAATTGAGTTTTGGATCATTACAGATATAATTTAAAGAAAAGTTTATATTAAAAGATTTCTTGCGTGCTTATTTAAAAAATTTTAAAAAGCTTTCAACATTCTGTTTAATAAAGTAAATAGCAATAATTATGGAATTGAAATAATTTTTATTTACAGTTACACTTTGAATTTTTCATAGCTCCTTCTTAGATGAAAACAAACATTCATAGTAAAATAAATACTTCAGTTAGACGAAGTGATGAGGAAGAAACTGGTAATGGTAGGCGACGTGTTTTTCATCGGTTAATCGTGGATGATCGGTTAACGAACACTTTCGTGAAAGATTTTTATGTTCGGACAACGAACACCTCACAGAACAAACACAAGAAGAAGCGACGTAAAATAATGAATAGCGATTGGTCTTGTCTTCAGGCAACAATTCGAAACTTTTCGGAGCGCGGGAGACGTCGACATTGACGCTCAACACGGTATATACTGATCGGATAGTATTCCTCCGAACTTTGAAACTGTCCCTTGTAATTCCAGCCTTTTCTTTTTCTGACAGAAACAATTCTATTATAGTATTTGCGAGACTGCCGGGCAAGCACTCGTTAAATATTGCGTGGATTTTTATTTTCGAAAGGTGGGAGTATAATACCAAAGGTATAGAGTGGGCAGATGTTTGATGTTGCTGGGCAGTATGGCTTAAACAGGTTTACAGTAGGCCGCAGTTCAATCTTATCTAAGAAAGATACAGTATAATCAAGATGATTCAAGCAGCTAAAGGAGTAACAAAAATCAGATCTGAGAAATAAAAAACATTGAAGAGCTCATAATGGAACCTGAAACGGATCTGACGACAGAAGAAGGCCAAGAACTCTTGAATGAAGAACACCAAGAAATTCGGTGAGATATGTTTTCTTCTGAAAAAGAGGATTGATGCTAAATCTGCTATTAAACATCTTTTGAAGAAGTGGGAAGATATTAGAACAACGGTCTTAGAATGGCATCCAAACCAGGTTGAGGTTAATAGGTTCAGGGGTCTCTACAATTACAATGCTATTAATCAATTCTGAAAAATCCTGAAGAAGAGAGAAAAGCAATCGACGCTGGACAGATTCTTTAACCCCCACAAACGGAAAAAAACATGACTAATAAAAATGCATGACTGTATATATATGTATTTTAATCATTACATATAAATAAACGTAGTAAGAAAGTATATATTTTTTTTTATCTTTCGGGGTCTCCAGAACGAATTAATCAAATTTCCATAAAATGGTAAATCGATAATCGATTAACGAACAAAGTCTTGAAACGGATTGTGTTAATCGATGAAAACAAACTTCGTCTAACTGAAGTATTTATTTTACTATGAATGTTTGTTTTCATCTAAGAAGGAGCTATGAAAAATTCAAAGTGTAACTGTAACCGATCACCCACTGTATAAGAACTGAAGTTAGAAACACCGAGTTATGTTAGTTGGAGCCTCTATTAGTTCCGGCGATTTCATTGTGTAAAATTGCAAAGATATTATTTAAATTAGTGGCAGAGAATCATATACTCTATTTAGAAAGTATGAAAAGCCGACAGCCTTTTACATTTGGCAGAAGCAGAGTGGTGCAGTGGGAGCGTCCTGGGGCCCCTAACCCAGAGGTCGGTGGATCGAAACCACTCTCTGCAATGTTTTTAATTTTCTTTTCTTTTCCTCTAACTTTGTCGTTTTACGGATTTCAATCCGGAAACGGTGTAGTAAATGGATACTGTTATTTCTTATTAAAATCGATATAATTCTTACCAACGATAACACAACGTTTTCTAATCGATGGTTCTTAATGGTAGGCAAACTTTGCCGCAGGGTCGTAGAGAGTACGTATAAAATTTCATTCAGATATAATTTTTAATATTTGTTTTAATTACTTTTTGCTCGGTCCGTTAGAGTTATCATACATTTAAAATACTCGAACCTGATTTTATTATTTCAAAAATTTCACGATACTTTTCGAATACAGTAGAACATCGATTATCCGGACCTCTATTATCCGGATTTTCGATTATCCGAATAAACAAAAATTCTACGAATTTGCTGATTTGCACTTGGCGAATTGCGACACTATTTATGTACGTACGTGATGAAATGCATGATACAAAATTTTGAAAAGACCATTAGTAAATTCCAGTAACAGTAGAAAGTAGTATAGAAGACATTGCGGAAGCAATAGCACAAATTTCAATATGTGTTGAATGTGACAAAGATGTAACCGAGTGGTTAAATTGCGATTCGAACGATCCTGGATTCCAAATTTTGAATGATGAGGAAATAATTAAAGAAATATCTGCCTCAGATGAACAAGATCGAGAAGACGGAGATTTGCGAAGTAAGAGATATTGGTCCTACATATTCTGAAGCTTTTCAGTGCTTAGATGTCGCCATGAAGTAGTTTGAGAGCTAAGACGAGTGTAACTCAGGACAACTTATATGTCTTAAAAGTATTCGCGATTTAGCAGCTTCAAAAAGAACAGCTAGCTTTAAACAAAAATCGTTAATTGAATTTCTTAATAAAAAATAATTTAATATTGAAGCTATATGTAAATCTAGACAAAAAAATTATTCATACTATATGCACTGTCAATTATTATTTGTTCGATTATCCGGATTTTTCCTTATCCGGACTATCTTCATTCGCAATTAGTCCGGATAATAGAGGTTCTACTGTAGTTGAAAACGAAATGGAGACCGTTTGCTGTTGCCACAACGCTGAATTGCCAAAGTGAAGAACGGGTTTGTAGTTTCAAACAGAACTGCCTAGATATTCGTTGTGATTGTGGCCTATATTTTATAGTTCCGAGTAGACAACTTTGCCTTCGAACTGAAAAGACGCAACGCCATTAGAAAGAGAGTGATTTGTACGCGGTTGGTGTACTTTTCGGTACACCTATGACTCGAAAATCTGGAAAACGCAAAACGTAAATATGTGACTTTTGATAAGTTCGTAAAGTTTATCGAATCGAAATGTAAGTGAAAAAGGCTTAATGCAGCTTAAATTAAAGACCTCTTACTGACGTCGCACGAAACGCACCGTAAACTGGTCCTGGAACTAGCCCACATTCTGTGCTACACTTCCTTTTTCCGTTTCGACGACAAAACATATCTTCAGAAACGTGGTGTTCCGATGGGCAGCCCGCTGTCGGGCGATTTATGCGAGTTGGTCATTAGAAAGCTGGAACAAAGAATCATACCCCTCTTTAATTCAGATATACATATTTATAGGAGGTACGTCGATGATATCTTTATCTTATGGAAAACTAAGCCCAATATAAACAGGTTCATCGATACAATGAACGACAACCTATATGGACTCCACATTAAGCTTGACCAAATAAGCAACTCAAAAGCAAACTTCTTAGATATCCATATGCAAATAGATGGCAACACAATATCCACTAAGGTCCATTACAAACCATGCTACACTCCTTTATTCATCCCTGCCGTTTCAGAAGACCCCTTCTCTTACAAGGTAGCTGCCTTCCGGCCCTTACGAAAAGAGCGTTCACGCACCACTCCAGAATCGAGGACACCATATCTGAATTAGAGCGCATCCAGAACATAGCCACAAGACACGGCTATAGCCGTACATTGGTTCATAACCTTACGTCTGCATATTATACACAATTGCATCGTACTGACAACACCAACACACGCACTAACGACTACAATACCACTCAATCACTTGTTGTGGTTGAATATAATAAACACCTAGACTCCATTTACAGGGAAATTGCCGCATACACCAACAAAAAGATCGCTTACAAGAGGCGTAACACTATATATGACCTCATGCGCAATTCCAAGGACATCGTAGATAAAAGAATGGCACCGGGGGTATACTCTGTTCCATTATGGGATGGCAGATTCCAAAGAAAGCTTGTATACATCGATTCAACGAAACGGTCGCTGGACAAACGTCTACGCGAGCATAAGTATGATATTGACCGCAACAGAGGCACCACTGCCCTCTCCGCGTATGCCTCGACCCCGGGCATAAGTGTTGATCTGCAAAACACGGAATTGACTAAACTCTCCCACCGATTGGACCATCTGCGATCCCTGGAAACTCTGGAAATATACAAAGCTGGACTGCGCACAACCTGCATCAATTCTAAAGATGCGTGTAACATTTCTCAAGCTTGGAAGTTTTGTTACGAAGGGGATGTTCCCCATAGCTCTATTTAATGTACAGTACATCCCTATCCCTTCGTTTATATATGGAATGTAATTACATTGTGTTTTTGCGCCACACGTATTACGTATGTCAACAACACGTATGATACCATGGCAACACGAACGCGCAACTGTTCTATTCGAAAATTTGAATACGTTCTGAAAGAGTTTTGAACTTGTAACGAATCTCAATATTTAGAACCTGAGGAAGACAGAGTTAACGGTCGAAAACGTTTGTTTTCAATTACTATTACTGGTTTTTAAAAAGGTTGTTGAGTGTAAATTCTTCGAGTACACCAGTACACAAGTCGAACCTTTAGAAACTTTATGCATTGTAAAAAATTGTTTGTTTTATACTATGATTTTCTAGCAGAAACACAAAATTCTAAAATTAATTTTTAGAGTAATAAATAATAACAACGACGTCCTTTTTAAAAAAAAAATCACGATGAAGTGATCCTCTAAGACTAGATGAAAATTCTAGTGTCTTTAGCGCAGTGTTTTGAATTTTTTTTCTCATTGCGGAAGAGTAAAATTATGGATATTTTCACTTAGTAATTAAGTGCTACTATGAATTATTCTTGTTGAGATTATATACATTTATTTGAAGTGACAGTACGTAACAAAGTACTGTACGCGTATATGCAGGGAAAATCACGCAATTTGGCCAAACTCTTAATATTAACTTTCGTGGCAACGCAACAATAAAACTCTGTGTACTTACAAATTGTCAGAGTTTTATTGTTGCGAGCGGTCGTTGATTGTTAATGCGAACGGTTGGATTTTTAGTTCGTGCGGTCAAAATTTTCTCGTTTCGAGTGTTTTTCTCAGTTTTGTTTCGTTTGCGTCGATTTTATCGGTAAGTACAGACTACGATGTTTCTAATTTTACGTATTTTTTGAACATTGTTAAGCCGAATATCACAATTAGTGCCAATGATTTTCCGACGAATCTCTATTTTCATAACAATTGATCGGTCTTGACAGAGACGACGGACGGGGTCTTTCCACTCATTTTCACTCTTCGTTAAGCCCAAATCCAATGGAATCTAAATTAATAAATACATTACATTGGTATTAGCGCGCTATAGTTTATATACGCATCATATCCCATATGATATTTGCACTGTTATAGTGCGAACTTTAATTAAACAGAATAATTCGAGATTATTCGTCTAAATTTTCACAAATGTTTTGTGTTATGGCAATAGACAGAACTGTACAATTTGTAGGAACTGATTTCTATAGCGAACATTAACCTATTTACCCCCAAAATAAGAATATATGTGAAAATTATTTTTACATATTATTTATTACTACACACTAGACAAAATGAAAAGTAAAAATTAAAAAAAAATGCTTGCCCTTTGGATTTTAGTTTCCAGGATATAAAGACTTTATGGACATACACTGAACTTTGATGATTTTTGTCACGCCTTCAAACTGAATCATCGCTACTAAAAAAATGTTTCCCATCTGTTTATGGTATTATAATTCTGTTAAACGTTAAGCAAAATTGCTGTTTTCTAATTGGGTAATTATCTTAACACCTAATGTCCTCCGCACCCGTGTTGCAGTCGTGCCAACGTTTGATGACAACATTTAATAGCGAGGTTGAGGCCGAAGTTTTAAACGCGAAAACGTGTAGGCGGACGTTCAGTGCCGATTTGCTGTAAGCCTAGAAGTTTGACAATGGCGTTTGGAATGTCGAGCATGATTCCACTGACTTTCCAAACATCATTGTCAAACTTCTAGGCTTACAGGAGAGCGGCGGTCAACGTCCGACGTACAAGTTTTCGCGTTTAAAACTTCGGCCTCAACCTCGCTAATGTCAACGTCTGCAACACGCTGCAACGAAATATTTCAATGCAAAGACGGGAGAGAAAATCTTGCACTCATGTCAGTGTGCAGCAAGTTGTCATCGATTAGTGGATTTTTTTTAAACTCTTTCCGCCCAGTGGGCACTAAGAGGGCCTCTTATAGCCCTCTTAGTGCCCACTGGGGCACTAAGAGGCTTAAGCCCATTATGGGTTCGGCCAGGCCCACAATGGGGTAGCCGGGTGGTGAGGGACAGGGACCGACATATCCGGCGATTAGTGGATTATGCGATTGCATTTTCCACACACACCCGAATATTCAATTTACTATACAGGGGGTCCTGCAAAATGTCTGATGAGTTTTCGTCACCGCGGGGCCTTCCAAAACGCGGGGCCGGGTTCCGGAGAACGCGCTGAACATGCCTCTCGCCGGCCCTGTTTGTGTGCTTGCCGTAGAATGACTGAATCTATGAGTAACTGTTCTTTGCATCACCTGTAATTTCTACGGCAACCTTTTTGTTGTTCCATAAGAATGTTGTGTTCTTCAACATGTTTGTATATTTTGTTTGCGATACAGGATGTCAATAATTTGTAGAGTGTTGGAAGACATGTAATTGGTCTGTATTGTGTGGGGTCTGTGGTATTGTTGTTTTTAGGTTTCATGTAGGTGATGCCCTGAGTAAGAAAATTTGGCCTGTCTTGTGGATTGATGATGATGTGCGTTAGGTGTTTAGCTAGTTCCTGGGGCAGTGATATAAATTTTTTGTACTGTACCAGAAATTACGAATGTTCTCTACACCAGGTGTCTTCCAGTTGTGTGTTCTGTTAACAGCGCAGTGGATGTCGTGTACGTTTGTTTCAGCACAGGGCATCGTTGGTATGTTATGCAAGTTTTTGTTCTCCTCTTCAATCCAGCCAGCATCAGCATTGTGTGTAACAGCACTGGACCAAAGAGAAGACCAGTGAGTTGTGAGTTTTTCTGTTGATGTGCCACTGTGTTGTGTATCAGTGTTTGTTTTGATACTGATTTGTCTGTAGAAAAGTTCTTCATTATTTGTGAATAATTTATTTTGTTCTTTTCGTAGTGAACATGTTTTGTATCGTTTGAGTCTACGTGCTTTGGCTGCGAATTTTTGTTTTAGTGTGTCGATGTATTCTGTAATGTGTGTGTCGTGATGTTCGTGTTTTGTGTTGTTTTGATTTTCTTGAAAATGTTTTTAAGTTGTTTCTTTAATTTGGGTATTATGTTGTTTTTAGTGTATTGTGTCAGCCCTGCCTAATTGCTGTCTAATGTCATTTATTTGTGTTTCTATTCTTCTCTGTCAGGCAGGCTTGTGATAGCAGTGGCATAGCGAGGGAGTGAAAAGGGGTGTATCATGCACCGGGCGCCACTAGCAGAGGGACGCCCAAATGGTCTCCAAAACAAACTATATGCGTTTCTGGAGGGGCCGCCAATAAAGTGTCGGGCGCCAGTTTTGCCCCGGGCGCCAGTTATGTTCGCTACGCCACTGTGTGATAGAACTGTGTTTTGTGTGTATCTGTCTGCAATTGTATTTTGAGTCCATTGTGCGTCACTACTGTAACTGCCCCAGCATAAACTAATGTAAGAATGTCTAAATGTAGTGTGGTAGTAAGTGAGTGTTTACATAATTTAGTATTTTTCCTACTACCTTTGACGTGTTAATTTTTGATATTCGTGGTCGTTGTATGAGATCTATGCTTGTATATTTAGTGAGTGTTTCCTAAAATATAAGTGAGAGCGTAAAATCTATGTCTAAATCTATGTACTAAATCTATGTCTACGTTATCAGTGGTAGATGAGAAAGTGCCTGTAGTATCAATAGTGGTAGTTGTTGCGTGTGCGCTGTAATCAGTGCTTGTTGCTGGATTATTCTGATCTTCATTAATGTTAAATGTTTCTGTGTGTTGCTGTATTTGATCAGCAACCTGTTGTTTGATAAGTTTAAGTGTTGTTTGTGGGATAAGGTTGTTGTGTATAATTGTTCTTTTTTGATCAACAACCCTTTGTTCGGTGACAGTGAGATGAGGATACTGTCGTGTGAATCTACGGTGTAGTTGTTGTCTGTATGCTGTCATGTTTGTTTCGAGTTTTGTGATGATGTAGTAAGTACGGATGATAAACTCATTTATTTCTAATGTTCATTTCATCCGCTGGCGTTGTTTTCCAGCCTTTGTGGTCTGTGGATGCATTGCCACAGAAACATCAAGGCTAGGTTGGTTCCTCACATCTGTTGAGGGCATTGCAGTAGCCATGCTTGGGCCGGTGCTGCTTTCGCCACTGGTAACCAAGGAGATTGTGGCCTATTTTTCGAACGTGAGCCTCTGCCTAACCCACGAACGCGGACCTTGTTAATCAGGGCGACGTCCGAGCCGGTATCATATTTACAAGTTATATCTGGTTACTACCATGATAAATATCTCCACAGAATATGGGTGTGGTCACTCTTAGCTTCATCTGTTCCCATAGACCTTACTGGCATGGGTGTTCCTACCAGGAGCTTGTGCTCCAGCCTGCATTGCTCTATGGTTCAGTAAAATTACTGGGCTCTCCCACTACGATTAGGTGGTGACCACGGGAGAGTTATAATTATTATTATCAACCCTTTTCGATTTTATACAGTATATAGATTTAATGTAAGATATAATATTTATAATTACGTTTATAAATAGGTTAAATCAAAAGACTGAAGCAGAAGTATTATTAATATTACACATCACAAAAAATACTTGTGTTCATCAGTGTAAAAAATTCGTATGCAAGTTTACAGAGGAGAACGTCCTCATAAATGCAACATTTGCAAGAAATTTACAAAAAATGGAGTTTAAATAAAGATAAAGTTGGGTTTCTTCGAATTAAGGAAATTCTTTTTCCTTCAGGATACAGAGAAGAAAAATTAAATATTTATAGATTACTTAAACAATTACACAAAAATTTAATAATTTAGGAAAAAGAAATAAAACATATTGCTTTAAATGTTTATTAATCAGTTTTCTTATAATCAAATATAGGCATATATTTGATTAGAAGAATTCTATTTTCTAAAGTTTAAAAATCACTTTCTTTGAATTTACATTAATGTAATTATATAAATAAACAAATAATCTAATAGTGAATGCTTAATTAAAATGAATTTAAATATAACGTTTCTCAATTCGTGGATTGCGTTAGGAATTATTATAGAATATGTGATAACTATGAAACTATGAATATGAAAATACACGACATGATCGATTGACTTACATAAAAAATTATTGGTTTCTAAAAATGACTCGAAGTAATGAAAATTATAAGTAAATTGGAATAAAATTTATTTATGCTTAAATACAGTAGAACCTCTATTATCCGGACTAATTGGGGATGAAGGTAGTCCGGATAAGGAAAAATCCGGATAATCGAAAAAATAATAATTGACAGTGCATATAGTATGAATAATTTTATTTGTCTAGATTTACATATAGCTTCAATATTAAATTATTTTTTATTAAGAAATTCAATTAACGATTTTTGTTTAAAGCTAGCTGTTCTTTTTGAAGCTGCTAAATCGCGAATACTTTTAAGACATATAAGTTGTCCTGAGTTACACTCTTCTTAGCTCTCAAACCACTTCATGGCGACATCTAAGCACTGAAAAGCTTCAGAATGTGTAGGACCAATATCTCTTACTTCGCAAATCTCTTCGTCTTCTCGATCTTGTTCATCTGAGGCAGATATTTCTTTAATTATTTCCTCATCATTCAAAATTTGGAATCCAGGATCGTTCGAATCGCAATTTAACCACTCGGTTACATCTTCTTGTCACATTCAACACATATTGAAATTTGTGCTATTGCTTCCGCAATGTCTTCTATACCACTTTCTACTGTTACTGGAATTTACTAATGGTCTTTTCAAAATTTTGTTTCATGCATTCCATCACGTAAAGTTGGGTCTAATGATGTGTTCACTTGCGTATAATCGATCAGCGCCGCCGTAACTTATCGGTTACAATTTCCAGACACGCACCTGTTATCAAAGAGTTGACCGTTACGATTTGACCGTTACGAGATTGACGGTTGCGATTTGAAATGGACCGTTTCGATTCATAACAAGGAAGTAGAAAGTTGGTCAAGAGGGGCATTAAAGCGGCGTCACGTAACTGTTTTACTCAAGAAAATCGAGTAAATTAATCGATGATCACTTATTTATCCCTGCTTATATAGCAAATATTTTTTTTTTTTTTAAGTTGTAAAGTTGCGGTAATCATTTAGGAAAAATTATGATTATATCTTTTATTTCAATCAGTTTTCTTCCTTTCAACGTGTTTTTATGTTTATTTTGTTGTAATTTGATTCAAAAAAGCAAAGAAATAAACATATCAATTTCCACTTAACTCAAGTTTCACGGACCGACCCGCGGTTTCGTTTGTAATTGGAGAAAGAAGTGTTTTCTTTCACGATCAGTGCAGAGTTTATTATCTTTTAATATTGCACGACACATCTTCATAATTTCCGCTAATTCAATAATAAATCCAATATCGCTCTCTGAACGCTCTTTATTGTTCATTTTGTCGTCTGGTTTTTTCCTCGTTTTTTCCATGTTAAGTGTCGCCTGTCAACTCTCTGAAAATCATTCATCCCTGTAAAGCAGCTATGTCTTGCAAAGAAGTCGAACTTCTCGAATAAATTTATAACCGTTATAGCGAAAAAAAATCTACAAATAAAATTTATAAAATTATTTGTCTAATCAACATAAAATGTCTATGGCTAATATCGTTTAGCGACATAATTGAAAGGAATATTTGTTCTCTGAATTTCTAAGATTTACAGGAAATTAGTTTTTCTTATTATTCGATTCATATGTTTATCGCATGCATGACAGCTAAAGTTAATGACTTATCACATCATTTTTTAGGAAAAGTTTAAGTAGAAAACAGAAACCAACTGTGTGTAATTTACAGTTAGAATAACTCTTATAACGTTTAATGACGAAAGTCGTAAAATAACGAAGCTTTCTGCATCACATTTAACAATATAATGAAAGGAATAGCAGTCACATCTTTAACTAAAACGACGCGACTTGTCACGTATCGCGTTGTCCCAGGTAAAGCAGAGCAACTTATATATAAAAACTAATTCCTGTAATGCAAACTGTGCAACTTGTAAAATTTTCGTTTATTTTGTAACATTATTTGGGCATTTATTTGATGAAATTATGGAAATTGTTTTAAGTTATATAAAGATAGAAATTTACGCCTTCGGCATATCGTAAATTTTCAAAATTTTGTTAATGTCTGCATTATTTCTTCGATCTCTTAATTTCTCATATAGGAAACATTCCTTATTATTTAAATAACCATTTAACATGTTGATACTTTCCTAATGTTTCGAGCGTGAGATTTTTTTACTTTAAAGTTGTGAAGTTTCGGTAATCACTATAAAAAAATTATGGTTACATCTTTTATTTCAATCAGTTTTCTTCCTTTCAACGTGTTTTTATATTTATTTTGTTGTAATTTGATTCGAAAAAGCAAAGAAATAAACATATCAACTTTCACGGAACAACCGCGGTTTCGTTTGTAATTGGAGAAGTGTTTTCTTTTACGGTCAGTGTAGTGTATTATATTAGCCGCCATCCACCTCACTGCTATTATAAACAAGCTGTTAATTGTATATAAAAGTTTCGTCTTTCGTTCCGATGTGTTTAATTTTATTTATTTATCTTCGATTATCTTAAGAGCTTTGTTGTAGTTGATTTATTTCTGCTTCACTCATAAAGATACTTATATGATGTTTAAATATTATATTACTTTTATGAATTTAAATATAAACTTTCTCATAAAAATTCTTGTTAGTTTATGAAATATTTATTGGTTAGATGGCGAAAACTCACGGACATTTCTGTAGACCTCTACCTCGTTCGTATCCTTTGTATTACGAATATAATGATTAAACTCAATTCTATTATTTCAATTTTTGTAATGTAGAGACTGAAAACAAGTATATATATATATATATATATGTGTGTGTGTGTGTGTTTGTAATGTTTATGTGATCTTTTGATCAATGTGTTTAAAACGCAGATAACATATACTGTAAAACTTCATTGCACAAATATTCCATTTAATTATTCAACATAGAGAAGAAGGGAAAACATTCAAAGAGATAACAAAAATGTTTAAATTTAATACACGAACAGTTACTAATATCTGCAAACAGATTATTGAAAGAGAAATGATTCCACCGACAAAGAGAAAAGGTCGTGGACGATTCACCGCCGAAGAAGAAAATCAACATTTAAAGCAGCGTAGCGAAGATGTTTAATATTTCGTCCAGAAGCCGGCGTTGTCGATCACCATTTTCATCCTATTCGGCATACTGTTCACTAGCTTGCGACAAATGTTAGTGTTGCCGAATCTTTCCCATCTCTCGCAAAGGGCTTCCCAGAGTTCGTCCGCAGTGGAAACTTTGAATGTCTCATCTCCCATCGCCGCCCACAGATGTTCAATGGGGTTTAGATCAGCTCCCCTTCCTGGCCAGTTTAAGACGTCGATGTTTGTGTGACATTCCAGCCAGTTTCTGGTCAATCTGGCTGTGTGTATCGGGGAGCGATCATGGACGAACGGGACCTTTACTGATGGATCTAACCCTTGGAGAGAGGGTAAAAAGTTTCCTTCCAGAATGTTCACATACTGGGCTGCAGTTAGGTGGCCATTTATTCTTACAAAACTATCGAATTCCACTAATTTTAGTGGAATTCGATAGCTATCAGGGACCTTTCATCTATGATAATCTGTTTCCAATAATCCCCATAACACGCACTTCGAACGATGGCAGTATATTGCCATCTCGTAGACAGTTTCCCCTTACCTTAGCATACTCGATGACTATACATAAATCACAGGGATTAACTCTTCCAAAAATCAAAATAGACATAGGGAAAAAGAAACAGCTATCGGTCTTATTTATGTTACATTGAGTACAGTGAAAAAATAACTGACATAGTATTTTTAAAGAGTTACAATAAAGATCGCTACGAGTCAATCTGTAAGTCCAAGGCCTATAGTGATAGACAGAATTTCATGAGACATTGGCATAGCAATTAATTAATGACTTATTCTGACCTTATATTTGTATTTTTAAATGATCCAATAGAAATCAAATATATTGTTGAGAACGAATGATTCTTTGTTTCTTTTTTCCTCATAATCTAGAAAATAAAGGTGCGAGCAGCTTCGTTCCGACTACACGCTGATGTAGCGTTACTTAACTAGTATAAAAATATTGTATAAAGTAGAAAATGTAGCTATGAGACGTATTGTAGAACACTATTGCATTAACAATTATGTAAATGCCATTAATTTGAATACCGGAGTCAGCATAGATGCGTGCTGGGATGTGTTAATAGAATATAAGAGCGCAGATGATGTAAAACGAAATAACCACTGATGAGGCTGAAAAAGCGAAATGCATATGGTGATGAAAAGTTTAAATAAAGTAAGAAGTGATTATTAACTTCAACTTTTTCCATTTCTGTGTCTTGAGTTTCTTTGAAGTCGGGCTAAAAAGAGTAATTTTAACTCGTTAGTTTAAAAGAGAATTTCAAGTAATTTTAGACTTTATTTTTAAAAATTTATAACAACCGATCCCATTGCTTTTATTTATTTATTATATTATATATAAATATATATATAAATATATATATAAATAGAATAATTCTAGTCTGCAACAAATGTATAACCCCCCTTATATATATATATATATATATAAGGGGGGTTATACATTTGTTGCAGACTAGAATTCGGTGTATATTTATAGTAACTACAGAAACTTCCTCTAAACTCCACATTTTAAATGTCACCAGCCACATGAATTTTTTGACAAGGCGTACTCAAAGAAAAGGCGAAAAGCTACCTCTGCACCATGCCTTCCTGCTCGGCATTGGCGTGTGTCTCTCTTAGTTGGATCTGCCGCAACACTCTGACGAGAAATCACATCAAGACACTGCAGCACAGATTACCAAGCCTCTCCACCACGACAAAGTGAAGACACAACGGGGAGGAAAAAAAGTACCCCCTGCCTTGTTTGCGTATTCCTATCCTGCTTCCCGTCACCGACCGTGAGAAAAAAGAAAAAGAAAAAAAAAATACGAAAAATTTAGGGAAAAAAACGAAAAGGATACTTATCGGTATGGGTTAAGAGAACGCCAATCGGAAATTGCGATATTTGAAGACAACTTAATTTTGTCTTTAAATATTAATAATATCAAAAGTGCTCAGCAAATAAACACATAAAAACAAAACACCTTAATTTGTTGCTGAGAAATATATATAATTTAAAAAACAAACGTTTTCAGCCCGATTAACAGGCCATCTTCAGGTCAAAAAACGAAAATGGAACAGATATGTTCCGTGCATAAAATACAAACATTTAAATCAAAATTTAGGACACAAATATTAAAACTATTTCAAAAATATCAAAACTTTTTTTTTCAAATCAAATTTATTAGTATAAGACCCCAGCCTGTTACAAAGGGAGTTATTCCACTTAAATGTATCATAAAGAATATTACAAAGGCAGTTAAGTATTAAACAACTTTATAACAGTAATATAAATTGCAAATAAATCGATATGTTGCCCGATGAGAACATTTTATACATCGCTTCCACCGAATCACATTCATTTAGACCCATCTATATATAATCGAGACGAGTTGAAATAATAATAATAAAATAATAATAAACTCTCCCGTGGTCACCACCTGGTCGTGGTGGGAGAGCCCAGTAATTTTACTGATCCATAGGGCAATGCAGGCTGGAGCATAAGCTCCTGGTAGGGACACCCATGCCAGTAAGGTCTATGGGGAGAAATGAAGCTAAGAGTGACCACGCCCACATTCTGTGGAGATATTCATCATGGTAATAACTAGATCAAAGTGTGATACCGGCTCGGACGTCGCCCGGGTTAACAAGGTCCGCGTTCGTGGGTTAGGCAGAGGCTCACGTTCGAAAAATAGGTCACAGTCTCCCTTGGTTACCGGTGGCGAAAGCAGCACCGGCCCAAGCATGGCTACTGCAATGCCCTCAACAGATGTGAGGAACCAACCCAGCCTTGGTGTTTCTGTGGCAATGCATCCACAGACCACAAAGGCCGGAAAACCACGCCAACGGATGAAATGGACAGTAGAAATGAACGAGTTTATCATCCGTACTTATTACACCATCACAAAACTCGAAACAAACATGACAGCATACAGACAACAACTACACCATAGATTCACGCAACAGTATCCTCATCTCACTGTCACCGAACAAAGGGTTGTTGATCAAAAAAGAACAATTATACACAACAACCTTATCCCACAAACAACACTTGAACTTATCAAACAACAGGTTGCTGATCAAATACATCAACAGACAGAAACATCTAACATTAATGAAGATCATGTAACCTGTCAGGATAATCCAGCAACAAGCATTGATAATAACACACATACAACAATTACCACTAATGATACTACAGACACTTCCTCATCCATCACTGATAACATAGACTTGGATTTAGTTAATACGCTCTCACTTATATTTCAGGAAACACTCACTAAATATACAGGCACAGATCCCACACAACGACCACGAATACCAAAAATCAACACGTCAAAGGAAGTAGGAAAAACACTAAATTATGTAAACACTCACTTACTACCACACTACATTCATTCAATTTCTACACTCGCAGACATTCATACATTAGTTTATGCTGGGGCAGTCACAGTAGTGACACACCATGGACTGAAAGTACAATCACAGACAAATACACAGAAAACACAATTCTATCACAAGCCTGCCTGGCAGAGAAGAATAGAAACACAAATAAATGACATTAGACAGCAATTAGGCAGGCTAACACAATACACTAAAAACAACATAACACCCAAATTAAGGAAACAGCTCAAAAACATTTTCAAGAAAATAAAAACACACACAAAACATGAACATCACAACACACGCATTACAGAATACATTGATACACTAAAACAAAAACTTGCTGCCAAAGCACGTAGACTCAAACGATACAAAACATGTACACTACGAAAACAACAAAATAAATTATTTACAAACAATGAAAAACTCTTTTACAGACAAATTAATAACAAAGCAAACACTGATACACAGCACAGTGGCACACCAACAGAAGAAGAACTCACAACATATTGGTCTTCTCTTTGGTCCAGTGCTGTCACGCACAATGCTGAAGCAGGATGGATCGAGGAGGAGAACAAAAACTTACACAACATACCAACTATGCCCTGTGTTGAAATAAACATACATGATTTCCAATACACTGTTAACAGAACACACAACTGGAAGACACCTGGTGTAGACAACATTCACAATTTCTGGTACAAAAAGTTTACATCACTGCACCAGGAACTAGCTAAACATCTAACACACATCATCATCAATCCACAAGACATGCCAAATTTTCTTACTCAGGGCATCACCTACATGAAACCTAAAAACAACAATACCACAGACCCCACACAATACAGACCAATTACATGTCTTCCAACACTCTACAAATTATTGACATCCTGTATTGCAAACAAAATATACAAACATGTTGAAGAACACGACATTCTAACAGAACAACAAAAAGGTTGTCGTAGAAACCACAGGGGATGCAAAGAACAGTTACTCATAGATTCAGTCATTCTACGGCAAGCACACAGACAACACAGAAACATACACATGGCATATATAGACTACAGAAAAGCATTCGACAGTGTTCCACACAGTTGGCTGCTACATATCCTACACATGTACAAAATACATCCATCACTCATTGCATTCTTTCAAAACACTATGCAGCACTGGAGAACAACACTACATCTCAGGGTCCATAACACTTCCATACAAACAAACCAAATTTTTATTAGGCGAGGAATTTTTCAAGGAGATTCCTTGAGTCCTCTCTGGTTCTGCCTAGCCCTGAATCCATTATCCAACATGTTAAACAACACGCAATATGGTTACAATATCAGACACGAAAAAACAACACAGTTTACACTGTCACATCTCATGTACATGGATGACATAAAACTTTATGCATCCACACAAAAACAACTTCATCAACTCCTACAAATCACACATTCATACACCAAGGACATACAAATGGAATTTGGCCTAGATAAATGCAAAACACTTCACATAGAAAAAGGAATCCTGAAGAAAGAAGATTTTGCACTTGGAAATGGAAACATTATTGAATCCATGGAAGAGGGCGAGTTCTACAAGTATTTAGGATTCCAACAGGCCAAACTAACAGAACATGCACAAATAAAGCAAAGATTAATTAAAGAATACCAAAGTAGGTTAAATGCTATTCTCAGAACACAGTTAAATGCAAAACACACAGTTAAAGCAATAAACACATATGTCATCCCAGTACTCACATATTCTTTTGGAGTTATACATTGGACTCACACAGATCTTGAGCAACTCCAAAGGAAAACAAGAACAACACTTACTAAGCATAAACAACATCATCCTAAATCCGCCACAGAAAGATTAACCCTTCCACGTAAAGATGGCGGACGTGGCCTGATTGACATAGTTAACCTTCACTACAAACAAATACAGTCACTGCGAGAGTTTTTCTACAAAAAACAAGAAACATCACAATTACATAAAGCAGTAACTCTAGCAGACTCAAATAACACACCATTAAACTTACACTCACATCATATGGACACAACGCAACATATAAAAAGCATAGACACCATTAAGCAATCGTGGGCTCGAAAGGCACTCCATGGCAGGCATCCTTATGATCTGGCCCATGATTTTGTTGACAAAACTGCGTCAAACAGCTGGTTAGCTCGGGGATGCCTCTTTGGGGAGACGGAAGGATTCATGATTGCCATACAGGATCAGGTCATAAATACTAAAAACTACAGAAAACACATACTCAAAGATGCAACACTCACAAATGACACATGCAGAAAATGTCACATCATGCCAGAAACTATACAACACATCACCTCTGGTTGCAAGCTCTTGGCACAAACAGATTATTTACACAGACATAATCAAGTAGCAAATATAATACACCAAGAGCTTGCAAGGAAACACAAATTAGTAGACATCCACGAACCATATTACAAATACATTCCACAGACAGTATTGGAAAACAACACGCACAAAATGTACTACGACAGAGCCATAATCACAGATAAAACAATTTACCACAACAGACCAGACATCACACTCATTGACAAACACAATAAAATCACATACATTATAGACATATCCATTCCAAACACTCACAATATACAAAACGCATGCACTGAAAAAATTAGCAAGTACACAGAACTCGCCCAGGAAATAAGGCATCTGTGGAGGATGGATAGGGTGCTTATTGTACCTGTTGTTCTCTCTTCTACAGGCGTCATACCACACACACTACACAAAAGCCTGGGCACATTACAATTGAATAGAAACACATACATCACACTACAGAAGGCCACTATATTGAATACATGTCATATTGTGAGAAAATTCCTGAATACAGACACACACACTGATACACTTCTTTAATTTCTGTTTTGGTTACTATGCCTTGACTTTGGTCCGGCATAGTACACAGCCACCGGTGTTAACCGAGTATATCTCACTTAACCCAACACAATAATAATAATAATAATCAGGTCAGAGCCCAAACGGTTAGGAGTTGAAAGTTGAAATTTGGTACACAGTTAGGGTACGTCACGAGGACGCACACTAAGAAGGGATTTTTCGAAATTTCTCCCCACGGGGAGAGGGACAGGATTAAGGCTTAACACTTCCATCAACAATGGAAGTGTTAAGAGAAAGCGACGTGCAAGACGCAGATGCAGTTTTTTTCGTTTTTGCGGGAAATCGAACATATTTTTAGACCCATCTAAAAAGTCTCTAATTAGTCTGGAAACAGGGGTCCCAATTCTTGCATTCTGTGAAAAAGGGTAAGGTTGACTATAACGTAATAATCTTAATTTTCTCTAAAACGGTTAGGAGTTGAAAGTTGAAATTCGGTATACAGAGTACCAAATTTAAGTACCAAAGTGTTAAGTAACTATGAAAGTGTTAAACAACAATGGAGAACAAGAGAAAGCGACGTGCAAGATTTACGGGCGCTGGAGAAAAAAAGAAAAAGAGTAATATGTTAGAACATATTCGATTTTCAAATTTAAACAGATTAATTCGGTTTTTCTCGACTTTTCATCTTTAGAACATTCGATGAAAATCGAACGATATAATCAGAACACGCCGTGAAAATCGAACAATATTAGAACATTCGATTTTCAAATTCGACCTTTCTTTAGAAATACAGTCAAACCTGTTTTTATGCGGGGGATAGGGACCGCATTAAAAAAGACGCATTAAAAAAAATCGCACGAAACTTCACGAATGGCTGTAAAAAATAGTTTTCGCAACACAATTAAAAAAATAATTTTTTTATGCGGTCAACAGGGACCGCATAAAAAAGTCTCACATAGAAAATAACTCAAAACCGTACGAAATAGAATTTATTGACAACAGATGTCAGCACTTGACTGCATCGTCTGGTCTATCGTCTGTTTTACATATTTTTGTCCAGGTGGTGTTTTGTTGACTTAAAAACTAAATTATTTCATTTTTCGCATATTCATGCAATAATATTACTATAATAAGTGCATTTATGCTATAATAAGTTTATTTAGCTATAATAAGTCAACGTGAGACATGACGAATCGCACGAGACTAGTCGCCAACTACACCGCACAAATAAAAAAATCGCACAAAAAATAACCGCATAAATTAAAAATTCGCATTAAAAAAATCGCACAAATAAAATCGCACATAAAAAGAGCGCATAAAAACAGGTTTGACTGTATTTAGTTTGTTGATGAAATTACTCTTTTTTTGTGACTATAACGTAATAATCTTAATCTTCGCTTTCGTTACTTTTGCCCGAGCAACGCCGAGCCTACCTGCTAGTAAATTTTATAATTACAATTAATTAAATAATTTAAATCAGTGGTTCTTAACCGATGGTCCATGGACCACTGGTGGTCCCTGAAAGCACCCGAAGTGGTCCATGAAGTCATCCTAAAATTATTAAATAAATGACGACGAGTTTTGTCAGTTCAAATTTTAAATACATTTTGCTTATTTAGTGGATTTTTTTGCACAAACTAAATAAATTGAACCTTCAACTACAACGGTCAGGAAATATGAAATTGGAAGGCACTAGCAATATATTTGCATTTGAAGATAAAATCAGTACGTTTATCGCTAAAATCGACTTATTGATCAGCAAAGTTGAAAGAGAATTTTTCTGCATTTGATACATTGAACCCAATTATTGACAGACAGTGTGCTGAGATGCCCACCAGTGGCTGAGCGGTTCTGTCGCTAAACACTGAGAGTTTGGTCGCGGGTTCCCACTGCGTTCAGACGGGCTGGCCACTTGGAGTTCTCCGGGTTTTCTCCACGTTTGTAACACCTGAATAGGAGCCAGTTTCCTTTAAAAGACCTCCTGGAAGGCATTATTCAGAAACTGATTCACAATCCTTTCATAGTCAACATTTCTGAGGTGCCGGATAAAATACAAAAAGAGTTAATTGAAATGTAACACGATAGTAACTGCAAGAATACTTTCGAGACAGGAATTAATCTTGAAGATTTTTGGAGTCATAAAGCTATTGCTTTCTCTAAAATTCGAGAAATTGCTTTACGGTACCTAACTTTATTTTCAACCACATATTTATGCAAGCAAGGATTCTCAGTGCTTTTGATAATTAATTAAAAATAAACATCGAAATCGGTTGGATGCCAGTGCCGACATGCGTTTGGCTTTGAGTAGCACTGAACAAAGAATCCAGCAGTTGGTAAACAGTATGCAGTTACAAAAATTGCACTAAAATAATATAATTAATGTAACATTTTCGCAAATGATATAATACTCTTGGTTTCGAATAATTTTATACATGTTTAAACCTTTTCCATGCGGTTAGCTACCGATCGGTATGTATCACGTGACTTCTTCGTTTATCGGTGATGCGAAACTTACCGATCGGTAACAATTAAAAAATTCGATTAATTTGCGCTATATTCGAGTTTTCCAGAGATCTTAGCTTTGATTCGCTCTTCTGTATGTCGATTCACTTTGTTTAAGCCAATAAACGTTTTGTTACCACTCCTGGGCCATAAATATTTTGGTAAATACATCCCCTACTATTCTACAGTAAATCTTCGCAGTTAACTACACAGTTGGCTGAAAACAATCAAAGGGAAACTCCTTCTACAGTTTTATTGAGTCTCTTCTGTCTTTGTTGACGTTACTTTAACTAATCACAGACTTATGAAACGAAAAAATTGCCGCGAAAAGCCCCGCCTCCAACCTTCGAAGTAAAATGTAAACAATCACTGTAAATTCGCTTTTTAAATCGATTTTTAATTCTAATTAACTAATTTAATGCACTTAGACATTAAATTAGCTAATTCGACAATATTTAGGCGAGTAAATATGTTTTTAAAACTATCTAGCGATAAATATTCCCGGGAAACTCCACCTTCCTATAGTAAGTCTATGGAAGGTGTTCGCGCTGTTAATTTGGCTTTAAAATTTTTGTCAAATGAATTCATATATATTTTGAATACATTTAATTATTTTACAAAAGTAAGAGCAAAGCTCTAGGACTGACACAGTCGTACAGCTGACTAATCGGTGTCGCTTCACGATAACAATCGACTACTCTCCCAGCTAAGTAATTAGAGACATAGTGTGAATAATGGCAATAACTTCTCCCCCGCTCTAGGTAGAAAGCTGCGGTTTGTTTTGTTTAATAGAGGACAGATGTTTCTATCTAACAGATGTACAAAGTTCAGCGATTCTCTGTAAATTAATTTTTTTTTTTTTTGTTCGTAACCTTCAAATTTGTTCGTAAACTTCATATTATTTTAAATATGTATAAAACTAAAAATTATACAATCGTAAACTGTAATATGTTTTTAATCAAACACAAAAAAACAGATTGAATATAGCGCGATATTGAAGCGAAATATCGCGATTCAAAAAATTACCCAAGAATTGGCATTTAGAGGGCATAGGGAATTTATTGAATCTAATAACAGAGGTAATTATATTGAACTTTCTTATTTATTAACTACGTCAGATAATCTATTAAAAATACATTTAAAGAAGTAGGCCTATACGGTTTTTACTGGCTTATCGAACAAACGAATACGAACGGGCCCTGATGCGCTATTAATTGATTGCCCCTGTAAGTCGGCTTCTTACAGAAACACAGCTTCCCTATCATCAAATGTCACGGCACGCCACTGAATATCACAACGATTATCTATACCTTTTCAAACTACAAACCCGTTCTTCACTTTGACGATTTTATATCTGAATGAAATTTTTTATACTTACTCTTTATGACCCTACGGCAATCTTCGCCTACCATTAACCTAAAAGTCAAATTTTCTTGCATGTCATGTTCACTACACTTTGCGATGATTTAAGTTTCATAACGAACAAACAAAATAAGAAAGGTCAATTCGGAAACGTGTTATCGTTGTTAAGAACTGTCTCGATTTTATTATGGAATAACAGTATCCCCTAACTACACCATTTCCGGATTGAAATCCGTGAAACAACAGACAAAGATAGAGGAACGGAAAAAAAATTAAAACTTTAGCAGAGAGTGGTTTCGATCCACTGACAACTGGGTTATGAGCCCTGCACGCTCCCACTACTCCACTCTGCTTCTGCTTAACAGAACATTCTGTTGGCTTTTTATACTTTCTATTTAAATCGATAGTTTTATTCGAGTTTTGTGCTCTTACCTACTGTGTACTTACTCAACTTAAAGAACCTTATGATTACTCAATGATAAATTTCTAAACCTGTAATTCTACTTATATTAGAATATTTGTACAGTACAGTATATCGTGTAATCAGCGAAAATATTACTCACATTTATATACGAAGCAATTATTCTCAAGAAATATGGCAAAAAATCGAAAAAGTTTTCTTCTCATTCGAAAATCGCCCATTTACAACAAACAAAGCGAAACAATAAAAAAAATGTATTGTTGCCGATATTGTTGCGTTTCGCTTGACGATCAAGCCGATTTAGTAAAAATACCAGATTATTTTTTATTCAACAAATATCGAAATGGCGAAAAAAATAATTTTTAATTTCTAGCGAACATTCTATTTGAAGATTACTGAAACCACCGCAAATATAAAAAATTCTAATATATCGAACGTTACGTTTAAAAATACTTCATTTTTTACGTTACGCAATGATAGCTACCATAGGTAACATTAACTTTAATTTCTAGCGAATTTTCTATTTCAAGATGGCGGCGACCATTAAAAATATAACAAATACAAATATGTCGAACGATTAGTAACGATTAATATTATTTCTTTCTTTACTTTACGCTGTTAAATTTATACAAAAAAAAAATGTAAATAGGTAGAAAATAACTTTTAATTGCTAGCGAACTTTTATTTTCAAAATGACGGCGAGCAGTGGAAATAGCACAAATTCCAATCCGTCGAACGTTACGATAAAAAATATTCTTTTTATTACGTTACGCATAATTTAAACGGTTATGGAATATTCCAAATCAGTTTAAAATATTGAAATTTATCTTTAAAGTGCAGTGAAATCGGTTCTCTGCAACTAATTTCAATATCTAATGATGAATATTTTTCGCAATTTTACACAATGAAATGACTGGAACTAACTGCAGCTCCTACTAGCATTACTCGAAATTTCTAATTTCAACTTTTATACTTTGATGAAAAACACGTCGTTTCCCATATTAAACCAGTTTCTCCCTCATCACTTCGTCTAACTGAAGCATTTATTTTAATATGAATATTTGTATTTATCTAAGAAAAATTTATGAAAAATTCAAGTTTAAAAAATTCACTGTAAATAGAAATTATTTTAATTTCTTAATTTTCGCTATTTACTTGCCGTATTTACTCGCATATAAGACGACCTCGCATATAGGACGAGGTGTGACTTTAAAGATCAGGATAAAGAAAATTAGATTTATTAATACAATTCTAATTTTACTTCGTTTAATCAAGTAAAATATCAAATTAACGTAAATGCACACATTATCCCGCAAAAATTACTGGCATTTTAAACTTTAAAAAGAAAAAAAATCTTCTAAAATCGACAACATAATTTGATCATGTAAAGCTGGACAATCGGTAACCTCTTTTGCCAATTCTTAACAGTCGAATCCACTCTTCGTCGATTACACTTACGAGTTTCTCCGAATTCTGATTTCAATAATCATCTGTTTTCACGTGGGAATAAACTATAACTTATATCGGGCTTCCGTGTGATTTTGGAATTTCAATCTGGGATTCAAATCAAACGCTTTGCTTTTCCTAATGCTATTCATCTTTACTGCCGACAATAAACAAGAATGATTCAAACAATACAGATAAAATACTTATTTTTTAAATACAAGAGAGTAAGCATCCGGTAAGAATTGCAAATACACGGTTGACAAAAATTATTTGCAAAAACGCAAAGAATCTTTCTACTCGCGCATTTAGGACGACCTAGTATTTGAAGCTGTGATAAATGAATAAAAACCTCGTCTTATATGTGAGTGAATACGGTAATTAAACAGAATGTTAAAAGCTTTTTACAATTTTTAAAATAAACATGCAAGAAATGTTTTACTATGTCCTTTTCTTTAAATTATGTCTATAATGTTGCAAAACTCAATTCGTATAATTTTGATTGTTTTTAAGTTTCAATCTATTCTATAATAACACTAGCTGACCCGGCCACGCGTTGTTGTGGCTCAAAAAATTAATATGCGAAATAGCAAAAAACAATATATATAATGTTTGTATTAGTTTTTATTAGTAAAACGTTATTATAGAATAGATTGAAACTTAAAAAATTCGAAATTATATAAATTGAGTTTTGCATCATTACAGATATAATTTAAAGAAAAGGTCATATTTTAGATTCCTTGCATGTTTATTTTGAAAATTTTAAAAAGTTTTTAACATTCTCTTTAATTAAGTAAATAGCAAAAATTATGGAATTGAAATAATTTTTATTTACAGTTACACTTGAATTTTTCATAGATCCTTCTTAGATGAAAACAAACATTTATAGTGAAATAAATGCTTCAGTTAGACAGAGTGATGCGGGAAAAACCGGTTATGATAAACGACGTGTTTTCCATCGAAATATAATAATTGAACTTAGAAACATGAATTATGCCAGCTGAAGTTGCTGTTAGTTCCAGTCATTTCATTGTGTAAAATTGCAAAGATATTCATTATGAGATATTATTTGTATTAGTGCCAGAGAATCAATTTCACCGTACTTTAAGTAGAAAGTATAAAAAGCCGACAGCGTGTTTTGTTAGGCGGAAGCAGAGTGGCGTAGTGGGAGCGTGCTGGGCCCATAACCCAGAGGTCGGTGGATCGAAACCACTCTCTACTAACAGTTTCATTTTGGTGCTTTCTCCTTCAAACATCGTTCATCGTTTCGAATATTTTAACTTCATAACGCCATGGAAACTGGATATTTTTGCTTCCTTTAAGGTCGAGACGAATGAAACAAACTCCGATATGCTGATCTACGCCCTTGTTTCTTTCGTTATTCGTTAGAAAACAGAAACGTTGGTCGTTGCAACGAGTGAAAACGACGTTTTCGTTTTTATTGTGAATTTTTCTCATTCAGAGATTTGAATTTATCGATACAAAAAAAAAGAAAGAAAGAAAAAGAAAATGTGTATTTTACACAAAATAAAACTTCAATTTAAAAATCGCATTAAAAAAGTGCAGGTCAGAAACGACCACATTACTGTAAGAATTGGATACTTGCAAGTTAATCGAGCAACTGTTACTTGCTGTATTTAAAATGAATAAAATAGCTCAAACACAATTCGGAGAAATTAGTGTTCTGTCACAGTAAGCGGAACAGTTATTACGTGCGTGTCGAAGGTGAAAGAAGTATAAATTCGTAGTAAAGCAATTAAGTAAGAAAGAAATTGTTCTCTTCCCTGCATCGTGGAAATAAGCACCCTCTGTTATAAAACAGAACATCGCGGCTGCGAAAAATAATCCATCAGTGTGAAACTAAAATATCATGTAACACAAATATTGAAATTACTACTTCACCATCGTTTACTATCTGACAATGCCGCGAAATGATATTGAAATTATCAAGTACAATTACCGAAAGCGTAGTATAAAATTTAAACATCGTTCCACTTCTGATAATTGTAACTGGTGATTCCAAAGAACAAAAGTGTGGTGCATAATATAATTATTAAAGTCGAATTGAAGTATTCTTAATACGAGCAGGCCGAAAATCCAACTGATCTTGGCACGTTTGGTTTCCAGCTCTCTTTAAGGAGTCGAGTATTAGAATAACATCACTATGATTTGTTAAATGATTAGAGATAATTGCGCATTCTGATGTAACATGCTGAAGGTGACACTGCGCAACTATGTTACGTGTAGTCCGTCACTCCTCACTCCAGATAACCGTTTTATTTTTACAGTCAAGGTACATAAGTGTTTCTTTTCTTTATCATCTTGCTTATAGGTCTGGTTAAAACAGGTGTAATTAGTTCGGACTTGATGTTCAAATTTTGATTTAAAAAACGCAGTTTTGCGCTTTCTACAATACGATTTACTATTTATATAAAGACAACTGTGTCTATTTGTGCGCACGTGTGTTTTATTTTTGCATTCATAGTAGATTAACTTGATATATTTTTAATTACTTTGTTTACATTTTTGGTAATGAAAGGTGTTGTAATAAAATAATTTAGTAATAGTAGTGTGCTCAACATGTTTCAAACGAATTATTTCTGGAAACATCTCTGGAGTTCTTTAATATAATTATCTGTAATTTTTACTTTTCTGATGCTGTAGGCTAAAGATTTTTGTGTTTTGTTTTGTCTGTTTTTTTAGTATTTCGTTATATTCTAATTTAGTCATTTTTCTACATAAATGACAAATAGTCTTTTTTCTGATGCTCTAAAGTCGTTAATTTTCTTTTTGGTGTAATTACAGTTCAAAGTTTTACTAGGTTGTATGTAGTAATTTATGTTGTGCGGCTTTTTGAATATTAAAGCTTAGTTCACACTGAACGCGATTCGCTGGCGAAAGCGAAAAACAGAGCGAATAACACGTCAGACATATGACGTCGTTTCCGGCGAATTTTACCATTTCGCCAATCGCTTCGAAGTTCGGAACCGTCGAGCTTTTTCGCTAGCGAAAAAATTTCGCCACCAATCGTATTCCCGCTAGTTGTCACGTGGTTCTTGTTGTTTTCAAGATGGCTACAGAAACTTTCTCACGCAATAGAGTAAATTTTGTAATTACGGATTTTTAATATTCCTCTCATCCAGCATCGTTTTCTTTTTGACGTATCATTCTTTCTCAATGAATAAACAAACGTGGTTAACGACAGAATGTCGGAAATGGCCATTTTGTTTTTCGAGATGACGTTTTCTCTTGCTTGCAAATGATTGGCTGCTTAAAATTCGCAATCGCTTTTCGCTTTTGGTTGTAGGGTTAATTTCGCTAAGCGAATAAAAATCGTTTTTCTCTTTTCGCATTCGCTTTCGCTATTCGCTCAGTGTGAACTAAGCGTAAGTGCTTTCGATTTTCGATTCGAACAAATTCATGATGGGCATGAAAATGCCATGCTGGTACTTACATGATAGAATCAGTTGATTCCACATTGCTGCAAACAGAAAAATTTCTTTCTTACTTAATTGCTTTACTACGAATTTATACTTCTTTCATCTTTATATTGAATTCATCTTTGACACGCACTGCTTACTGCAACAGAACACCAATAATTTCGCCGAATTGTGTTTAAACTATTTTATTAATTTTAAATACAGCAATTAACAGTTTCTCGATTAACCTAGAAGTGTCCAATGCTTTCTGTAATATGGTCGTTTTTAACCTGTAATTTTTAATGCAATTTTTTATGCGATTTTTAAATTGAAATTTTACTTTTTGTGAAATACACACATTCGGGTATTTGTAAACTCAAATCTCTGAATGAGAAAAATTCGCGATAAAAACGAAAACATTGTTATCACTCCTTTTCTCTTTTCTAACGAAAGACGTTTCGTTACTAACGTTTCTCTTTTCTAACGAATAACGAAAGAAACAAGGGCCTAGATCAGCATATCGGAGTCTGTTTCATTCGTCTCGACCTTAAGAGAAGCAAAAATATCCAGTTTCCACGGCGTTACGAAGTTAAAATGCTCGAAACGATGAACGACGGAGAAAGTAGTAAAATGAAACGGTTAGCAGAGAGTGGTTTCGATCCACCGACCTCTGGGTTATGGGCCCAGCACGCTCCCACTGCGCCACTCTGCTTCTGCCTAACAAAACACGCTGTCGATTTTTCATACTTTCTATTTAAAGTGCGGTGAAATTAATTCTCTGCCACTAACATCTAATTATAAATATCTTCGCAATTTTATAGAATGAAATGACTAGAACTAACAGCAACTCTAGCTAGCATAAGTCTGTGTTTCTAATTTCAATTTTTATACTTCGATGAAAATCACGTCGTTTACATAACTAGTTTCTCCCTCATCACTCCGTCTAACTGATGCATTTATTTTACTATGAATGTTTGTTGTCATCTAAGAAGAATCTATGAAAAATTCAAGTGTAAAAAATTCACTGTAAATAGAAATTAATTCAATTCCTTAATTTATACCATTTGCTTAATTAAACGGAGTGTTGAAATCTTTTTAAATTTTTCAAAATAAACATGCAAGGAATCTTCTGATATGACCTTTATTTTAAGTTATATATGTAATGATGCAAAACTCAATTTGCATAATTTCGATTTTTTTTAAATGTTTCAATACATTATTTCGTATTTCCTGAAAATCACTTAAATTTATGTAAAAAAATATTTCTTATATTTGCTTAAATCCACAGATTCTTTTCAATAACAAGAAAGCGTTGATAAGTTTCCAGTAAATGGAAAACGTGTGTTATACGTCGGATATACCGCTCGCCTGGTAAGCAAAGTTCGTTTTGTGGCGGAAACGTCGAATAATTGGATAAAATAATATGAAACGCTTCACGATTTTGCGTGCCATCCTTGCGCAGGGGCCATGTTAATCTTCTCTGTATCGTTCCAATTTTAGAATATGTACGATCGAACTTGTACGCTGAATACTAACGGTGAGATCCTATATATACCAACAACTTTAAACCTGCCAAGATAATCGGCTTCCGGCTTGCTTCTATCTATATATATAATCGAGACGAGTTGATAATCATAATAATAATAATCAGTGCAGAGCCCAAACGGTTAAGAGTTGAAAGTTGAAATTTGGTACATAGTTAGGGTACGTCACGAGAACGCACACTACGAAGGGATTTTTCGAAATTCCTCCCCGCGGGGAGAGGGACAGGATTAAGGCTTAACACTTTCATCAACAATGAAAGTGTTACGTAACAATAAAAGTGTTGAGAGAAAGCGACGTGCAAGACTCAGGTGGAGAAAAAACGGGCGCTGGAGGAAAAAAAAAAGAAATAGAGTAATATGTTAGAGCATATTCGATTTTCAAATTTAAACAGATTAGTTCGGTTTTTCTCGACTTTTCTTCTTTAGAACATTCGATGAAAATCGAACAATATTAGAACATTCGATTTTCAAATTCGATCTTTCTTTAGAAATACTTAGTTTGTAGATGAAATTACTCTCTTTATTTTGTGACTATAATGTAATAATCTTAATCTTCGCTCTCGTTACTTTTTCCCGAGCAACGCCGGGCCTACCTGCTAGTTAAGAATACTTTAATTCGACCTTAATAATTATATTATGCACTACACTTCTGTCCTTTGGAACCACTAGCTATAATCATCAGAAGTCGAACGCTGTTTAAATTTTATACTACGCTCTCGGCAATTATACTTGATAATTGCAATATCATTTCGCGGCATTGTCAGATAGTAAACGATGGTGAAACACAAATTTCAATATTTGTGTTAAGTGGTATCTTAATTTCATGCTGACGGGTTATTTTTCGCAGCTGCGATGTTCTGTTTTATAGCAAAGGGTGCTTAAATATGAATGAATCTGATTTACAAAATAAATTACAGCGATTTCTTGCTATTGTTATAATAATTTTTGAACTCTTCCAGATTCAATTGATCTAGTTTTATCATTTATGCTTGGATTTTTTTATAAATAGAAGCAATTGTCATATTTTATTGATCTAACGCGACCGACTTATTCCACAAATTCGGATTTTTAAATTGCTAAAATTGATTTTTTGAAATAATTAATTTTTTGCTTTACTATCACGATTGTTTATGTACTAACTGCAATAAATATTAAAGTTCGAAATGAAATTTAACTTCGTGTCTTGAAACACGCATTTCTTTATAAAATTAATTTTACTTTTAGAAGACCGTTTACATGTTTGTGTTTGCATCAACAGTTTTTCGTTGTGTTCATTTAATAATTATGTTTCTTTAATGACTAAAAATGTTATTTTTGGTAAATTTTTTACATTGATTTTTACATTTTAATACTTGAAAGCTAAGAAATTTTTATGTTTTTTATAAGATAATATTAATACACTAAAATTATTTTTTATAAATTCAAATTATTATTTACTTTAGTAGAAATCCTTCATATTATTAAAAAAATAGTATAAATTTTAATGTAGTTTTCGTTTATTATTGTATATATATATATCATTTTTCTATAACTGATTAACTAACCGTTATTATGAGATGAAATGCTATACTAACTCTGTGTAACTTACGCAGAAGTTATAAAAAGATTGAATAGATTTGACCAGATTAGAATTAGTTTGGCTAAGGATAAAAGTTAATATTTCAGAAAAATTTAATGCTGATTCAATATATTTGATAATTACATTACTCTTTCGCTGGACGAAATTTTCATAAAATCTGAGTAATTTATTTATTTATATACGATAAGAATCAACATTATAACTCAAGAAATTAGTAAGATTTTAAGTAATTTACGTTTGGATAAATATTTTGCAAGAGTAATTTTGTAAAAGAGATAAGTTGTTTGCAGATGTCTTGTCTTATTGTTAAAAAACATTCAATAAAAGTAAAGAAAAATTTGCTTACAACCAGGGCTGTGGAGTCGGAGTCGGAGTCGGAGTCGTCAAAAATTCCTCCGCCTCCTTTTCACTTTCCCAACTTGTTATGTATATAAAAAACGAAAAAGTATTTCAATCGTGTCACATTTGACTCTCCGAGTTTTTTGCAAATCTATACGTTTGGAGATCTCTCGAACCCAAAAAATGTCAAATAAAGGGAAAAATTCGCGCGTCCACGGGCGTATGTTGGCGTCTAATTTGTTTATTTTCTTTATTCTGCTCTGAACTATTAAACAATATCTCAGAATGAGTAAAGTTTAAGAAACAAAATTTGGCACAGTAGCGTGTGTATAAAGGGCATTAATGCTATTAAATTTTGGTTCTTTATTAAAGGTCGACAGGGTAGAGACATAGAAGGGGTCATGTGTCATATCTCCAGTGTGGTCGGACTTAATGAATATTTTACTCGTTATTAGCATTCACAATCTTATAATATAATCGAAATGGGTTAATAATAATAATAATAATAATACTGTAATAATAATGATAAGCTCAGAGTTCAAACGGTTGAGTTGGAATTTGGTACACAGTTAGGATACATCATAAGAATGTACAGTACATACACTAAGAAGGGATTTTTCGAAATTCTTCTCGCGGGGGGAAGAGGGAGAAGGTTAAGGATTACCTCGAAAAACTCCGTTTCTACCGTGCTATTTTAGATGCTGTATTTTGCGTTTTTGTGAAAAATCGAACATACTTTTAGACCCATCTAAAAATTCTCTAATTAGTCTCGGAAGAGAGAGGACCTAATTCTTGCACCCAGTGAAAACGGGTAAAATCGGCTATAATCTAAATATCTTAATCTTCGTTATCGTTACTTTTTGCGTGAGCAACATCTGGCTCATCTGCTAGTTTTTTTTAATATTTTTTATAAAACTCGTCTCTACCTTCAAAATTAAGCTTGAGTTCTAATATGAGAACAGACAGAAAAGGAAATCTTACAAAATTTGAAGATGATATTTATTATGCACTGGAAAAAATAAATCACATTGACCACTCTTCAAGTTTGGATGTTAAAACGGCAATACTGCACTATCCAGACATTATCCAAAATACAACATTGATTGTCACAGCATTGTCACCAACCAAGTTTCGGTAGAGCGTTTATTTTCCGCTCTTAAAATTATTAAATATGATTTAAGAACTTCAGTGAATGCTGACTTAATAGAAGTGATTTTTTTTTGTAAGGAGTAATTCAGTTTATAACAGAGATGAAAAATAATAAATTAATCAACATGGCAAAATAAGTAACCTGTTTTTTTACCAGTCTAAATGTTATATTTCTCATTCTTGACTTAGTTTAATGTATCTGTATACTTACATATTATCCAATATACTCGTATATTACGTGCTGTACAACATTTTTATTAAACTAATTTGTTTGTATAAGAATGTATTTACTATTTTTATTCATACACGCTTACCAAATACCAATGCCATCATCAAACAAGTCAATAAATGTGAACTTATATATTCAGTAGATGTGTCAAATTTTAATGTTTAATTAATTTTTTAAAATCGTTTTATTTTGTATTTTTTTTTTTAAATAATCAGAATCGTCGTCATTATCACTTTCCCGGCTGTTAAACGATATAGGCCTATAACAAAGGAAAAGAATGACGATCAGTCAAAAAATGATTTTCTCAGATTTTTACGCTTTTGAACTCGGGAAGCCTTGAAACGTAGAGAAGTGCAAAAGCATTCGGGGTTTTTTCTGTACGCACGGATGTTAGAATGTGTACCAACCGATTTAGTTCAACCATTTTCAAGCTTAATAACGCCTATGTTAAACCAACCCGACTCCGATTCAAAATCGTGCCTCCCATACAGTCTAACATTTGTACATACAGAAAAAAAAAACCGAATCTTTTGCAAATATCGACATTTCGAGGTGCCCTGAGTCCAAGCATGCAAAAATTTGGGGTGGGAGCATTTTTTGAACTATCGCTACACTTTTCCTCTGTTATATATAACAACAGAAAAGTAAAAGTTATCGTATTGACTCATTACTTAGAGGCATATTTTAGCTTTGGAATAAAAAAGTTTCTACGTTCTATCTTTATTAGAACTATATTTATTAATGCTAATATTCTGAGGTCACGTGATGACGTCAGAATTTTCGGGTCTACTTTGTTAACAAGTCCGCCCTTGGTCGGAGTCGGAGTCGGAGTCGTGTAAAAATCTACCGACTCCACAGCACAGCTTACAACTGATCAGTTTGGAGTAAAAATATTCATTCACAATGCTTATTATTCATTATTTGTTTAAACTTTATTAAATTATATCATGATATTTGTGATAAAACTTTTATATTTTATTACATACCGCAGATTTTTTATAGTTATAAATTTAATATTGTTCGTTATTTGACAGAGACTTTACGTCAACTCAGAATTATCGATTTCTCAGTTCTATCTTGATGATATTTTTTTTTTCATTTTTTTTTCCTCGCAACAGATACAATATTTTAATATCCGTCAAAGCTTCGAGATATCGTATTATTATAACTGGCTCTCTAAGTATATTTACACTTTCCTCAAAAGAGTAAGTATTGAAAACTATTTTACCTTAGTAAGGAACATTTATTCATTTTAAATTGATTTTATAACTCAATATATTATTCACCTATTCTTAATATTTAATTTAATTTCTTAAATACAATAATATGTTATACATTTGATTATCTTTTTCTGTCTTTTGGCACTAATAGGGTTTTTTTATGGGAAAACGGGGGCAGACATATCTGGCACTGACCACTTAAGAAAACTTCCTGTGTAATTGCTAGTCAGGATTCGAACTCGGATCTACTAGAGCGGTAGGATGATGCCTTAACCGCCTCGATCATGCCGCCATTAATTTAATTTGATTTAATAATTAATTTAAAATAGTTTTATTTTGTTTATTTTAACGCTACACATTAATTTTTGTACGAAAACGAAAATTAAAAGATTTGACCTTAGACATTAATGTCAATAATGCATTTTGTTTCTAATACGTGAATCTGACGACCGCGAGGTTAAGGCGTAATCATGCTGCTCTTGACGCCTCCACGTCTATTTTGGACGGATCGATAAACACTGACGTGTTATAACCTTATGTAACCAAGGCGAATTTCAATTAAGGGACCCGATGTATTGTACAGTGTTCACTTGAAACATTTTTCTTCAATGGACTTTTTGGAGTATCCTAGATATTCTTGTTCGGTTTTTAACGCGACCTCTCACAAGTCGCGCTAAAATTTCCGCGCAGTGTCAGTCACCCTTCGCCTGTGCCTCACAGCGATATAGGATCTCATATATGGCCCAAATTTAAGTTTCGATATTCTTATAAAAAATTGGTTTGGCGGTGGACCCAGACAATTGCCTTTTTTTTTTTTTTTTTGTCCTTAGGATCGACGCGCTAGTGTCAATAAACATGAGAAATTGCCGAATCCGTAATTGTCTTGCTTACAGGCCAGAATGAATTAAAAGAAATATACAGGTATTCCGCGTATGACACGGTAGTTAAGTTACGAAAAAGTACCGTGTTATGCGAATCCGTGCTATACGAAACAAAAGACTAATGCAAAACATGGGGTTACGTTCCAGAAGTTAGCAAAGTATACTATTGATTTTTGTTTAGTAACGAAAAAGAATACTATACTAAGAGAAATTAAAGCAATCGATAACTTATTTCCAATCAATAATTAATTAACAATCACAATTAAAAGTACCGTATGAAGCGTTAATATTAATTTTGGTTAAACGAGGGCATTTTCTTTGTAAAAAGAAGTTACTTACTGTGTTAGTACCGTGTTATACGAGAGATACATGTATATGTAAATTGTAATTAATTCAATAAAAATTTATTATTTTTGAATTTAAATTATGAAATTAGTTATTAATGACAGCGTTCTATTTAAATTGTCATTTCTAAAGTGTGAGTGTGTAAATCAATATATTTTAATGTTTAAAATCAATAATTAGATTTTTTATAATTATGTTAATTTATGAATGAACATATGTTCAAGTTTAGAGTGTTTTATTATTAATTATATTATTACATTTTAATCTTTTTCCGCCGTCGTTATCTCTCAAATTTTTAAAATTGTTTGGATTATTTTGATGGGATACAGCGCGCAACACATTGGCGACCTGACAATGGGAGAGTAACTTCCAAGAGGACTTGATGTGGGAAACTAGGCCCTATTTTGCTGTTACACGTTGAAGAAAGCCCGAAAAACTCCACATGACCACCTTGTTGGTCAGGCCGAATGCACGATCAATTATCAGCGTTCAATTGTGTTCATTCTCTGGCGAGTAAATACTTATCTTCCCAAAAATTACAGGTAATTAAAAATGCATAAAATGAAAATATAAAAAAATAGAAAACACTATAATAGCTTTTAAACAATATATTATTTTAAAAAACCAGCAACGAGTTGCTTAACTTTCTCGGCATAAAAATTTAAAATTGTGATGCATCATCTGTTTTGATATTTTATTTTTAAAATTTTTATATTTTTAATTATTATAAAATGGCAAAAAGCTTAATTTTGCGAAAACGAGCATCGGGTTTCAGTACGTATCTAACCCAAAGACGCACGGACGTGCGTCTTTGGGTTAGATACGTACTGAAACCCGATGCTCGTTTTCTTCCTGCGATAATGAACCACAGATTTCTCTCACATAAAACTTCAAAAAATAACTGTTGTGTGGTCGGTTGTAGTATTACCTATATTACTGTACCGCCAGGTTCAAAAGTTAACCAGTAATGTGCGATAGTACTTTTTTAAAAATCGATATTAATATACGACATACGTAAGTGCAGAATCAATACATTAAGTCAAAATAATCTACAGTCACTTCTCGACTTACGACCATTTCGACTTACGACGGGGTTCGGTTCCGCAACTTCGGACGTAAGTCGAGAAGTGATTGTATTGACTAATGCAGGCATTACTTTGACCATAACCTATATACCGGTATATTATATATTATTTTTAAATATATACTTATAAATAATATATAAATTTACAATTTGTCAAATTTCTATTTATTAAAATATATATAGTGTTACATGTAACATACAAAATTCATACAGGATAAATTCATATATTGCAAGAATGCTATTATTCCTCAACACGAATCAAATGAACAAAATGTTGAAACAAAAGTAATGAACATGAAGTACTAAACTTTAAAATTATCACATTGAAAAATCACTGGTAAGATCATCATCATCAGAATCTTCCTCACTAGAATGTTTTTGTACGGTTGAAGCAGATGATGGTTTCCAAGTGTAACATTTATCGTTGCTGCTTTTAAGTAGCTCCTTTGCTAATAACAGTGCTTCACAGGAATCGGTAAGAACTCGATTTTGTAGTTTAGTTTTTATTAAATTTAATTGCAAACAAATACGTTCAACTGCTGCACTTGAATGAAGAAGCAATAAAAACGTTTATTTACTGCCAAAGTAAAGTAAAAAAAATATAGAAATATAGAATAAAAATGAATGTTTTGAAAGGTACTAAATTGAAAGAAAAGGCATTAGGATTTCATGAATGGTACTAGGAAAATGGTGTTGGGTATCTTGGTACTGGAACAAATAAAAGGGTACTAGATGAGTACAAAAGTACTAGGTGGAACAACACTGGTGCCGTCTTTTTAGCCCCGATTCTGTTACCCGGCGTCACCGCTACAGGCGCCTCGATCTAGTTTCGCCGTTCCTTTCACTAGCTCTATAGCCACTCGTTGTTCAATGGCACTGTACGTATACACATATACTGTACATGTGTGAGTACACACATTTATTGTTTACATATCAACGTCTATTCAGACTTCTTGAAATTGTTTTATCAATGACCCAGTAATTGATTTTTCTCTAAACGCCATTTTGTAGAAAACAGTGATTTATTAAATTGAAATTCTACATTTACATTGGAATGTAGTATTTCGAAGAAGAACAATTTGGTCTATTGTAGTAAGTTTATAATTATTTTGCGATTAATAAGTATATCGCGATGCCACGAAATAAATATATTTTGGACTTCAGAAGGGGCTTTTTTGTAAAAACAATATCCCATTGGACTTGCCCTACCAGTGACCAAGCGGTTTTATTCCTTAAACACTGGGAGTTCGGTCGTAAGTTCGCGCCTCACCAGGACGGGCTGGCCACGTGAAATTTTCTGGGTTTTTTCCAAGACTAACTCCTGAATAGGGACCAGTTATCCTATAAAGACATCCCGGAAGACATTATTCCCTGCGTATAAACAAAAAATATATACACTATTAATTACGTCACATAAAATGTCCATCGCAACTTACCACGGGGCGCCATAGCCTAGTAGCTCTCGCCCGACATGAAAGACAAGAAAAGATAAGTCCTATTGGACCTCGTGACTCCCGTAGGAAATAGCGGGAAAGGCACCAACGTTACCAGGGTTACCACTTCTTGGTTTTAAAACCCAGATCTGGGTTTTTTGACCTTCTCTTGGTTTCGAGGTTGTTTTTTTTCTAATTTTCGTAAAATACGGTTTTTTTTAAATATGACTTAAATAATAAAAAAATTTAGATTTTAGAAACAAAAACGGAAAGCATGGTACTTTATTTACTGAATCCTGAATCACGTGGAGTTAAAACACTCAGATACAGATGAAAAGTACCAAGTTGTCACATTTAATGCAGGATGGCATTGCTTATTATGAAAAACTGAAAGTTGAAGACATATGCAAGAAACAAAAATTTTCAATGATAATTGATGAGAGCACCGATATTTCAATCTCACAAACTTTGGCTATCGTTGTTCGTTTCTTTGATCATAAAAGAAATGATATAAAGGATGTTCTTTTCGACATAGTATTGGTGGAAAATAAAACAGCTCAGGGTCTGCAAAACTATCAAATCAATTTTTCAAGAAAGAAAGGTACCGTTACAAAATATGATCGGTTTGCCGGTGACAACTGCGCTGCAGTGGTGAGTAACAAAACTGGACTTCTTACATTATTGAAGCAAGATTTTCCATCAATTTTTGCTATTGGTTTCATTTGCCATTCTCTTGCCCGTTGTCAGTCATGCTGTGAAAACATTTCCTTCGTATCTCGAATCATTTCTAAAAAATATTACATCACATTTTGCTCGCATCAGCAAAAGGCAAAATGACGTTAAAATGATTCAAGAGGTCAACATAAGTCAACATTAAATACTAAAATTATCACAAACAAGATGGCTTTCTCGTGAAAATGTTATCAACCTTATTTTATAACAGTGGGATGCTTTAAAACTTTGTTTTCAATCAGCGATGCAAACAAACAAAATCAATGGTGCCAGAGATATATGTGACATGCTAGTAAACAAAGGAACAAAACATACATTAGTTTTTCTACAGTATGTGTTACACAAAGTGAATGTTCTAAATACTGAATTTCAATCAGAACATTTTCACCTACATGTTTTATATTCCATGATTTCAGCAGAGTATCGTAATATTTTAAGTATGTTTATTAAAGAAGAAACTTTGCTAACTACAAATTTGTCTGAAATTGACCCAGGCGATGTAAGAAATCACCAAGATGTGAAAAAAATATTTCTTGGTGGAAAAACATTGTCTCTCTTAGAAACCGAGCCTCTGTCAACCATTAGTGCCATGTGAGTTAAAGAGGACTGCTTAAAATTTCTTGTTGAACTTTGCAAGCAAATTAAGATGAGATTTTCGTTTGATCCAAATGGCATCATTGCCAAACTCCAAGTGCTAGGCCCATTAGTAGCGCATGACCTAAGCCGAACACCAAGATCTCTTGCAAGATTGGTAGTTCATTTCCCAACATTAATTGCGGAAAACGAACTTAACCAGTTAGATGACGAATGGCGATCATTTCGTTTAGCAAAACATTTGGTCATACAATATAATTGTATACCAGAATATTGGTTCTTGTTGCGCAATATACAGGATGGTTTTGGTAACTATAAATACCGTATTTTACGGACTATATAGACGCACTTTTTTCTTCGAAAAATTGCCTCCAAAATTCAGATGCGTCTTATAGTCCGTAGCGTCTTATAGGTATTTTTTTTTAAAATTGTTTAAAAATTAAGGTGCGTGTTATAGTCCATAGCGTCTTACAGTCCGTAAAATACGGTATGCCCTACTATCTAAATTTACGACGCAGCTCACAGTTCTTCGACATTCCTCAGCCAGTGTCGAGAGAAAATTTTCGCAAATTAAAAACGTTAAGACCAAACAAACTAACATGTTAACTATTGAATCATCAAAGAACAGGTTGCTTGTTAAACAAGCAATCAGTAGGAAAAATCTTAGCTGTCTGCTGTATGAACCCGAACCTGAACTAATTAGAGATGCAATACAAGGAGTTTGACACCAAAGGAATAAGAAGCGACAAGAAGAGCATAAAGATTGTGCAGAACTGTTAATGGAAGAAGAAGAAACAGAGTGACTGTGAAATAATATTAACTACTGTGTAAGTTAGGTAATAAATGATTTTTCAAATTGTATTATAGTGTCTGTAATTGTAACAGCATGAATGTACTATGATAGAGTATATATAATTATATTTTAATTACGAATTTTTCTGAGTAAATAATCTGGGTTTTTAAACTCCCCATCTGGGTTTTTTTCCATCCAGACCCAAGTTTTTTCTTATGTCGCGAGTGGCATCCCTGAACGTTACACACTTCTCGCTGGAACGGAACGAAAGTGATGATAATACTGCAACACTAAAATAATGTTTAAAAGGATTGTTTCTATTATTTGTTACGAATTTTATCCTGTGTAATTTTATTTTTCTTTATGTTTTGAGTTTGTAGAATAGCAGAATGATCCTGGACTGCAAAAATGCGCAGTAAAACAGTTTGATTTAGTTTATTTGTATATGGCATGATGGGCGAGGCCTCCCGGAAGGACTTTCTATCAGGAACTAGCCTCTAAATGTTACAAACGTGAAAACAAATCCGAAAAATACCACGTGGCCTGCCGTTTGAGAGGTTAGAACCTACAACCATCAATATTCAGTGGTTTCATCCACTCGACTAGTACTAGCCTTTTGGCTTTTGGATAACGGAGCATTAATGTCTTCACCCTACTATCGGATTTAACATTAAGATTTTTGTAGGAACTATAAATTTATGATTCGTCGGCTTACACAACAGATAATTCTTCTTTGTATGCTTTTAATTGTCTTAAATAGGATATTCATGCTTTGTAATATCACAGCTTTACATTATACCAGCTCAGTGAAGATCTCGTGAAGTTCTTTCCCAAACTCCGTCTTGTTGAGTTGGGTTCCGTGTGTATCACGATCCGATAGTTGATTCAGGTTCGATGGAAAATACACCTCCACACTCAATTCAGAGAATATTTACAGTTTATTTACAAAAGAAAATACGTAGAATGTAAGTTCTACAACATAATATATACAGGACAACAAAGTGTGATGCCTCACGTATTGAATTGGCTTCCGGGAACTATTAAACTCTGGAGAGGCCTCAGTCAGTTTGTGGACTTGGCTCAACGGCACAGTCAGTCCAGTCTCCTCACTAACCCGTCCCTGAGATGTTTATCAGAGAACACTCTCTCTACGCTCAGTGGGCTTCCCAAGTGCCTGAGACTACCGTGTACTAGTCTCTTGCCCTTCTCTCCTCCCTCTCCCATTCGCTCCGCTATTTAAGGGTTTTTTGGACAGAAAACTTCCGACCAATCACAAACCGTTCTTTCGTGAACAGCTTTCACTTAGGTCCACTGTTATCCGACGAGAGTAGAGCTTACATTAACGTCCGCCACTTTTTTGGGTTTAGTTTTTTTTTTTTTAATATGGCAAGCTGCCTATCGTCTGACCACAGGTGGGTCCAATTGACAAAGTCGGCGCTTCCTTTGTTTTCCCTCTGTTTACAAGTCAACACCTTACAAGTGGTATATTACCTGACCGCGGCTGGGTTCAATTGATAAGGTCGCACTTCTTTTGTTTCCTCTCTGCTAAAAGGCCAATACTTTACAAACTTTATTATGAACAATTTGATATTAAAATACTATAGTAATAATAGGAAAAAGAAGCTACTCCTCCATCCACTGCATAGCGTTGCTACATTTCTAAAAAAAAAGAATCATCTATTCATAACAGCGTGAAACATTAGAAGAAGTACGTGAACTGATTGAAGAATTGCAATCCACTACGTTTGGAGAAACAGCTGAAGAGTTGAAGATTCATATTCGTCAAATGTGTCTTCGAAATGACAGAGAATCACAGCGCGTATGCAAGCTTGAAAAGACGTTGAGGAATATATACAGCTGACAAATAAACATGACCTGGTCATTTATCAAAACTTTAAAACTCCAGCAGATAAAGATTTTGGTATACAGCCATGGTGGTGCAATTCCAGCATCAAGTATGCTCTCGGAAAAAAACTATATCGTAGCTGGCCTAGTAATTTACCACGTAACAACGAGACTACATCCAAAACATACGAATGATTTATTGTTTATGGAAAGCAACAAATATATCATTTTGAAAAATCCAGCAACGAGTTTCATAACGTTCCCGAAAAAAAATTTAAAAGTCGTGGCAGCGCCATTAATTATGATATTTTATTCAAAAATGTTTTATATTATTAATTATTAATAAATGACAAAAAGCTAATTTTGAGGGTAAAGTTAAGTTTTATTTTTAAAAATATAATAAATAAAAAACATTGTAAATGCTAATAACGAGTAAAATTTTCATCAAGTCCGACATCACTCGAGATACGACACATCTTCTCTTTCTATTTCTACACCCCTCGACGTTTAACCACTAAAATTTAATAGCATCAATTCCCCTATTACCCAAACTTCCTTGCAAAATTTCAAAACTCTTCGACAAACGGCACAACAGTTATTTAGCTCAAAACAGCAGAATAAAATTGTGCCACCTACACACACTCAAATCCATACATACAGAAAAACGCCCGAATTTTTTTGCATTTCTCGACGTTTCAACGTCTCTCGAGTCGAAAAATGTAAAAATTATAGGGGTTACTTTTTGACTGCTCTCTATACTTTCCCTTTGTTATTGAGCGGAGCTCTGAATAAGTCAAAAAGTGTTTTGAAGTTCGAAGTTCGAAGCAACGTGCCGCACGACCATTAAACATGATTCTTGACGTTTTTGTCGGTTATGATGCGGTTGGATATGCACGCCTCCCTCGTCACCTGCGTGTTTTAAAATGTTTTAGACAACACGTTAGAAGCATGTCATAACATTTGTGTGACATGCATTTCGTGTGAGATCGAACAGAAAAACCTACGCCACGGAGCTGTTTCGTTTTCCTAGAAAATACTTCATATATATAGTAGACGGTAAAACAGTAAAAGATAATAAAAATATAAATAATAGTGTTCTATCGATGAAGTTGAATATGAGATAATTACACTCGTAGATTATTGTTTTGTTTCAATTTATTAAAATTATTACATTAAATAAACTTTTAAATAGTTGTATGTTTTCTAACACATTTGTTTTACAGTGTAATTTATTACAGATTTTTGCTCTGGAACTGAGGATCAGATATATAGAAAGAAGATTACGTAAATATATTTTTATACATCTTATTTTATGTATTTAACAATTATTTTTATAAATATTATAATATATAAACTTTTATAAATATCTTGTTACAGACAAATAGATTATTTTACGACATAGCTAGGTTTTTAGGTCTTTTATACAAGAAATTATTATAGAGCTCCAAATTTTTGAATTAAAAAAGACTAAACTAACTGAATAATTTTTTAATGTTATGTTATGTTTATTGATTTAAAATTAATTCTTACAATGGAGGAACAAATTAGTTACATAATGTTATTAAATATACATAAAAATAAATTATCACAAAAATTCTAAAGATTTAGAGAAGGAGAAAATCTTAAATAAAGTAATTTTTGACAGGTCGTCATTTTTCAAATGATTATACTTGAAATCTTCTCCTAGTACAAAACATTTTAGTTGATATATCACTTGACAAGATCCAAACAAATGTATTAAGGGATTCTCTTCCTCTTTACTACCGCAATAACTACAAAACTTCTTTCTTGATATATTTATCCGATAGCCCTTTAACATAATCCGAAATTTATTAAGTCTAAGTTGCATAATGAGGCTTTTCGTGGAAAAATTAGTTTCACAGTTTAAGTAGTTTTTTGTACACCAACCCAGGCGCATTTCGAACAAGTTAACTCGTTTAGCTGAAGTAGACGATATATCCTGATTCCACAGCTGGTCTGGCTTAGTTTGAATGTTTGAATTATATCGTTTAAGTGAGTTCTCAGCAATGAAGCTGATCGTATTGAAAACAAAAAGGAGTAATCCAAGCTATCAAAAATATTCTTAACTGAAGCAGGCAAACTTTTCTTATCAGGTTTGACTGCTGTTAGCAAAACATTATAAGTAATTTGGCGCAAGTCGTATGAGGGTAACTCCATAACTTTTGACCAAAACAGAAGAATAGTCTTGACAAATTTCAATTCCAATGGAGGTCTTCTCAATTCAAGACGAACTGCAGAGCTTGAAGCTGAACGTTCTATTTTAAAAAGTCTCTTAAAATATTTCATCTTTACTTTTTCTAGTTTAGACAAAATCTCCAGTCCCCAGACCGGGAATAAATAAATCATCTTAGAACCAATAAAAGCGTCAAAAAGTTTAAAGATACTATTTTTAGAACTTAGCTTCATTCGTTTTTGTAGAGTAAGCATATAGCCTGTCTTATTCTGTATGTCTTTGGCTATTAAATCGAAATAATGATTATACGCACCTGACGAAGAGAAATGTATTCCTAAGTACTTAAAATATGACACAAAGCTAATTTCAGTATTATTCACAAATATCTTATCAGATTTAAGTAAATCTGCCTCCGTTGCGAAAAACCATTCCATTCGTTTTTTGTAAGTTAACTGTAAGATCATTTCTTTAAGCATAATTAACTAGCAGAGAAAGTTTTCGTTTTGAATCTGCTAGCAGAACTACATCATCAGCGTACATTAAGCAATGCAGATCAACAGATTCTACAAGAGCAAATTCCGAAGTTTCAGAGGTAGAAAACAGTTGTGGTAAATCGTTAATAAATAATATAAACAACAGGGGGCTTAAAGGTTCCCCCTGAGGCAACCCACTACCGGAAATGACACCTTTAGTATTTGCCAGATTGCCTCTCACATGATATCTTGTGTTACAAAATAAATTTTTTAGTAAACTGAATAACAAAATAATTAATTAATTAATTAATTATATACAGTAAAATCTGTCGGAACCGAAACTTTCATAAAACGGAAACCTGCCTAAAAAGAAAAAATTCTTAGACACAGAGCGATTTTCTTTGTTAAAAAAAACTGTTCACAACGGAATTCTGCCAATCCAGAAAAATATTCCGGTTTAAGTACTGTACGTTTTACTCTATTTATTGTTACAAAACAATTACAATTCATTAATACGCTCCCTATCATAGGAATTTGTACACTTAAAATTTTAATAGGAATAAATTATCAAAAATATACGGTGGTACCTCGTACTTCGAACGCTTCAGAGTTCGAACACTAAATTCGACAAAAATTCGCTTCGGAGTTCGAACGATGTTTTAAAGTTCGAACTGCACGCGCAGTGAAAATGCACTCAAAGCGTAAAAGAAGATTTGAACAAAAAAATAAAATCTCAAATTAGCAATAATTCGTTAAAATTCACAATTGTTAATTAAATCACACAACTATATTGAGTAACGACAGCCGTTAACTATCAATACATGCAGAAACTTTCTGTCCAACCCTATTTCACTTTTATTTATAACAGTGACATCCAAGAAGTGTTTGGAAGGAATGATGTCTGACAAGGGGAAAACTGTAATATTGATGATTCAGACGAAAGAGAAACTCAAAGCATAAACGCGTGGAGGATCTGGCAGCCATGTTTAAGATGCCGAAGTCGACTGTGTGCAATTTTCATTTTATTATACAGTATTTACGTATTTTATTTATTATTTTCCTGCATAAATTTATTGTTAGGACATTAAATTGCGTTATTTTTTACCGTAAATTATGTGTATTTGCTCTTTTAAGTTTATCGAAATGGATATTTTTAGGAGTCTGGGAATGGATTAATTCGCTTTCCATTATTTTAAATGGATTGCTTCGGAAGTCGAACGAACGACTTCCTGAATGAATTAAATTCGAAATATGAGGCACCACTGTATTATGATATTTGATAATCGAATAAATAAAAGTAGGAAATTACAAAGTAAAATGTAACTAAATGAATATCAGTTTAGCGGTGAATTGCCAGTAATTTTTTAAATATTGAATCCAAATGCAAAATTAAGCGCGCTAGTAATTTTTAGTCTTTAAGCACTGAATAATCTTTAGTGCTCTTTGACTAATTAAATTACCTTTTGTTTTGAAAATAAAAACTCATGTCACCTAAAAAATTACTTACTTTTTACCGAATTTATCGGTAAAAATATATCAAATTATCAGTATGTTTACCGATATATTTTACATGATTATTGGTAATGTAATATCTAGGTTCGCTAGGTTTACAATAATGATGGTCAGGTGGTGAAGATCTGTTTCGTCTATTATTACCAGAAATGGGGAGTCGGCGGAAAAATACACGACTCCTGACTATCGACTCTTGAATCGGTATTTTTAAAATCGACTCCGACTCTCCATCACTGGTTATTACAGAGACTGCTTTTGATAATTTGATGCTAGAAGCCATCTGCAGCAGGCTTACCCCTACCTGGAATTCCTGAACCTTCGAAATTAAAATCTTTCATTTTGCTACTCTTTTTATAGACAATGGAACATATTCCATAAAAAGAGTAGCAAAATGTTTGTTCTTATCCATTCTCATAGATATCGAATGGGATTTTTGTATCTGTAAGTTCTAACTTAATCCGATTGCAGAGGTGCTGCAATATGAAAATCTGTTTTGAGTGCCAGAACTCCCAGATGCATTAACAATGTACAGTTCGGAAATTAATTGACAGAGATCAATTTTATATTTTATCACACAAAAACTTTTATCACAGCATTAAATCAAGATGAATTCTATAATTTACTTTACTTCAATTGCAGACAGTACCTTTCCGTGTAAATGTTATTACAAATTTTCAAAGATCATTATGGATTTAAAATTTAATTTACCCGTAGAAACTTCAACATACTACTCTAAGGAACTTGAGATCAGATGTGTGTTGGTCGAAAAACACTAGGAATTTTTGGAGTGGTCTGTCCATCCTTCACCACTCTGTAGGCTTGGCCGAATCAACGATGATCTAATCAAAAAAAGCTTTCTTGATCTTCAGAGGGCAGAGTCCAAAAATAAAGCCTGGGTGCAAGTTTTCTTACTTATATGAAGAACTTAAGTATTCTGGACTATTTGAAGTATGGGGTGGTTATGGTTAAATATATGTTTAGAGGTCTGTGTGTAACAAACTAATTGACCAAATGCGTACTTTCTTGTCGAAGAAATTTCGATTTCAATGCTAATTTAAAGATTAAATACTAAATATGCATAGTATCTAGTAAATTAACAATTGTAATATCGCACAGATTTGCATGTGAATTTTTAGAATACATCTTTATAATTAGACATGTCCTTTACTAAAGCACGTAGTCTGAATTAATAAATATTTCTAATGTTGTAAATTAAATTTATTTTTACTAAGAATGAAGAATGCTCTGAAGAATGTTACACTTTCTTTTTATGTCATGAAGGTAAGATATATATTTCCATTCTATTTTATTTGTTTTAACAATAAAAATTAATTGTTTTATTTCAATGATATTGCATATAATTCGTGTATTATTAAGGAGCATAATACGTTTTACAGTACATTTTACGAACCTTAGCCGGCCTGTAACAATATACAATGTAGAGAAGGGTTTCTGTTTGTATGTAAAAGGCGATGCCGTAACTAGGTAGGGACAAACAGAACACAGGCAGGGCCAGAATGAAGGGCTTCTTAAAATGATATATAAAAATTATCAGTATTATATTTTTATTTTTAAAATTTAAATTTCTTATGTAAACTAATGTTTTCGGTAGATTAAGCTATATTCTAAAACATCCGCATGCGTTCTTTGAGCCCTATGCAGCCCTATACTCTTTTATTACATAAAAAGTCTCAACTGATAAAATAAATCAGTAACCTGTAAAGTATTACTATTACATCGATATTCTCTAGATCATAGATAAAAGTAATAAATCACATTATTATTTCACAGATTGTTTTCTGTTTTGGTGTCACCATGTTTAAAACTGCTGGCATGATGGAAGAAATTTCTTTTAATTGTACACAGTGTATTTATTAGTATGAAAACGCTGTAGGTATTTTTTAGATGCGCAAACTTGTAATGCACTATAAAGATATTGTGGAGAAGAAAGGTTGAAAAATGAAACATAAGAAAAAGTACAGCTTGACATTGTGGTCAACAGTAATGGAACTAGTCTTAAACGAAGTTATGGGTCACTGCACTGCATCAAGCGATACATTGCTTCTGCTAGATGAGGACATGTAATCGGAAGTAAGCTATGGCCATATTTATTAAAAATGCCTAGAGAAATTTTGGCATAATTTATAATATTATAATTTTCTAATGTCTGACAATTTCATTGAAGTCTGTTGCAAAAGCGTGACCATCACAAAAAAGAAAGAAATAACTTTAAAAAGTTTGCATTAATCAAGTTTTTAAAAGTTGAATATCTTGAAATTTATTAATTTATTAGAAAATTTTAAAATATTTACACGTAGATATTCGATCATTATCATTTCTTTTTTACAATTACTAATTATCAACTTTTCATGTTTTCTTTAAGATAACCGGGATGTCTGAATATGACGAAAAGGAAGAGAAATTTATGAATAAAGGAATTATGTCAAAAATCTGTCTCCTTCTTAGTGAATATCTTGGATTCAAGTATAAGATTTAATATAAATAATGAAACACTTATAAACAATTAATATTTACTTCAATTAATTCATTTTAAATATAATCATTACAGTTATAAAATCACAAATGGTAGCTACTACGAAATAGAAAATACCGTGAAAAATAACGTATGATAAAACAATTTCAGATAATGTAATCTCTCATTTTGTAAATTTACTCTTACATTGCATTTTCTTATAGTCAGTAGACCTGATTATACCAGTCAGTCAAAGTTTTAATCGCTATCAGTACATGGATTTTTCTCATGTTATTACTGTGGATCCAATTCGATTCTGTGTTGGTAGACCGACCGAATTATCAAAAGTAACTGCATTAATCCGTCCATTTTCTATTCAGGTAATCATTATTTTAAGTGTATTAAAGTATTAATAATATAAACGAAATTTAAAGATGATTCATAATGAAACACTCCTAGTACACACAAACAACGACTTCGTGTTACTTATTAAGTTAATTTTTATACTGTAGACAATTTTTCAGGGAGACGATTTTTCTTTCATAGAAACGATTAAGAAAAATATCATACAAAAAATGATACTAAAAGGACAAAAATATTAAACATTTCGAGCATTTTTTTTACATTTTATCTGCATATTTTAACCAAAGAGTAATTTCAATGATATATTTACAGGTATGGATAGCTACGATTGTTATGTTTTTCATATCCATCATTTTATTCTCAATAATATTTCGTAAAGATGAAGAGTTACATAATAGGAAACCATCAAGAGCAAACGACATTGCTTGGGCACTATATGGATCATTTTGCAATCAAGGTTGTTTAAGCACTTTCTATTACCTAATGTTTAATTATGTGATACTAATATTTTATATTGATTTTAGGAAGTAATTTATTTTCACCTTGCGGTCAAACACGCAAACTGCTTGTAACCGGATGGATTATTGCATTGTTTATTATTACTGCAAGTTATAGCGGTTTATTAATGTCTTTCATTGCTTTTCCTGGTCGAGAAGAAGTACCCAGAACGTTTATTGAATTAGTCGCGACTGCTGAAAATGGAAAGTATCAAATAAGCACATATATAAATACTCCAGTTATTAAAATGATTAATGTAAGTGTAACATACATTTATTATCAATCTTTAAATATTACATAATTTTATTAATTTAGAGTTTCAATTAATGAAATATAACGCTGTTACTTTGCATTTTATTTTATAATTTCTGTATATAAAAGAATAATTCAGAACTTATAAATAAAAGATGAAATTGGATTGGATCTCTGTGTTTTACTTTCCCAGCTGTTATGTATACATAACAAGAGAAAGTATTAGAATAGTGTCAGTTTGAGTCTCTGACCTTTTGCGAATATCCACATTTCAAGATCCCTGAACCCAAAATAGTCAAAAAGACAGGAAAAAATTCTATACAAATGTATGTTTATATGTATGTGTGTATGTATGGGAGCTCGATTCTGTTCAATCCATTTGTAGCTTAATGACTCCTGGACCTTTTGTCGAAAATTTCTATAATTTTGCAGTGAGGTTTCTGTATTACGAGGGTTCATCTATTAAATTTTGGTGATGAAGTTCTTTTACTGAAATATCATAACAGATTGTGCCACACTCAATTTTAAATGTCATAACATTTCATTGATGAAAACACTTCACTGATCAGAAATATATCAAATATATTTTCAGCATGAAAATTTAGATATTTTATACAACAAAGTAATTTAGTTGAATATCTAGTATAATCAAATAATTTATTTTAAATTACGTGTGATGAATGACTCTCATAACAGACGGCTGGATGGATGTTAGACTGCCGCATATTCTGAAAAATGGACATAGATATTGGTACAAACGGTACGAAGGTACAAATTATTGAGGTGCCAGAATTGAGAAAAACTTCATTTGAACTTTATAAAAACAGAAATAAGAAGAAGGAAGGCCGGTTACGATCAAAAAGACGTACTCAATATTGCCTACGTCTTTATTTTTGCTTTTAAATAATTTTGTAAGTAAAAATACAGCACATCACAATCTATGAGATCCATGTTGAGATATACACACGTCTGAAATGAAACTGATAACGAACGCGCTCCGTGAAAAATAGCGCTCATGTAACCACCGCCTTTCTGTCTTTGAATGAAAAAACAGCGTCCGTTCGTTTTCACGTTCGTCTGACATTAGCCTTATACTTCCTACAATTATCCATTTCTCTCTTCTTTGCTATTTCTTGAACAAAGTCTTATTTTCCTTAATAATTGTCTGCATTTCCTCATTCCACCACCAAGATTCTTTCCTAACACATCGCTTGTCCTTAGTCTCACCAATTACCTCTCTTCTCACTATCAAAATACTTTCAGTCAGCTTCTCCCGAAACTATTTTTTTCCGCCCTTTAATTTCCACCATCTTATCTTTGGAAAACCAACCTATCCCCTGGACTCCTTCTGTATTTTAATTATTTTAATCTTCAAATCCATCACAGGCATCCTGTGTTGAGTACTAAGGATCTCTGCTGGTATCACTTCGCAACCTTTACACATCTGCAGATCCTCTCTTCTGATTAAAATTAGCCAACCTGTCACATTCTCCCACTACTTACAAAAGTGGTGAGAGAATGTGACAGATTCGTTCTCTTTACATAAAGGTCTCTTTACATATTTACTAAGGCCAAGTCAAAGGCCATTGTCATCTCGAGAGTTTGTATAACTTTCTCGTTATTAGATCCAAAGCTCTGTTTACCGTGCATCCTCTCATAACCATTTTTTTCTCTCCTAACATGCTCATTTAGATCTCCGTCAATTATTACCTTCTCGAATTCTGGTATTCCCTGTAATAGGTCATCTAGACAATTCCAGAACTCCTTCTCTTCCTCTCCTAATCATGCTTGAGGAGCATACACAGTGAGATACATCTAAGCTGTCTTTCTAAGGATCACCTTGATCATAATAATTCTGTCATTTATTCTTTTTACTTCTACTACTTTCTCCTTAAGCTCTTTACAGACCACAACTTCAACTCCGTTCCTCATCTCAGAATACCACAACTTGATAGTCACAACCAATTTCTCTAGCCTTTCCTCCTTTCCATTTTCTCTTGTAAGCAGGCCATACTGGCCCTCCTTTACTTTAAAATATCTGCTAATCTCCTGTTCTTACCTGTTAGTATCAATTATTTATTTATTCAAAAATTAAAAATGTTTCTTCTAATCGTGAATATATATAAATTTACAATTATAATCCATTACGTTTTATATACTTGTATAATTACGTTTTAAATGCTGTTAATAAGCTGTTTTAAATGTTTACAGCAATCAACCGAGAGCAGTGGTTTAGCGTTGAAAAATTTACTCAGATCGAATAAAATACACTATGATAAACTTAATAGTGATTTTGTAGTAGGAATGATGAAAGAAAAAACTGCTTTCATATTTTTTGAATCTCTCATACATCTTGCTCTGAGATTTCATGGAGTTGAAAATTTTTTTCTGTCTTCTGACGAATTATATTTTGCAAACATTGGATTTGGTTTCCGTAAGACATTTCCGTATACAAAAGTCATCGATAATACGTAAGTACTTTATGTTTGATAAAATATTTCACTTTATATTTGTTTTCATTACGTAATTTATTTAATTAATTTTTAGAATTTTACGATTATTTGACGCTGGAATTGTAAGGAAATTCGTAACTGATAGAGACAACGAGATCAGAAGATATCAACTTTTACTTGGAGAAAATTCAGAAACTCTTCAAGCTCTGAATATGAATGACTTAGCTGGCCCATTTTTAATTCTAGGAATTGGGCTAATTTTATCATTAATAGCTTTTTTCTTTGAACGTTTCATTGGTATACTACATCGAAATTGTTTTTATTAACGGAAAGTTCTTCTGAAGTTCAATTTTCCCTGACTTAACTTGTTTAAACTTTTTGCAATGGTCTTTAATATAATTTATAAACAATCTGATGATAATAAGATCAATATGGAGCTGTAAATTAAAATAAGCATGTGTGACAATAGTCGAACATTAACAATTGCTTTATCCTTCTGCATTCAAATCATATATGAATGTATGCAACGAACTTTAACCTCTTGCCGTCCGAATTATTAAAAAAAACTGACTTCAGATGAAAAAACTATTATTATTACTTAAAAGTAAACATCTATTTTATTTAAAAAAAAGTGTTTTTTAATTTTTTTCAATTGATCGAACTTGGTTCCTAAATGGTGTCTTTTCCTTTGGATAGCCAACTTTACAGGGGCCCCCTGCTATTCGGCTTTTTTGTATTACGTGTTTTACCGAAAAGCTGCCATTCGTAGGTAAGGTGTAGTTAGCGATAAAAAATAATTTTAAAAAATTAAACACGACAAAATATATAATGAAAGTAACGATCTAAACTTTGATTTGCTTTTTTGTATTTGTCTTAACCAATAAATGTTTTGTCACCACCCCTAGGCCATAAATACTTCGGGAAAGACCGTCCCCTACTATTGTAAAGCAATTAGCGATAACAATACAGGTTATTGGCTGATAAAATCAATACTGAACTTTTTAAAACTATAATTGGTTTATTTCTGTATCAGTTGAGATATTAGTTTGACGAATCATCAACCTTTGAAAACACTGAAACTAAAATTGTCGCTAAATGCCACACTTATCGAGCTACATTGTGTAAATATGTAAACAGTTGCTATAAAATGGCTTGTTTTGTTTGTTTTTTGATCTACGATTTGCTAAAGAAAAGTTTTGACAGTATTTAGACAAGTAAAAATGTTTTCAAAACTGTTTAGCAATAAATATCTCTGGGAAACTCTATATTACTATAGTAAGTCTAAGAAAAATTTTCTTGATGTCAATTGGCTTTCAAGTTCTTATTTTTACGTCTTTTACGCTCTAATTTGTCATTTTTATTATGACTGATTGGATATCAACCAATGTGCGTCTTTGTAGAACTGTTCGTTTAGGATTTTCCTGCAAAGAACCAATGGCTTTCAAGGTCACTTGATCAGAGTCAGATTGTAAACAAACCTCGGAAAAAGTTATTTTCATCGCTTCTAGCTGTAATTTCACTAGGTTTTATGTTATTTGAAGTTACTTAGACTAGAAGATGTTATATCAAAAGCTTCTATTCAAAGAATGTATCGGGAAAGTCATTACTTCCGGGTTTTACAGTACTTCCGTAAATATGTAAAAAAATAGGTATATAATCATTCATATAATAGGGTAATATTCGATTATTATAGTCTATTGTTATTATAATAGCGTAAATAACATATACATAGAATGAAATATACATCATCGATACTAAAAAGTGTTGACCTAGATTTACAAAAACCACCACCCCCCTTCCACGCCAATCGGTGTTATAAACTATACGCTGTATTATCTCTCTACATCGGATTAGAAAGCTGCAATTTTTTTTATTTGTGAGAATTTAGACCTATCTATGTAACGTATATAACAGAATAATTGGATGTTTATAGAAAAAGGTTTTTTTTTTTTTTTTGATTATTTTAAAAACTGGAATTGTATAAATTTTTGTAAACATACATAATATTTTATTCAAGAATCATAAACGCTGATATGTTATTCATAATTCTATAATATTATCATACATATAAAGTCATTTATATAGAATTTATGAACATCTGGTTTGCAAGTATCCTGCTGGCTTAGACCGCTATAAAGTCATTAGACTTTGCTAAATGGAAAATGTTTAGTGTACTGTAAATTGAAAGGTTACAAACTATTTATATGAATTTTATAACCTAAAAAATGTCAATTATTTATTGATATATACAAAGTTGGATGCATATAAAAGTAGGTATACAGAAACATCAATTGCAAATATATAGCATTACACGGAAGTCGCGTAATAAAGTGATTATACCAATATATATATATAATATATAAGCATTACAAAATACAGTATTTACATAAATTTTTTCTTACACATTATATATTTTCAGTCGTGTGATATATTTCAAAACATGGTGCAGGACATAGTGCAACATCGCAATTTCTGCACCAATATCGTGTTTCTTTTCTAATTTTTTTCATTTTGGCATCACGCTTGTTACAACAGACTGCGCAACATCTTGTGGGAGCTGCTTTTTTTTCTGTCGGCGGAATGAAGGCTGGGAAATGCCTTTCTGTCAGTCTTAGTGGACATGGACCTGGTGTCCTCGGCCGACCTCTATATACCTTAGTTACGGTGTGAAATTCCTTGATGAGCTGTTCAATAAGTTGTGCTCTGAATGCTAAATGTTTTTTCTCTCCGCCATATTTTTTATAGAGTACAAAAGAATTATAAAGGCAAATATCAAATAAATGAAAAAATATTTTCTTATAATATTTCTTTCCTCTTTTCCTAGCCACTGGGTAATCATGGAGTTGTTGATCTAAACGATCAACTCCTCCCATTGTATCGTTGTAATCAACGACAACACGTGGCTTCATTTGAACAGTACCAACACGCGTTTGTTTAGATACAAGTGTGGCATTGTGCACTGTAGATAGCAGCGTAACAGTTTTTTTGTCTTCCCATTTTAAAATCATCACTTTTCCCCTCTGTTGTGCCACTATTTCTCCTTTTTTCAATTTCTTTCTTTTTATGATATCTGGAATCCCCCTTCTGTTTAGACGAAGTGTTCCATATATATCTGTTTGATGCGATATCAAATAATCAGCTAACTGAGGAGACGTATAATAATTATCAGTAGTTACGCAGTGGCCTTTGTTCAACAATGGGTCCACTAATGATAATACAATTTGGGAAGTTATTTGCATCTGGTTATATTTTGGATCCAGTATAGTATCCTTTCCGGTGTAAATTATAAATTTGTACAGATATCCTGATGAGGATTCACATAACATAAAGAATTTTACACCGTAACGTGACCGTTTGAGAGGTATGTATTGTCTCCAGGAAATACGACCTTTGAATAGTAAGAGAGACTCGTCCACAGTTATGTCTCTCTCTGGTTCGTATAAACGCGAAAATTTAGAATTTAGATTATTTACTATAGCCAAAATTTTGTTCAATTTAGGAGCCGGATGGGTGGACGAATCGAATGATGCATTATCCGCGAAGTGTAAATTTTGCTTTATTTCTGCAAATCTATTTTTAGTCATGAGTTTAGGAAAAATCGGTGTGAAAAATAAATCATTGGTGGACCAATACATCCTCTCATCCGGTTTTTTTACAATACCTTGCAAGATGCAGATAGCCAGAAATGTATATATCTCGCCCACTGTAACAGGCTCCCACTGATGCCTGGATGATCGCGGCTGTTGCAGTGCATAACGATTCGTCTCGCTAACAATCAAATTTACTAAATGTAAGTCAAAAAATAACTTAAAAAAAGCGAGTGGATCGACATTATTTATATTGAATCGACAACCCGGATTTCCTGTGAAAGGAAATCGTGGAGGAGGCGGAGAAGGATTGTTGATATCCACATCGACCCAATTTCTGGCAGTAGAGATGCTTTGGTCCGAATCTACGCTCGATTCTGAGTCGCTGACATCGCTCAAATTATACTCCGATCCACTTTCAGAAAAACTATCGTCATCATATTCTGAACTAGACATTCTGGCAATAAAAGATTGTATATAAAATCCGTTATATATATATATATTATGCGCGAGAAGAATATTCTCCGGATAAAACATACTTATAAACTTACTTGGAAAAGAGTAGAAAACACTTTTCACGACGCACAAAAGCAGAGATATTTTACTAAATCTAAAGGGAGAAAATTTTATCTAAAATCTGTTTTTTATATTACGCGCGAGAAGAATATTTTCCAGATAAAATATACTTATAAACTTACTTGGAAAAGAGTAGAAAACACTTTTCACGACGCACAAAAGCAGATATATTCTACTAACGCAAAACCTAAGAAGCTGTACTAATATCGGACCTCCTGCTCTTCGTTCAGTTGCGGTTCTGTTGGTTTATTGCACTCGGCAGTAAAGGGTTATAAAAACATAGACAAAGGTTCATAAAACCGAGGGAGAAAAAGGCGGGAAGAGGGACAGGGAAAGTAATTTAGAACATGGTAGAGAGAAGAAGGGTGAAGTGGAGGCCCCAAGAGTAGAATAAAAGTTTAGAGTTTATTGTGTAGAAATATTCGACATTTTCTACATTCTAAAATTCATATCAATACTTTGTAATGCTTTTATATGCATATATATATATTACACTTCTTAGGTTTTGCATTAGTAGAATATCTGCTTTTGTGCGTCGTGAAAAGTGTTTTCTACTTTTTTCCAAGTAAGTTTATAAATATATTTTATCTGGGAAATATTCTTCTCGCGCGTAATATAAAAAACAGATTTTAGATAAAATTTTCTCCCTTTAGATTTAGTAAAATATCTCTGCTTTTGTGCGTCGTGAAAAGTGTTTTCTACTCTTTTCCAAGTAAGTTTATAAGTATATTTTATCTGGGAAATATTCTTCTCGCGCGTAATATAAAAAACGGATTTTATATACAATCTTTTATTGCCAGAATGTCTAGTACAGAATATGATGATGATAGTTATTCTGAAAGTGGATCGGAATATAATTTGAGCGATGTCAGCGACTCAGAATCGAGCGTAGATTCTGACCAAAGTATCTCTACTGCCAGAAATTGGGTCGATGTGGATATCAACATATACAAATATACATATATATATATATTTGTATAATAATTTTATTACAAGACTTCCATGTATTGCTTGATATTTGAAAATGATGGTCACAGCTTCTGTCCACGTATTTTTTATATAAATGAAAATATAATATCTTATATCACTGTTTTCTTTTATTATCTATTATTTAGATACATTTTATTATTCATGTATCACAAACTTGCAACCAGATACAACACACTACAGTACGCTATAAATAGTTACTTGACCTTGAGAACAGCTGACTGTGAGATTTCGCGGGTCATTCTCAACAACGCCTGAGGGGGAAGAAGGTTTTCTACACGTTTGAACTAGAAAATAAAGAAATACTCGGATGTATTTCGTTATTTTCTAATAATTTTTATATTAGTTTCATCTTATTATTTATATTATAGGCTAAGCTTATTCTCACTAACCTAACATTGTTTTTTTGTGCTTTACAGGAAAAACTCCCAAAAAAAATTTAAAAAAATTTAATACACCAATTTATGAATTACATTTCTAAAACATTTTAGTATAAAACTTTATTTCCCTTATTAAGTATTATTTAGAAACAATAAATCTTTAACGTAACAAAAAAATCGCTACGGATCACACGACACCAGACGCATAACTGTGTATAACGCTAAATGTCCTTGAGAACAGCTGTTTATGGATTTTCGCGGACTATTCTCATACAACTCTCAGGGGACAATAGGTTTCTAAACAGATGTTCATCAAATACCGCAAATAATCAAATATGTTACGAGTTTTTCGATCCGATATGCTATCTCTATAGATAGGACCAAGAAAATGGTCCAAAACATAAATTTCTATTGGGTGTAAAATTACGAAATTTGCTGAGGTCATAAACAACATTCAATAGAACGTAAATAAGCTTTGTTTGAATTATTTCGAGCAACGAGTTCTTACGTACGATTATTTAAATTAGCCCGAGTTATCTCGGGTCCGGACAGTGCTTAGTGTAAACGTTGCCCGAGTTAACTCGGGTCCGGACGGCAAGTTAATTATTATGAATGCAATCAATTTACATACTTTATCTCTCTAGACTTTACTAAGAACTGAAGGCATTTAAATACAGCATCACACATTTACATTACATTGTAATTTATTGATTTCTCAATATTCCCAACTACTAACAAAGTTTTTCATCTAATTACTCAGAAAATTTACATTAAATTGTAATTCACATTCAAGATTTAACAACACAATATTTATGTGTTGTTCTACGTATCGTGTTACTGTTAGAAAGCCATAAGAAAATGATATTATTTTAATGATTAAATCTGACGAAATGTGAACATAAATCTCACTACAGTATTTTTGATACATTATAAACTTTTCAGACTTGTTTAGACTTATTCAGGCAATGAAACATGCGTAATCAGAAGATTACACAATTTCCACGAACCTCATTCTTTACAGAAAGCATACGTAATTTGACATTAGAATTTAGAATAATTACTATCACTTAAATCGTTCAAGAATGTTTCAGCTTTAATTAAAGGTCGTTCCATGTTTTCATGGGTTCTCCCACGTCTCTTCTTTCTCTAAATTTATGTTTGAACAACTTCTTTGGCAGTTTTCAGTCTGCCATTCTGTTTACATGCCCCTTCTATGTATTCTGTTATATTCTGTTTTTCATGGCGAATATGTCAAGATCCTCTCTTATGTCTTCGTTCCGTATCTGATCCAGCCTGAAGCTAACTTTAACATATTGTTTTTTGTTTTGTTTTTTTGCGAAATTAATGAAATTATTGAAATATTTTTGTAAAGTTTCAAACTGTTTCGATCGAACCTATAATTCTCTTTTGGCTGCAGACACACAACTTATAAAGTACGTCCGTTAACAAGTACAGTACGTCTATAAGTAGCTAAAAAGTCGGCAAAAGTACTTTTTTTACAAACATATTAACTGTACGTACATTATACGCTTTTGTGTTGTCAAGGCAACGTCAGTACAAAAATACGTTTGTCGTAACGAACGTTCTTTATACGTTCGTGTGCCCTCAGCCTTAATTAATTGTTTCACTATTTAACGAATCTTTTCAAAATTAAGTTTTGAAATCAAATAAAAGAACTGTAAGTAAAGTAATAAATGTTACGTATAAATAAAAATATTAAAATAAATCAGTTCTGAGTATAAACTATATTAATATTTGACATTTTCAACAACTGTTTTTATCTTGTATTCGCAATTAACCAATGTGCATTGACTTTACTTTTGTACGTGAATGCGCATTGGTTACCTTCTAATTCTAACTGTTGATCATGGTTGTGAATGTAGACATAACATATTTATTAGTGATCAAATTTATACATCTTGGACTTCTAGTGTTTTACTGACAGTCACATAACGTACCCTGCTAAAAAAATTTTATTAATTAAGGTTTTTTGATGAGAGAAAATAATTAAAAATATCTATTCACATGAATCTGTAAAAATGGCAGAATAATAAGAATATGGATAATGCACTTTTTAATTTTTCCGTTATACAGTAGAGCGTCGAAAGTTGGAGTCAATTGGGGACTGGGGTTGTTCCAATTAGTCATTTGTTCCGATTTCCGACTTTGTACGAAAAAATATATTAACCTGTCCGATGTTCAAATTTTTCTCCGTTGCGTATCGCTTCGTGTTGATACGTGAGAATTTTCATCGATTTTAAGCCTAACGAACATTTTTATAATAATAATCGAAAATATCGTATCGTTAAAAATTATTTATTCATTTTGTACAAACAAAATAAATATATTGAAGAATATAAAAACATGAAAATTATACTTTAGAAGTAAATCTAGTATCAAAAACGTTCGATTCAGCACGACACAGTCCGACTGAAAATCGTTCCAATTTCCGGCCATTTCAATTACCGACGTTCCAATTAACGACGCTCTACTGTATTAGGATATTCAGAGGAAACACGTACTGTACAGTACATACGAGATACGTGTTTCTACGAATATACGTACGAGTTCGTATATTCGTAGAAAAAACAGCGTATCGCTTAATGCCTACAGAAATTATATATTGTTTCTTCTATGTCTACAAAGATCACTTCTATACAATTTCTATTGTTATAATTTTTATAGAAATTATGTATTATTTCTATATAATTTCTATTTCTATAATTTTTATGGAAATTATATAATTCATCATTTCTTAATAGTGACATCCAAGGCAAGTGTGGTAAGCCATGCAGGAAGCCACAAATAAGCAAAAATTATATAAAAGAACGAGAAATTACTTACTGTGATATCGTCACAATGTCGGACTGCACTTTTTAATTATGTTTTAATTTAAAAATAAGATTTCTGTATCTGGTCTCGATTTTCACGTACTTAACTCTGTTCTGCGCCCACCAGAGGCTGAGTGGACACCGCCTAACACCTGGCCGTTTTCGAGAAACTTTTCAATTGAAGTAACGTGACTTCAGACCATAAGTTCATATATAGTTAATCGGAACCTCTAGCTTCCATGCTTTTCATATCTGCTCTCGATTATCATTTACCTAACTCGAGATTATCAAAAAAGGGACAGACAGAGGACAGTGGGAATGTATAGGTTTTCAATTTGAAAACTGTAGCCCAATTAAAGAGTATCTTACAAATGTTTACAAACTTGTTTCAGATGCTAATAAGTTTATATTTATTTCTATGAGATAACTGTTATAACACATTTCATCAGTCATCAGTCGGATATAAACACCTAAGTAATGTTTATATCAAAATAAATCACTTTCCCTATTTGTCAATACATTCTCTAAAAAAGCAATAGCCTTGACTTTATTTTATTCTCTCATTTTGAGACACTTCATGGTGTCTCAAAACATAATTTAAAAAAGGACACGGAAATACTGTAAAGAAATACTCTGTTAATTTCATATTTTTTATAAATTTTGGACATTTCTACAGCTACAGCTATGCAGAACGACATTTGGAATTTTAAACTAATGAGTAGACAATAGACACATACAACAAAACAATAATACGTTCTACTACTATATTAATTTTTTTAGGATTTATTTCCTTATTACGATCAATTTAAACATTTTTATTTTTACTTTCATATGTAATTTAACTGTGAATTATATAATTTAATTAATTTTTCTTTTAATTATTTAATTTACACCGAGCATGAGGGAAGTGGGATATGAAGCCCCTATCCGTCTTCGAAAGCCAGTAGAGTCGTACCCCGTTTACACGTTTTTCAGTTCCTTTAAAAAAAGGATATACGGAGATCGACTGTACTTCACTAACAGAATAACACTTTTATAAGTTAATTTTAAATTGCTTTCATTCACTTTTTACATAGGAAGCTTAAAATTGGGGTTTCTCTGCGTTCTAGGCCCTGTTGGCTTCTTCTGTCTGGGCTTGAACTTATACATTTATTACGACACACGTAGGTGACTATCAAGTATAAATATACAAATAAATACAGTCACAGCTGTGAACAGCGGTCACTTGCGGGATAAATGGCCGTTATTATGGAAGTTATTTTTATGCATTTCAAAAAGAAACGATCCTGAAAAACTGGCAGCCATTTACAGATAGCCGTCATTAGAAGTTCGACTGTTTTTGAAAAGGATATACTGTACTTCGACATTATCAGAATAATCTTATGTTTGAAATTCAAAATCTTATTTTTTCCTTGAATTTTAATACGGAAAATATATTTCATATTGTTATTTCACGTATGAATTAACTTATTTAATGTTAGATAAGATATAAATGTTATCCTATTAATAAAAAATCTGGTGTATGTTTAAGCTATTTATTCTATAATATTAAAAAAAATTACTTTTTTAAAAATATAAGCACAGTTTTCCTTCTCAAATTCAAGGATTTAACGCCTACTTTTTTTTAATTACTATACTTATCATTCATTCTAAGTATTGGTTACATTTTTCCATATTTAATTGTTTTTAGTCAAATCTTTATAAAAAGTTTTACTTCCATTAATACTTTTAACTATAAAGAATCAAATGCACGTCTGTCACTCACGCTCTGGTTCTCAAAAGTTAATAATTTTGATTTTATTTATTGATTTTTAATATCTCAGTAACATTTAATTTTGTTCAATTTTATGTATTGACATAGGACACATCCGATATAATGTAGTTTCGGTATATGAATAATTTTGTATGTCTATAATGTGTTACAATGTGAACTTGATACAATAAACGATTTCGCTCAATACCTAACAAGTTCACTATATCGAGAGTGAGCAAACGACTCTCGATATAGTGAACTCTTGAGGGACTGAGGTGCATCATTAATACACTGTATTACTCGCTGAATTAGTATTATTATTAACAGTGAGCATTAATAAGTTGTCAGTAATTCTCATAGAGTAATTATTGACAAATAAATTTACTTTTGAGAGAACTTATTTTAAGGAAAAATTATTTTTAATACATTACTTTTTCCAGGTTAACGACACGTAAAAATGGAACAATGTCTGATAGAAACGTATTAAATAAATAATATGAACACGTCGCTTATTCTGTAAATGAAATATTAATTTTTACTTTCCTGGCTGTTATATATATAACAGAGAGAAAGTATGACGATCAATCAAAAGCTGATCCCCAAATCTTTTCATTTTCGGATTTAGAGAACCTTAAAACGTCGAGATATGCAAAACAATTTGAGGATTTTTTCTGTCTGTACGGATGTTAGTGTGTGGGGGGGATACGATTTTCTTTACCATCTTTAACCAATTCATTCACCAAGCTTAATAATTCCGGTGCATTTTGTCGAAAATTTCTTAAATTTTGCGGTGAGATCTGCGTATTAGGTGGATTGATACTATTAAATTTTGGTGGTTAAAAATTGAGTAGTTGGAGAGATCGAGAGGGTGATACGTCGTATCTCGAATAGTGTCGGACTTATTGAAATTTTTTTAGGTGTTTATTTAAAATATAATAATCTAATAATAAATAGTCCGACTTCTTCAATATTATTGTGGTCTCTGTTTTAATAAAAGTTAACGTTCGAAATAATGCTTTATTTTAAAACAACACATAAAAGGAATATACTGGGCCGCATCGTAATTTTTCTTCCATGATACAATCTCCAATACTAAAATTATATATGATTATAATTGTATTCCGCGGTACATACAGACAGATTATTACGAATAATCTATTCTAGGGATGGTTAACTTGTGGCAAATGAAAAGATTTGACACGAAGACTGGAAGAAAAGTTTTTTTTAACAAATGCATCCCTTCGTGTGTTCGGTTTCAATCCGATATGAAGGAAGAGTAACAATACGTCACAGTAGATTTCTCTAATCCTTCTTTATTTAGACAATTAATTTGTCATTATTGAATTATTAAGGTTGAATGTGTACTTAAATGTAAGTAAATATTTATATAGATATTTATTTATAGATTTTTTTCTGTTTCAAACTCTGTTAGTAGATTTGCCTTATAGAAATCGTATTTTTAACATATAACATTGCGAACTTTTATAAGAATTTCAATAACCTATTATTTCTTTAATATTAAAAATTTTAAATTATTTATGTGTCCAGGGGCTACAAGAGGTGAGATGACGCACACGCCAGTCATAAATGTGGGACCTTCCTTCATTAAAACCCTCGAATTAAATCGATAAAATATATAGAAATCAAATCAGAAACGATTTGCGTAACTTTCCCGGCAAGTAACTTAAAATTCTGTATAGCACCATCTGTTATGAGATTTTGTTTAAAATCTTTTTATATTAATAATTATTATAAAATGCAGAAAACTTAATTTTGACGGTAGAGTTGAGTTTTATTTAATATATATGTATATATATCCTAATAACGAGCAAAATCTTTATTAGGTCCGACCTCACTCGACATACGACACATAATCTCCCAATTCCCTCGACTTTAACCACCAAAATTTAATAGTATTGATCCCTCCAATACACAAATTTCCCTGAAATTTTCGACAAAAGGCAGAGGAGTTATTAAGCTTCAAACAGAGTGAACAAAATTCGAAAAGTATAAAAATCTTGGGGGTCACTTTCTGACCGATCGCCATATTTTTCCGCTCTTTTATATATAACAACCAGGGAAGTAATAGCCTATTTTTGCATAAAAAACCAAATTACATTTGGTGCACGTGCCAATTACCTCTGTTTTCCCTTCTATCTGGTTTTTCGTCTAATATACCGTATACGTATCTATTATTATCTAGCTTAATTTCAAGTTAATTGATTTCGCCATCATTATCCTCATACAAAAATAGTCTCATACAAATCAAGTTTTAAACGTAGCGTTTTCCTTGTGTTCTTTCGTTAAATTAATTCTCTGTAGGGTATTTAAAATAATTAAATAAAAATCTCATTTAAAAATACTCTTCGTTAAATAATAAGCTCTGTTAAATTGTTTTGGTAGATAGGCACTGAACATATCATTATCTGACAGCTATTTTTATCTTTTTCCTTCTTAAATATTGGTATTAGAGTACAGTATTTTTATTGAAAGTAGACAAATTAACATGTTTAATTTTGTAAAATATAAATTAAATAAAAATTTATAGAGTCAAACCTCTGTATAACGGCAACAGACGAGAATATGTTGGTCTGAAACTACAGTACATGGCCGGTTTTTCAGGTTATATCCTATGTATTTTTGTCCAAGAAAGAAAAGTTATTCTGAAAAATGGCCGCTTTTGGAAGGTGCCCGTTATAAAATTCGACTGTAATAAACTATACTAATAATAACTTTATAAATTCGAAATTCGTTACCATTTTTACTTTCTCGGCTCTGTTATAGTCTTGGGGATCATTTTTGACCGATTGCCATAATTTCCTTTCCTTCTGTTATAACGGAGGAAAAGGAATCGTTCAAAAAATGACCTCCCCCCAAAATTTGCACATTTTTGGACTCCGGAAACCTTGAAACGTCGAGAAATGCCAAAAACTTGGAGATTTTTCTGTATGTATGGATGTTTCGGTGTATGAAAGGATTATTTTGTTACCCAATTCGAAGCTTAATAACTCCCGTGCCTTTTGTCGAAAATTTCTAAAATTTTGCAGAGAGGTTTGTGTGTTAAGGGGATTGATACTGTTAAATTTTGGTGGTTAAAGATCCAGGGGATAGGGAGATAAAGGGGGATATGAGTTGTATCTCGAGTGAAGACCGACTTAATGAAGATTTTACTTGTTATTAGCATTTATAATACAAGTTTTTTTTAAAATAAAATCATCTATACCCTTGAAATTAAGCTGTTTTTTAATCTTTCTATAATAATTAATAATATAAGTTTTTTAATAAAATATCGTAACAGACGGCGACAAACGCTGTTGCTGCCGGAAAAGTTAAACAACTCGCTGTTAGATATTTTTTTCAAATTATGATTAAGTTCTCTATCTTGAAAAAAGTACTTTAGCATGTAGGCACAAAGAGAGCCTTTTTTCACGGTCAATTGTACCGGAGAATCATAGTAGTAATAATTTTTGTGTGTATTTACTTTTATTAAAAAATCTTTTAACCGCAAATGTATTATAAATATTCTTTTAACATTTTACTCATTTACAATCATTTGTTTGGAAATGTTATATTATAAATTCTTAGAAGTTGACCTTCAAAGTGCTAGTTTATAAAAATACAGTACACGGTGATTTTGTATGTGGGACGTTTTTTATATAATACGACATCGATAACTGAATAATTAAATAAAAATTGAACAATTTGAAACATAAACAAGCATAAACAGTATCTTTAAAAAGTTTGATAGTATATTTTTAAATTTCTTGCCAGTAATCTAAATGCCAGTTACTTTTGCAAGTAAATGTATATTTAATCAATAAACATAAAATGCAGATTTCTTCTATTTTCAAAAATACCTTGTAGAAATTTATATTCTACATTTATCTGTAAAATTCTTTTTAGATATATTCAAATTACTGTATTTTAATTCTAGGACTAGTAGAGTATTTTTTAAATCTGCTGATTATAACAAGTATGTCTATTGTAAAATAATATTACAATAAGGCTAATGACTCACCTCACTTCCGCCCTTAGAATTTACAGTTGAGGAATCAAAAATAAGCTAAATGTTGCTTATGATACTTTGTCATTTTATAGTAATTCTAGTATTTTCATCGCACGGATAATCGGAAGTTCGGTATATGTGCTACCTGTATTACTTGCCAGTTATTGTGTTGAATTTCTTGCCAATCGTTATTTTAAAGCTTTAAACATTAAATCAAAAAATATGCTTAAACTGTATTTTTGTTTACGTGTTTTTTTTTACAATTGTAAAAAATTTCGTACGTAACTTGTAAAATAAAACATAAATATAATATTCTATGATATTCCAGAAGTGTTCAACGATAAATCGCTCTTATTACATAATTTACCCTTGATAACCAATTTTTTATTTCGCTCCTTCTACTCGTACACATACAACTACAACGCAACACACTATTCGTTTGTAGTAGTCATGTGACCGATCTCACGTTCCTTTTTATATGCGTTGCCTGCTGAGAGTGAAGTTGTACGTGTGACAAACATGAACGAGGTAGTTAAGGTGATTGTAAACATATTTTACATGTTATATCTCTGGTTAGAGGCGGTAGTGTTGCAGTTCGTACCGAGGAAGCTTCGTTATAAAGAACTGGATGGAGAGATCGTACTGATTACAGGAGGTGGAAGCGGAATAGGTCGTCTACTAGCGCTGAGATTCGCAGGTGTGGGATGTCGTGTGGTAATTTGGGACGTTAACGAGGAAGGTAATCTCGAAACACAGCAACAAGTGAAGAGCCGAGGAGGTGAATGTCATTCGTATGTGTGTGATGTCACCGATAGAGAGAAAGTTTACGCTGTGGCGCGTAAAGTGAAGGAAGAAGTGGGTCCAGTCACTATTCTTGTCAACAATGCTGGCATCGTAACGGGAAAGAATCTTTTAGATATCCCCGATCATCTTATCGAGAAGACCTTTCAAGTTAACGTCATAGCACATTTTTGGGTGAGTTAAATTTAATTTATAGTCCTTATAAATTGTTTGAACAATACGCGACAATCTTTCGTTTCACGTAAAAGAAATTAGCAACACGTTTTACACTGCCATCTTCTGAACGCATGTCATACAATTTTAATAATTAATATTATATAGGCCTACTGTAAAACCTTCCAAAACGGAACCTCGATAAAACGGAAACCGGCCTAAACGGGATAAATTTTTCGGAACGGAGCTATTTTCTTTGTTAAAAACCTGTTTATAACGGAAAAAATATTCGGTAACATGCCATTTCGCTTTACGCAGGTTTTAGTGTATTTAATTACATTAATAAATACATTTATGTTTACTCCCTATTTTATAATAATTAATGATATAAAAAAAAATTTTTTAAATCTCATAAAAGATGGAGCCACACGCAATTTTAAATGTTTTTGCCGTGAAGTTAAGCAACTCGTTGCTGGATTTTTATTTATTGCATCACAAATACATTAAATATTAGGCAACATTTACATAAATTATAATTCTAGAATAAAAATTTAATTATGTACGCCTATGTATTATATTTGGAAAATAAAATATATTCTCTATTCTAATCAGACACTGAAAGCCTTCCTGCCTGATATGATCAGTAGGAACCATGGTCATATTGTGACGATTTCTAGTCTGGCCGGATTCTCTGGAATAAATCGTCTTTCCGATTACTGCGCTAGTAAATCTGCCGCCATCACTGCCCACGAATCTTTACATTTTGAATTGAAAAATGATAACGTTTCGGGTATCAAGCTGACATTAGTGGCACCGTTCTTCATAAATACAGGCTTATTTGAAGGAGCTGATGGGGGGTAAGTTGTTTCCTGCTTTTAAACTTTTGTTATTAAACCTACACGCTATATTGCCATTAACTTTGTTTTCTTTTATATGTACTGTAACAAGCACATTCTTCTTAAGTTTGTAATAACTGATAACGTAAAGCACAATTTTATTTGGGAACGTATTATTTGGGAAATACATATATAATATCCCACCAGTAGCCGAGTGGATACAACCACTGAACAATGTAGTCGTAGGTTCGCGCCTGGCTGCAACGGGCTGGCCTCAAGTTTCTCAGGTTTTCTTCACTTCTGTAACACCTAAATAGGACCAGTTTTTCTTTAGAAAGTCTTCCCGGAAGACAATCTCTGCCATAAACAAATAAACCAAATATATACAGTTACTTTGTATACTGTTTGATTTGATGTAGGTGCCAAAAATTCCTTTCAAAGAAGGGAACATATACAATGTTTAAGTATCTTATTAGCCCACCAAAGGCCAGGCCGAATGAATAAAATCACTGAATAGTAGTGGTGGGTTCGTGCCTCACCGAGGTCACGTGATTTTTATTTATACCAGAGTCGGGTGAGCCTGCAACTTTGTTTAAAAAAATTTTTACGTATCGTTTGTTGGTGTTAGGCAATTAAAATTGCTTATTAGTGAACACTTACAAACATTTTTAACATTCGAGATTATAGTTCCTTTCCCGCTTTAATTGTGATTAGCGAGGGATTTCTTAATTCTTAGAAATAAGTTAAACTTATTGTTTAACTTATTTCTAAGAATTTATTAACGAATATACAGAATTTAGCTTAAAAGCAAGCAAGCCCACTCGCTGAACATTATTAGCAAAATTTCAAATTATGATGAATATTCTTTAATACGTTACAAGTAACTAACATCTTAGAATAACACTCGTTTATTTTACAACCGTAACATTGCTTCCAAGTAAATATTGTTAAGTGCGTGCAGAGTGGTTTGGAGAGATTTAATCTAAATTTGGGAGAATTAAAATTCAAAGAAACAATAGGTGATACAAAACTGTAAACATTTATTTTATAACAGTTTAGTCCCTCCTTGGTCTATTGTCTATTGTCCCATCTTCATCTAGATATTTAGAGATTTATTTTTAAGGAAACGATTGTTTAATTAGTGTTGTTTTATTAAGTAATAAATTAATTTGATAGCAATGCTTAGTAGTATTTAGAACAAGGGATCTCAAATCCATGTGACGCTTGGAACCCTCCAACTGCTTGATCCGTCACTGTCTTAGTAGACAGTGACGGACAATGAATGATGTATAGAGTTACTCTGTATAGATTATAGTTTAAAAATTAATGAACTACTTTACAAAAAATATCGTATTATTTAATATCTCACTTTAAAAAATAATCCTGTGCGTGGGCTTGGTTTTAGGCTAAATTGTTTATATTTTTAATAATTCTTAGAATTAATTAAAAACAATAATTCTTAGCTCACTACAGTTGAAGCAATTAATGAAATAGGAAAAAAACTATAATCTTAAATTTTAATTGACTAACAAACACGAACAAATGATTCACGAAAAAATTAAAAATCAGAAAAGTTGGGGTTTTGACACCTTTATTAACAGCTTATTATTATTATAAAGAACGATTATATGTGACTAGAAACACCAGCAAATGAGCGACAAATGATTCATAAAAAAGTTTAAAGAATATACAAAGTTGGGGTTAAACTTTACACAGGTTTTATTCACATTGTCTAATATCTAAATAGGGGCCAGTCTTCTATAGAAAGTTCTCTCGGAAGATACTTCTGCCGGGAGATTGCCCAAGTGTTGCATTGCCTTATCTCATCCCTCTACCAAATATCCTATTTAAACACCGCAGGCGTCCATAAGTTGATAAAAATTAGCATTTTTTATTATATTTTACATCATAAAAAATATCACTAACATATTTAATGTGGATTTTAAGTCGCATATTGTCATTTATAATTTCTCTTTTAACTTATTTACCCTACTATAATGCTTAAATGCCAGGAACCATGAAAATATTAAGAGACAATCCCTTGGAATTACATAATCGAAAGGATTTAGAAAAGTTTAGGGCTTCGGTTTTAGGGATTTTAATATAAAATATTAAAATAAAAAATTGAATACGTATTTTGAAGTTTTTAAATAAATTTTAACACTCAGAAAAGTAGATATTAAGCTGGAACAGATAGAAATATTGAAGAGTAATCGTAAATTGCCGCTATCGCTCAATATAACATATTTCTTTAGTTCTCGGGCTTTATACTAATTTAATTTTATAAATTATTTTTAAAATGATTTAAAAACTTAAAATGCTATAAAAATTTCAGATATTTTTCAGTTTTGACACCTGAATACGTTGCCGACGAAATAATATCTGGTGTAAGATGCAATCAAGAAACAGTCATTCTTCCAAGTATCTTTGGCGCTATAGTCATGGTGAAAGCGTTAGTGTTTTTTATCATTTTTTAATTTTATTCTTTAAAATTTTATCTAAAATATATACATATAGTACATATATTTTTTCTGTTTTGGTAGCATAATGCCTGTAACAGCATATTCTGTGTACTACGAGTTATTACAAGGGTATAACGCTATGAAAAATTTTGTTGGAAGATCGAGAAAAAACGATTAATATTCTTTGTTTTTGTATAAATTTTACCTTTGTAAGTATTGATTTTATATAACTGTATGAAATTTCTTGTTGTTTATGTAACTATTTGTTTAAACTTTTATGAAGTTTACTCTTGTTTTCTTTTAACAAATTGTATGTTCCAGTTTTTGCGACATTTCTGTGAGAAGGAAAGTATGGCAATCGGTCCTTTTTGACCGATTGCCATATTTTCCCTCTGTTATCTAAAATAGAGCCAAGAAAGGAGAAAATAGGAGTCCATGACTTATACAAAGGTATTACAGTGACAATGTCCATGCTCTCTGATGCGACGAGCACACCTAACGGAATTTAGGCCTAGGGGTCAAAGATAAAAGCAGTATTACGTGCGCCTAACGGAAAAACGAACATAACACAAGAGCAAAGCAATCACCATCCATTGCTTTGTTCTTGGATCATCTCTCCGTACCCGCCAATGCAAAGATCGTTTCTCCCGTGGCCTGCAGATACGAGGATAGCCTCTTTTGTGGCGGAAAGTGCAAAGTTCACCTGTCTGTGTCTGTCAGGTACTGTACAAGAATCGCCTCTTCTGCGCCTAACAGGTGCAGGGATGGTTTTTCTCTTCCCGGCTTCGCGTCAATTCTATCGCGATGCAACAAATTTTTTTACTCTCAACTTTAAAATTCATTCCGCATTATTATAATGTAATTATTATAATATAATACATTATAATAAGCACTATAATGTAAGTTATTATAATGTATACCGACGAACTTCTTCGTCATACGAGAAACCGGTTTGAGAGGTTTGAAAACTCTCACCAGCGTAAAAATACGCCGGCGTTTTTAATTTTATTTTTCTTGAGAACTATACATCCTAGACATAAGCAGAATACGCCATCGTCTTCTTCTGTTTTTATTTTACATAGTTATTTTTCATTCGTCTTCGATTTTTAAATAAACATACTGCTTAGATAGAATGGGTCATGGTTAGATTACAATGTAAATTTAAATTACAGTGTAATTGTTGTATTGTACTTGGAAAAATGTTTCTAAGACTAAACGATGTGTTTTGTCAGATTATATAATTAAAAAAAATTACAATCTAATTAAATTTATTCGCCTTAATTAATGTAATTTTTTTTATTATTTTGTTAGTTTTTGTACTAATTTATGCTCTTTTATATTTGTTATTCATCGCTTTCTGTAATTTTTTACATTTTTATTCAACTTTGTTAATTAATTTACAAAATATAATAGTAAGAAATATTGTAAACAAACACACGTGCTTCGTCACGTGACCGCAGAAACCCCTGCGGCAGGTGAGGTTGACGCCATTCTATTTTCCGTGACCTTCTTATGACGTAGAAGCTATCTAAGAAATAAAAAATAATTTAAAATATTAAATGTTTTCCATTATTTATAAATATTATTTCAGTAAATAAATTCATTTCTCATTGTTTAATTATATACCATTAATTAAATTTAAATATATTAAAATAATGAAATTATTATTATTATTATAATCATAAAATTCATCAAAGTTATCAAAATAAAAAATATACAGGTAGATAATACTTTCTAATTATTATTGTGTAATATTTAATAAGTTAATTTTTTTCTTTTTGTAATATATAAAATATTATTTGTGTATATAAAAAATAGTTACTATTGTGATCTCCAGATGGCACCAATGTAAAAGTTTGAGAACTCTTCCCCGGTGTTTTGTTTTATTTTTTTTTTTTTTTAGAACAATACATCCTAGACATAAGCAGGTTACACCAGCGTTTTCTTCTGTTTTTATTCTACATAAAATGCAAAAAAATATACTACTATTTTAAAATAAATTTGTCATTTTCGATTTTTTAACGTTTTTACGTTCGTTACATCGATTACGTTCTCACTTTTTTTCAGTTATTCAAGTAATTCAATATAATTCAAAATTTGAAAATACACAATTCTCAGTGTTAATATTTTTATGAACCAAATGTATAGTAACATTTTTTTCTATTTTTTATGTTAAATGATTTTTTTCTATTTTTTTTTATTAATGTTTAATAAAAAAAGAGGTTGTAAAAGTGTGTGTATGAATATTGTAGCTGTTTTAATGCAAACACAAAAATTCACACTACAATGTATTAACGGGTAAAAAAGTAATTTAAGCAGGTTTTCAGTTTAAATTATCGTTAAAACATGGCATACCTATAGCTTTAGTCGTAAATCGTAAATTTCCATTAAAATCTTTAACCACCAAAATTTAGTACCATCAATCCCCCAATACACAAACCTCCCTGAAAAAACTTCAGAAGTTTTTGGCAAGCAGAGGAATTATTAAGCTTCAATTAGGGTGAACAAAATCAAGCCTCTCACATATACATTAATATTCATATAAACAGGAAATAAAACACAATTTTTTTTTTTTTTTGCATTTCTCGGAGTTTCAAAGTGTCTCGAGTCCAAAAATTATAAATCTTAGGAGTCATTTTTTGACCTATCGCCACATCTCTCTCATATATGACACGGTTGGGAAAGTAAAAATGAACAAGATTTGAATTTGTTTAAACGTGATCTTTATATAACAGAATTAAAAACATTACAAATGTTCCATCATTTAATATCTTACATTACTAATGCAAATGTACTTATAGAAATGTATTTTTTGTATAACAATATTTATATTTTTTTACTTTTTTATATTTTTTTTACTTTTTTTATTTTTTGAATTTCTTAATCCACAGTTTAAATCTTTAAAATTTACAACAAAACAATGTTTTTAAATAGATCTTCGGTCCTGGCTGAAAATTATATAAGAGAAAATTTTTTGGTCCATACTTAGCAAAGCTTTAAGATCCTTTTTAAGTGAGAAAACTTTAAATGTTTCACATTACTTAAGTGATTCATATCACTTTTTGTCAATTCAGAAAAATTACTGAAGCTAACAGTTGCATTAATTAGTAGTAATTTACTGATATTTTGTTCATTTTTTAGAGTAAATGAATTTAGAACAGCTTGAAAGGTTTCTCTATTAGAATATACACAATTTAAAAGAGCTATACAATCGTGTTCGTTTATATCTGTCGATACAGTATAAAAACAAGCTTCTAACCTGAAATTTTCACAGTCGACTCGATACATATTAAGGCATTGGCTAGCAAAAACAAGAATCCAAGAATGAATTAAAATGATTGCTTTTATGTAATATTTCATGATTAAAACAAAAATAAAGATTGGTCAATTAACACCTTAAAGTTGTAAAAGCTATAAAGCAATATATCTTTATCCATTTGTACAAAAAATAAATACATAAATCTAAAAATCATTTTTAAATTATATATTTGAAACAACACATTTTAATTTATGAAGTTTAGATTTTTTTATTATAAAGTTACATATTGTTTTTAACTCCCAAAATGATATTTTTACGCCAAACTAAAAAAGAGTAACCAAATTGGGCGCAAAGTAGCCAAAACTTGGTAAGCTGGAAAAAATACTTAATAAAACTGAAATTGGGAGGCGACCGAAAAAAAACAAAATTAAATTATGATAATACAAATTGTGAAAATTATAAAATTTTTGATAATTGTATTAATATAACATTCAGGAATTGACATGGATGCACTTTTTAAGTATTACTATGTGAATATTTTATATTATGAAGAAAATAAATTACAGAATCGAGAACATGTCGTAAATTGCCAAATTTTTGATAATCCACCCATTATTTTTTCGCTTGCTTCATTTCATGCAGAGAAAACATTTATGTCTAAACTATCAGCAAAGAATTTTGATTCTTTCTATAATATTTTGAGCAATGTCAATTTTTTATATTAGGTGATCGAGTTAAGCCTAACACAGGACTATTTTACACATGAATTTTATTTTTAATTTTTTATGTGATAATCTAACGAAACTATCTGTTAAATCTTAAAATCTTAATAATTTATTTAATAATTTATTGAAATAAATAACAATATTGATAAAAACTACTATTTTGAAATTTAATAAAAACTATAAGGAAAATGTGTTGTAACTGAAAAGTAATTTTTTTAAATAATAATAATAATAACAACTCTCCCGTGGTCACCACCTGGTCGTGGTTGGAGAGCCCAGTAATTTTACTGATCCATAGAGCAATGCAAGCTGGAGCACAAGCTCCTGGTAGGGACACCCATGCCAGTAAGGTCTATGGGGAGAAATGAAGCTAAGAGTGACCACATCCACATTCTGTGGAGATATTTATTATGGTAATAACCAGATCTAAATATGATACCGGCTTGGACGTCGCCCGGGTTAACAAGGGCCGCGTTCGTGGGTTAGGCAGAGGCTCACGTTCGAAAAATATGCCACAGTCTCCTCTGATTACCGGTGGCGAAAGCAGTGCCGGCCCAAGCATGGCTACTGCAATGCCCTCAACACATGTGAGGAGTAAGCGGTCAAGGTGGCAGCCTACCGCTATGGGGGACCCGGGTTCGAATCCGAACAGGAATTTTTCGGAGGTTGGTCCGTTCGGGATATGTCGGGCCCCGTCCCTAACCACCCGGTCGCCCCATTGTGGGCCTGGCCGAACCCATAATGGGCCTACTAAAAGAGGCCCTCTTAGTGCCCACAGGGCGGAAAGAGTTAAAAAAAAGGGAAAAAAACACATGTGAGGAACCAACCAAGCCTTGGTGTTTCTGTGGCAATGCATCCACAGACTACAAAGGCTCGAAAACCACGCCAACGGATGAAATGGACAGTAGAAATGAACGAGTTTATCATCCGTCATTACTACACCGTCACAAAACTCGAAACAAACATGACAGCATACAGACAACAACTACACCTAAGATTCACACAACAATATCCTCACCTCACTGTCACCGAACAAAAGGTTGTTGATCAAAAAAGGACAATTATACACAACAACTTTTTTCCACAAACAACACTTGAACTTATCAAACAACAGGTTGCTGATCAAATACATTAACACACAGAAACATTTAACATTAAAGAAGATCAGAATAATCCAGCAACAAGCACCGATTACAGCGCACACGCAACAACTACCACTATTGATACTACAGACTCTTTCTCATCCACCACTGATAACGTAGACATAGATTTAATTAATACGCTTTCAATTATATTTCAGGAAATACTCACTAAATATACAAGCACAGATCCCACACAACGACAACGAATACCAAAAATCAACACGTCAAAGGTAATAGGAAAAACACTAAATTATGTAAACACTCACTTACTACCACACTACATTCATTCAATTTCTACACTCTCAGACTCGTACATTAGTTTATGCTGGGGCAGTCACAGTAGTGACACACCATGGACTGAAAATACAATCATAGACAGATACACACAAAACACAGTTCTATCACAAGCCTACCTGGCACAGAAGAATAGAAACACAAATAAATGACATTAGACAGCAATTAGGCAGACTGACACAATACACTAAAAACAACATAACACCCAAATTAAGGAAACAGCTCAAAAACATTTTCAAGAAAATCAAAAACACACACAAACCACGAACATCACAACACACGCATTACAGAACACGCATATCAATACACGCATATCAAAACAAAAACTCGCAGCCAAAGCACGTAGACTCAAACGATACAAAACATGTACAATATGAAAACAACAAAATAAATTATTCACAAACAATGAAAAACTCTTCTACAGACAAATCAGTATCAAAACAAACACTGATACACAGCACAGTGGCACACCAACAGAAGAAGAACTCACAACTTACTGGTCTTTTCTTCGGTCCAGTGCTGTCACACACATTGCTGATGCAGGCTGGATCGAGGAGGAGAACAGAAACTTGCACAACATATCAACTATGCTCTGTGCTGAAATAAACATACACGATGTCCAATACACTGTTAACAGAACACACAACTGGAAGACACCTGGTGTAGACAACATTCGCAATTTCTGGTACAAAAAATTTATATCACTGCACCAGGAACTAGCTAAACACCTAACACACATCATCATCAATCCACAAGACATGCCAAATTTTCTTACTCAGGGCATCACCTACATGAAACCTAAAAATAACAATACCACAGACCCCACACAATACAGACCAATTACATGTCTTCCAACACTCTACAAATTATTGACATCCTGTATCACAAACAAAATATACAAACATATTGAAGAACACGACATTCTAACGGAACAACAAAAAGGTTGCCGTAGAAATCACAGGGGATGCAAAGAACAGTTACTCATGGATTCAGTCATTCTACGGCAAGCACACAAACAACATAGAAACATACAATGGCATATATAGACTACAGAAAAGCATTCGACACTGTTCCACACAGTTGGCTGCTGCATATTCTACACATGTACAAAATACATCCATCACTCATTACATTCTTCCAAAACACTATGCAGCACTGGAGAACAACACTACATCTCAGGGTTCATAACACTACCATACATAAGCAAATTAAATATTTATTAGACGAAGAATTTTTCAAGGAGATTTCTTTAGTCCTCTCTGGTTCTTCTTAACCCTGAACCCTTTATCTAATACGTTAAACAATACGCAATATGGTTACAATATCAGACATGAAAAAACAACACAGTTTATTTACACTGTCACATCTCATGTACTGTACATGGATGACATAAAACTTTATACATCCACAGAAAAACAACTTCATCAACTCCTACAAATCACACATTCATACACCAAGGACATACAAATGGAATTTGGCCTAGATAAATGCAAAACAGTTCACATAGAAAAAGGAATTCTGAAGAAAGAAGATTTTGCACTCGGAAATGGGGACGTTATTGAATCCATGAAAAAGTGTGAGTTCTACAAGTATTTAGGATTCCAACAGGCCAAACTAACAGAACATGCACAAATAAAGCAAAGATTAATTAAAGATTACCAAAGTACGTTAAATGCTATTCTCAGAACACAATTAAATGCAAAACACACAGATAAAGCAATAAACATGTGTCATCCCAGTACTCACATATTCTTTTGGAGTTATACATTGGACTCACACACATCTCGAGCAACTCCAAAAGAAAACAAGAACAACACTTACTAAGCATAAACAACATCATCCTAAATCCGCCATAGAAAGATTAATCCTTCCACGTAAAGATGGCGGACGTGGCCTGATTGACATAGTTAACCTTCACTACAAACGAATACAGTCACTGCGAGAGTTTTTCCACAGAAAACAAGAAACATCACAGTTACATAAAGCAGTAACTCTAGCAGACTCGAATAACACACCATTAAATGTACACTCACAACATATGGACACAACACAACATATAAAAAGCATAGACACCATTAAGCAATCGTGGGCTCGAAAGGCACTCCATGGCAGGCATCCTTACGACCTGGCCCAGGATTTTGTTGACAAAACTGCGTTAAACAGCTGGTTAGCTCGGGGATGCCTCTTTGGGCAGACGGAAGGATTCATGATCGCCATACAGGATCAGGTCATAAGTACTAAAAACTACAGAAAACACATACTCAAAGATGCAACACTCACAAATGACACATGCAGAAAATGTCACGTCATGCCAGAAACTATACAACACATCACCTCTGGTTGCAAGCTCTTGGCACAGACAGATTATTTACATAGACACAATCAAGTAGCATATATAATATACCAAGAGCTTGCAAAGAAACACAAATTATTAGACATCCACGAACAATACTACAAGTATATTCCACGGACAATATTGGAAAACAACACACACAAAATGTACTACGACCGATCCATAATCACAGATAAAACAATTTACCACAACAGACCAGACATCCCACTCATTAACAAACACAATAAAATCACATACATTATAGACATATCCATTCCAAACACTCACAATGTACAAAACACATTCACTGAAAAAATCAGCAAGTACACAGAACTCGCCCAGGAAATAAGGCATCTGTGGAGGATGATAGGGTGCTAATTGTACCTGTTGTTCTCTCCTCTACAGGTGTGATACCACACACACTACATAAAAGCCTGGGCACATTACAATTGAATAGAAACACATACATTACACTACAGAAGGACACTATATTGAATACATGTCATATTGTGAGGAAATTCCTGAATACAGACACACACGCACAGATACATTTCTTTAATTTTTGTTTTGATCACTATGCTTTTACTTTGGTCCGGCATAGTACACAGCCACCAGTGTTAACCGAGTATATCTCACTTAACCCAACGTAATAATAATAATAATAAACGTTTATTCACAAAAAGGAAAGAGTTTCCCTGTTAAGGGGGTTTTACATTTAATAGGGAAAATTACAAAGAAAGGTTGAACAGTTTACATATATAAATAATAACAGTTATAACATTAATTACAAGTATATTTTTGTTGGATAATTACAATCAAATCCTTAATGTTATTAATAGAGATAAAACCAGTTATATAGTAGTAATGAACAATGAACTATTAAGTTAGGTTTTTCAGTAATTTTGATAAAGTAATTATATAATTTATATAAAACTTTTTTATTATCTTTGTTGATCATTCTAAGTTCAAGGAGTGATTTACATTGAATTTTTCGTTTAATATCAAGTGAGTCGTGCACATTTGTTAAACCTTGACAATCCTGTATCAAATGGTAGAGTGAGAGTTTTTCGGAATTGCACCAAATACCATGATTATTTGCAAAATTAATATAGGCTAACTCTTGTTGATATAGATAGAATATTTATTAAGGCACACATTTAAATTAATTGATTTAGATATATATGGTTGTGAACATGGAATATGGAGCAGATTGGTCCAGGGATGATATTTACTCTGATTTCAACTTGTTTGATCCTTGTTAATAGACTTTGGAGTATATAAAAAATAATTGTATATTGTGTTTGCAATGACGACTTTTTTACTGTCTGACATTTTAGGCATCTCACCCCAAATATCCGGGTGAGATGTCAAATGCCATTAGGGTAAGATAACAAATATAATCGCATAAAATTAATTTTCGAATATTTTAACCAAATTTAATTAATTGCATATGTAGTACAAAGTACTTCATAGTAAGTATAACAGCGCAGTATAAGTATTGTTAAGTTTTCGCCCGTCCTAACGTGCTCTATAGCTAGCTGAAAGCTCTTTTCAGTCCAAAAACCTTTTTCAGAAGTCCTTATATAATTTCTATGCATATCCTGCAATAAAACGAGAAAACAAAAATTTATTAAAAATAGGCATATTGGAATTCAATTAACAAAAGATAGGCATGTTACCCCAGGAAAATGTGGCATCTTTCCCATTTGTCGGGGTAAGATGCCTAGCGGAGTCACGTGTTCTAGCGTGTCCGATCGGGATCGGCGGTAGCTCACAATGGAAACTTTAAAACCTTAACTACATCACACATTAATTGTTTTTCGCAATTTTTAATAAATTCTATTTTAACTTTTAGTTTTAAAATGATTCTAGAAACATTTCACAACAAAAACTTCCTTCTTATCTTGCTTTTATTCTTCTCAGATGTAGAAAATGAGATAACGGTAGCAAACTACAGCTTTCCGCACTCAATATTGGCCCAACGATTTATCATACAAACACATGACAATATCTGACGTCACCGTTTAAAAATATCAAAAAGTAGGCATCTTCTCCCGCTTACCATCTTACACCAAATCACTCTATATGTTGCAGTCAAAACCAGTTTTTAGTTAGAACGCGTTTTAACTAGTTGAAACTAGCATATACTGAATGTCTTTGTTATAACTAGAATTTACTGCTAGTCAAAAATGAATTTGAGTTAAAACTAGTTTTAACTAGACAAAACGAGTTTTAACAAAGACATCCAGTATAAACTAGTTTCAACTAGTTAAAACGCGTTCTAACTAAAAACGGGTTTTGACTGTAACATATATTTCAAAATTTTACCTAGAATCGTACTATAATTGTTTCTTAAATTAATTTATCAAAAATCCATTTATTTATAAGTCGGTTAGTCCGAAAAATCCAACGGAATCAAGTAAAACAGGAAATAATTTCTGGGTTTCTTAGCCGGTTCGAATGCAGTCACATACTTAGAATTGTAGGTCACTGAAGAATCACTCCCCACGTGACGTCACATCCAGCAGTGCTTTCAATTTAGCTGGATCCAGCGCGAATGTATTTTTGGTGCAATAAAGTGTTATCTATCTAACCAGCAATTTATGTTTTTTTTTTTTTAAAGAAATAATACTTAAACTTTTATTGTTTAGACTGGTCGTTAGACTAGGAGTTTTACTGATTTATACTATAAATCAGTAAAACTCCTTACACATTAAGGTAGTAAACTTAACTTTGGTTCGGTTTAACACTTGAGATAGAGATAATTAACTTTAAATGTTTAGTTAAATTATAATTATAATGTAATCTTTAAGTTAAATAATAGCAAAGGTAATTCTACTCACTAATTTATATTAATACTAGCAGGTAGGCCGGCGTTGCTCGGGCAGAAGTAATGATAGCGATAATTAAGATTATTAAGTTATAGTCACAGAAGAAAAAGAGTAATTTCATCAACAAACTAAGTATTTCGAAAGAAAGGTCAAATTTGAAAATCGAATGTTCTAATATTGTTCGATTTTCACGACGTGTTCTGATTATATCGTTCGATTTTCATCGAATGTTGTAAAGAAGAAAGGTCGAGAAAAACCGATCTAATCTGTTTAAATTTGAAAATCGAATATGTTCTAACATATTACTCTTTTTCTTTTTTCTTTTTTTTCCAGAGCCCGTAAATCTTGCACGTCGCTTTCTCTTGTTCTCCATTGTTACTTAACACTTCCATTGTTGACACTTCCATTGTTACTTAACACTTTGGTACTTAAATTTAGTACCCTAACTGTGTACCAGATTTCAACTTTCAACTCCTAACCGTTTTAGCGAAAATGAAGATTATTACGTTACAGTCAACCTTACCCGTTTTCATAGAATGCAAGAATTAGGTCCTCCCTGTTTCCAGACTAATTACAAAATTTTTAGATGGGTCTAAAAATATGTTCGATTTCCCGCAAAAACGAAAAAAACTGCATCTGCGTCTTGACCGCTTTCTCTTAACACTTCCATTGTTGACACTTCCATTGTTGGCATTTCCATTGTCACTTGACACTTCCATTGTTGATGGAAGTGTTAAGCCTTAATCCTGTCCCTCTGCCCATGAGGAGGTATTTCGAAAAATCCCTTCTTAGTGTGCGTTCTCGTGACGTACCCTAACTGTGTACCAAATTTCAACTTTCAACTCCTAACTGTTTGGGCTCTGCACTGATTATTATTATTATTATTATTATTATCAACTCGTCTCGATTATATATATATAGATATTATAATAATGTAAGGCCGGATAATCAGTGGCTAAGTGGCTATCAGTCTTACCAGTGTTCTTATATAGGCTCTACATATCAGTCTGTAGTTATTTATAAGTAATTTAATTATTAGTGTTAGTAAAGTAGTGAGTAAGTAATTAGTAGTAGTCTAGTAGTTAGTTATTATTATCACAATCATCAATCACATACATTCATATCATCATATATCTGATACTCATTAATTTAATTAACTATTTAACTAACTAGATAGTCTCAGTTTCTCACTAATTTTCACAAGAAAATTGCCAAGCCTAGCCCACTAACCACTTATAGAATAAAAGTTAAAAACTCTTATTTAATAGAATTAGAGTAGAAGTTATAAAATATTAGTCTTGTCTTGAATAAAGTATTTTAAAGGATTAAATAAAATTAAATCAATTACTTCTGTTATTTTTTTGACTTTTCTGGAAGTAGGATCTCGAGAAACAAATGGTATTGTATTGATGGTGTCTCCCAACCTACTTCTTAATGAACTGCATATATATCCCGCTGCGGAGAGGGTCCTTTCTGCCTCTACGCTAGTTGGTTTCAGGGTCATCAAATAATCATAAATCGTTTCGTCACGTGATTCATTGACGTCACAACCGACCGTAAATTAGAATTATGCACCAGGACTAGGAGAGGAATTACTTATTTTATTTAGCGCGAAGTCACTTTATTTAGCGAGAGCGGAAAGTCAACTGGCAATTAGATCAGCAGAGGTAAAAGGGCGGGCAGTGCGGTATAGAGAGGGGGGTGTAGCACGTGTCGCAACGTCACGTGTAGCACGAACGGCAACGTCGCTCTTGCCGCCGAGCGATAGCGCACGTAGCAAAGCGGCAACGCCGACAACGTAGACTTTTGCGCCATTATTTAGAAACTTAATTGAGTACTTGCGGATCCTCAGCGCTGGATCCAGCACCTGGTGCTGGATTCAGCAGGCCGAAGAATGCGCTGGATAGCTGGATTGCTGGATGAGGGATCCAGCAATTGCAATCCCTAGTCACATGACACGATGTTTATTGTTAGTCGTACGTGGTCCCCACGCTTTACAGAAAGTTTCTGATTAGTTTATTCGATAGACGAACATAAATTATTTTATATAAATTAAATCCATGTTTAAATAAAGAATATTAACTACTTGGGACGCATGGCCTCCGGAATACATCACCGGTCACGTGACACGCCAAGCAATATACATACAGCGTTAGAAGTCTCGTTAAGAGGAAGATTGTGGGGTGGAAGAAGGGTTTGGCCACGCTTCCATTGGCTAGTGTAATAGATGCACGGACCGACCGGGGAGCAAATGAAAAGTTGGTGCTCATAACTGTCGGAGGAGCCTGCCTGGTGTGACGTGTGGCCATTCGTTTCGGTCCTTCTCGTTCGGCTACAAACGGTGAAAATGTTTCCGCTCCTGTTAATTTTCTTGGCGGTTTCAGTTTCTGCTACGGAAATGGCGCCGATGTGCGAGCCCATCAAAATCGAAATGTGTAAGGATTTGGGTTATAATGTCACTAAAATGCCTAATTTAGTGGGAGACGAGCTTCAACACGATGCCCACCTGAACTTGATGACCTTCCAACCTCTGATACAATACGGCTGTTCGTCCAAGTTACGTTTTTTTCTGTGCTCCGTTTACCTTCCTATGTGTACGGAGATGGTGCCACAGACTATAGGACCTTGCGCTCCTCTATGCGAGGACGTTAAGACCAGCTGTCTACCGGTGTTACAGGAATTTGGTATTTCTTGGCCTTCAGCTCTAGAGTGTAACAAGTTTCCGTCCGAAAACAACGACGTACACACGTGTATGAAGGGACCAAAGCCGACGGGACAAGACCATCACCAATTTCACAGTTACAGTTCGAGACGCTTTGCCGATCGAGGCATTAATGTTAATCCTAGTGAGTAAATAGTATAAAATTAACATGAATCTGATGAAAATATTATTAAGAGACAATCCCTTGGAATTACATAATCAAAATATATGAAACCACGAATGAAATAAACTCCGCTTTTACGATCAAATTAGTTCTTGTTAGAAACTGTAATAAACCGAATGCTGATTATTCATAGGCTCGATATTATAAAATAATATTTCGTTCCTGGAAATGAATAACAAGAATTAGAGCATTTCTCTTAAGAAAAATTCGTACCGATCATAAAGCAAAAATTTAATATAGCTAATTTAATAGGTTATAATTTTTTGGTCCTACTTCATTTTAATTTTATTGTTTTTAATTTTTCCTTGGAGGACTTGCATGACCAATGGATGAACGCCGAATAATAAGAAATTATGGGACAAAAATACTGAAAGTTCAAAACTGTCAACTCAGGTTTGTGCTGTTAATAGATGCATTCCAATCCTCCTGAATTTAGCAGTTTTATTATTTTGTTTATCGTTCAGAATACTGTTCTCAAAAAGTTCACCTGAACACCATTTACTCTGTTAATTATTTTATTGTATCCCTTCTGTACTCTGTAGAATAAAGTTTCTTCTTGTGAAATATAATCTTGTGTCTCTACTAATCATTTATAATAAGTGATTGCATTCACACAACCGGCCAAACTCACGTCCGAATCCCCAGAGCAGCAGCTGACCTGATTATCTTTCCTGTAGTTTGGCTGTCACCACACGATTAACTCACAACAATCAATTTCTTATCGCTAAAGACAATTGGATACATTTTAATCACAAAATTCGGTACAGTAAATGATTATTTTTCATATAAAATTTAATAAAGTGGATTAGTTTATTTATATATGGCAACGCGATACGTGGACGATCTGCGGAGTGGGGTGCCTCCAGGGAGGACTTTCTATAGGAAATTGGTCTCTATTTACCTGTTACAAACGTGTAGAAAACCAAGAAAACTCCACGTGGCACGAACCCACGAACAACTAACTACCAGCATTCGGTGATTTTATTTACTAGAAGGCCATAAAATTTAGTCAGGGGGAAAAATCGTTGTCATTAAATTTAAGCAAAGTATAGTGAAAATGAATAAAATATTGTCGTTAATTAACGCTACTATTAATAATTGGGCTGCAATTTAAAAAAGAAAAAAATTGTACACCGATAAATTCCCACTGTCGTCCATGTGTCCGTCTGTCTTTCCTTAATCTCGAGAAAGGAGTTAAGTAGATGAAAGTAGAGAACAAATATGGAAATCTCAGGGACAGGAACCCTCGCTTAACTATACAAAAATAACCGATGTAACCTGGAAGTCATGTTATTTGAATTCAAAATTTTCCCCTGAAAGGAATTAAATAGATGACTGACACGACTCCATTGCTAACGGAAAAGTATGATGTACAGGGTCAAGACTACTAATTTGAGGTGGAGAGCATATATTTTAAATTAAGTAAATTTAAAATGTGATTAAAAGTTGCAATCCAGCATTGTGGCATGTCACAATAAATATTTGTTCGTTTACTAAAAAAATAAATATAACAAATAAAAGGAAACTAAAAGGAAGTATATTTATACAGTTTCCCGGATGATATAGAGTTAAAGGATGTAATAATATCAAATTTCCTTACTTAAATTATATCTGGTTTAAAAATTAAGCATTATATTTCAAGAAGTGAAATAAAATATACATAAAAAATTTCTACATGTCCCTTACAGAGGGGTGTCCGTATATTGGGCACATGTGGCACATGTCCCGTTTTTTTGTATAGGTTGTCCTTTTCATAATTCCCGAGGAAACCCAAATTCCATAATCAACAAACAACAGAAAATTTATGATTTTTACCCTCTTTTGCAAATATAAAAGAAACTAAGGTCATAATAAACACAAATGGCAAATATTAAAATACTTTTTATAGTTTAAAAAAAATCCAGCAAAGTGTTGCTTAACTTTCCCAGCAAGAGTTAAAAATCGTTGGAACCATCTGTTTTATTTTAAAAAAGTTTTTATGTTATTAATAATGATAAAATGGCAAAAAGCTTGATGTTGAGAGTAGAGAGTAATATAAAAAAAATTACAAATGTTAAGAACGAGTTCGAAAAACTTCGTTAAGTTTGATCGCACTCGACATACGACATTTGACCCGTTCTATTTTCCACTTCCTCAACCTTTAACCACCAAAATTTAACAGAATCAATCCCCCTATTACACAAACTCCCTGCAAAATTTCAGAAACTCGACAAAAAGCACAGAACTTGTTAGGCTTCAAATTGGGTGAACAAAATCATGCCCCCCCTACACACACGAACACACAGGGGGAAAAACCAATTTTTGTATCGTTATTTCTCGACGTTTCCAGGTTCTCTGAGTCCAAAAATGTAAAAATATTGAGCGAGGGTCTTTTTAATCGAGCGCTATACTTGCTCTCTGTTATATACAACAGCCAGAAAAGTAAAATATTCAGGTTTATAAAAATATTATGACACTAGCTCTAACATAAAAAAATTTGTGTGGCGTTATCTGTTATGAGTCTATAGGAATAATATCTATTGTGAGATATTACAGGAAATCCTCGTTAATTCGAACTCGGATAGTTCTAAATTCCGTTAGTTCGTAACTGTACTTCTGTCCCGGCCACGGGTATAGGGATTTACACGTTAAGGAATTCGGTTAGTTAAAAATTCGGCTACTACGAAATTAGAAGTGAAAGTTCTGTCCGAACTGTGATAAGAGTATGTTAACTCGTTCGTTAGATCGAAGTGACTTCATATTGTAAGAAAACAGTAGACCATGAACAACTGTAATCTGGTCAATCTGGCTTTGCTTTTACAGTAACATACCCATGGACTACTCTTTTTTCTGTTATCTCACGGCTGTATTTCGGAATCGCAAAATTGGGCTACGAATAGCAGATTGAGATATTTGTAGGGCTCTAGGCTTTGGGTAACTTACTACTTTTTTGACCACTTTAAAAACAATTTCGTCTGTATTTGGAGAAATTCTGCTTTACTTTTTATAAAATCTATCTGGCAACCTGTGAGGTTCTCACCAGGCAAGTGCTGGTTACCTTCACTTTTATATTATTGTTATTAATTATTAATTAACAAAAATAGTGTTCTGTATATGTAGCCATGTATGCTTAATAAATTATATCAGTTACGTGGCATTTGACATATTGTACAGATATATGTAAATCTTGGATAATTCGAAGTCGCGATTATTTCGTCCCCTTAATTTCGAACTAACGAGGATTTCCTGTATTAAAAATACTTTTATATTATTAACTATTATAGAAAGGTAAAAAAGGTTTAATTTTGAGAGTAGAAACGAGTCTGTAAAAATATTGTAAATGTCAATAGAGTAAAATTTTTATTAAGCCAGATCCTATTCGAGATATGACACACAAAACCCTTTAACTGCCAACCCCTCAAGTCCCGTACTGCAAAATTTAATAGAATCAATGCTTGTTATATACAAGTTACCACGCCAAATTTCATTTTTTAATTTTTTCCATACTTAGATATTAAACTTTTCTCTATCTTTTGGAGTACAAGGGGCCTCAGATATGCAAAATACCGGAGAGTCAAATATAACACAATTACAATACATTCCGCGCTATGTTGATAACAGCCGGAAAAGTAAAATACTGTAGAATAAGATTCAAAAAATAGTTTTAAGATATGTGGAAAAAATTACTCTTGGGGCCGAACAAACAATGCATCAAATGCATCATTTTTATACAATCAATTGAATTCTATTAGGATTGGTGGGCAATTTAGTAGGCAACTGCGCTTACAGATGGCGTGAGTGATACGATCCATACTATGTAATTTACATAGTATGGATCGTATCACTCACGTTACTTTCCTGACTGTTATATATAACAGATGGAAAGTATGAAGAGAGGTCAAAAAATGACCCATCCAAGAATTTTGCATATTTGTATCGGAGCCCTTGAAACGTCGAGAAATCCAAAAAAAAATGTTGGGAGTTTTTCTGTATGTATGGATAGTAGTGTTTTTAGGGTTGCACGATTTTGTTCAGCCGCTTTAAATCTTAATAATATAATTCTTAACTTTAATTCTGAATAAACCACTGAATACTGGTATTGGTCGCGGGTTCAGGCCTCATTAATGAGCTGACAATGTGAAATTTTCCGGGTTTTTATACTTGTCAAATAGCGGTTAATTTACCATAGGATCAGAGAACAGTGTATCGAAGAACGCAACACATGGGAGATTGCCAAGAGCATTAGCACATCTCCCATGTGTTGTGTTGCCTCACCCAATCAAAACGAAACTTTAACTTTAATTTGTCACGAATTGTACAAGTAATTACTTCATCATACAGAAACAAAAGAGTTACCTCTTTTGTTTCTGTATGATGAACTAATTTCTATAACAATTTAATTGAACCAAAGAATCGTATGGGTCTTTTAATCAAGTATTTTTTGTAATATGACTTTAATCAGAACATTCTATGATTTGTGATATTACTAAACTATATTATCTGCAAGTTACATTTAAAACAAAGTATTTATTAAATTTATTGATAGTTTATCATGTCAACGAGATAGATCTTAATGGTTTAATCTTAGGATAACTAAGAATATTAAGAAATACAGTATTACAGTATAAATTTTTTAAATCGTTATAGAAAGTTCTTGGGATTAAAATATGAAATAACTTTACGATCAAGTCAAAAAATATTAAAAATATTCCAACAACATGCAATAAAAACATTTGTACAACATACTGCAACATAATCAACATTGTTCACTCCTTAAAGTTAAAAGGGCGTCTGTAGAAATATTCTTTCGCCATCTATTATCAAATTAACGTGTACAGTACATAGGTCCTTGAATGTTATCAAAGTCATTAGCGAGGTTGAGGCCAAAGTTTTAAACGCGAAAACGCGTACGTCGAACGTTCAGCGCCGCTTTCCTGTAAGCCTAGAAGTTTGACAATGGCGTTTGGAAAGTCAGTGGAATCATGCTCGACATTCTAAACGCCATTGTGAAACTTCTAGGCTTACAGGAAAACGGCGTTGAACGTCCGACGTACACGTTTTTCGCGTTTAAAACTTTGGCCTCAAGCCACGCCATTGATTTTTGTACGTTATCGAGTTCTCGATTAAACGCATATTAATCGAGAATGAATACTGTGCCTTAATTAGCGTTTCAGGTGTTCTAGATTTCTGGGATTGTCCCGGATTTTTACTTTCCCAGCTGTTATAAACACAGAAAAAGTATTGTAATCCGGCAAAAAAAAAAAAAAAAAAAAAAAAAAGATCCCCAAGCAAATTTATATCTTTGGACTCAGAGATCTTGAAACATCCAGAAACGCAAAAAATTCGTGGAATTTTTCTGTACGTATGGTTGTTAGTATGTGTATACGTATGTGTGAGGAATGATTTTTGTTCACTTACTTTGAAACTTAATTAATAACTCCTGTCTTTTATCAAAATTTCTGAAATTTTGCAGGGAGATTTGTGTATTAGGGAAATTGATGTTATTAAATTTTGATGGTTAAAGGTCGAGGGGTGGGGAGATAAAGGAGGTCGCGTGTCGTATCTCGAGTGGAGTCGACATAGGACAATTTTACTTATTAGCATTTCAATTTTTTATAAAGCCATCATTGCCCTCAAAATTAAGCTTTTTGCTATTTATAATAATTAAGAATATAAAAGGTTTTTAAAATAAAATATCATAACAGATGGCGCCATACTCAGTTTTAAATATTGACGAGAAAGTTAATCAACTCATTGTTTGATTTTTAAACTGAGCATTTAAATAGCACTCATTTTTAATTAGTTCCAATTCATTCTGCTAACTTTTTTATGCCAGTTTAAAAGGATTCATCAAATCTTTTATCAGGAGAGATACGCTATTATTTAAGATCTTCGTAATACTATCACCGATTCTCGATTACTTGATAAGAACTTAATAGATATCTAAAGTTCATCTCTGTATCTTTATATACAGATTAATTTCATAACGACAATATTTTTAGCCATTTTTTCCTGAAGTTAAGGCTTAAATTTACACAATTTTTAACGTTTATGCCAATTAGTAAGTATATTTTTCGTTTTTGATTATTTATGATAAAATTGATGAAGGGCCAAAGTACAGTGAACTTTCCATTTGCTCCTTGCTATTCGTTATGTACAGTACAGTACGTGTTGAAGTCTCGATGTAATAAAAGACTTATCTCAGTCGTTGGAGACTTCGCTATATACAGACTACGCTGCTGTAATTTGATGGAATTTCAGCTCTTTCCTTATCAATTAATTTTATGAACAATTTATCATGATTTTTCAGTGGTTTATCCGTGTTCAGTGGTTTTTATCCACACGAACCAGGTGGGTTAACTCATTTCACTACTCATAAAGAGCATTAGTGTTATAGAAAAACCATTATATGTATCAGTTAACATTTAATTATATTTATTACTAAGTATGAAACTGTCACTTACTCAAATCAAAAATTTTCTATTTTTGTCATATGACACTAGTGTCTACTAGCAGAGCCAGATTTACGCATAAGTTAAACAAGCTACAGCTTAGGGCAGGCCTCACGTTACAAGTGGTCTTGTTCTGTTCATAAAAATAGTTATAAATTTGAGTAAATTTCATAAATTTATAAAAAATATATAATGTCATATATACTACATTCCGTCGTCTCAGTATATCAGTAGCTTGTAATAGAGAGATGTATAATTGCTGCTTCAAAATATCTTAATATCCCAATATGGAAGTAACTTGTTATGTCGGACTTTTTCTCTGCGTAGTATTCCATCATGTGCAAGAAGTCATAACTCCTGATTGTGAAGTTCTGAAAAAGTAGTCCTACTACCACCCCTACCGCAGTGATTGAGCAATCTCTACGTAAATATTAACATTTTTTGAGCATCCTGTACTGGTTTTTTTCTGTATTATACTGTGGTGATAATAATGATGGAATAGAAAACAATTAGTTCTTTGTTAGATTTCAGTAAAAATTCTTCAGAATTAATTACACAGATTTGAACTGAAGCACAAAATAGCTTCTTTTATCTATTTAAAGGTACTGTACACCTTACCTTAAATTTGTAAAATGAACAATGCTTGGGAAATGTTAAACAATTTCCTGCACTTAATCACAATTCCCTTTAACGTCTTTCATTTCATTATTTACACTTTGCATACGAACAATGATGACTCGTAATGAATTGCTTCGACTATTTAATAATGTTATAATAGAAAACAGGATGACATTTTTGTCAGCTTCATAATAAAAAGGAAGAAATGAAAATGAAAACTACTTCATACTATTAGGAAAGTAGTAAGAGCGTGGACAATAGTAGTGACTGACAGACAGAAACAAGATTCGATAAAAAATAGAACATGTTTTACGTTTTGACTGAAGCATTGTAAGGTCCTTTTGTATTGCTTTTTTCTCTAGAGAACCGAAAAATTAATTATTTTTTAGTAAAAATTTGGTTCGTTTCCTACTTTAATCGATCCAAATCATAAACCCGATGTAGGGGATGTAGAGTAAACACGGAAGTGTATATTAGAAGAAAGGAGATAATGCAGTATGATATTCTAAGTCTCATATTAGAGAGTGATGATGTTTCTGTTTTTTCTTAAGTAAAACCAAATGTTTCTAAGAGAAATCAGGCTCTTAATATAAGAACCTACGACGGTCAACAATGGAAATTTTTTGTTCCGTCAGTGGCCGTTCTTAAGAGGTTTGACTGCATTTACTGATGCTTGTACTTTAAAATAGATTATCAAGTGATTAGATATATAATCATTCGGCCATGACCAAAATATTATATGACATAAAATGTTTATTTAACAATGGATGAGTAAACGAGAGTAGAGTAATTCGAAATAGTATGGTACTTGTCATGACAGGATATACGTGTGTCACGTGTAGTCTGTCGTTTAGGGCGTATGCGCTGTTTTTATTCGTGTATCCTGTTATACTATTTATATACTATTTCACTTATCTAATAATCGATTTTAGATAATCAGATGTTTTAGTAGATCAGGGCTATTTGAGTTGTATCCTGCATAAAATGGCCTAAAATTTAATCTTTTATTTATCGATGCCAAGAGGAAAACCCAGTTGTAGGCCTTTGGGTCAAGCATATATAGGGCCCCAAGCCAATAATATATATAATAAAATTGTGAAGTTTAGAAAATTAAAAGCTTGGCAGGCCCTGTAGTGATTGACCCAAGGTTCGTCTCACCTCTCTCGGACCGCAATTAGTATTATTAACAATTTCATATCGGAATATATATGAATAGTGAGGATAATAATATCAGAAGTTTTAGATCAAGGTTATTTTTTTCTGTGAATAGAAATAGGCTAATAAAAACATTTAAATAGGACACAAGGAATCCTTTTATTTAATTTCATGAATAAAGTCTGTGAAGATTGTAATGATTGAAGCTTATTCTTAATTACAGTAGAACTCCGATTATCCGAACGCAGATTAACCAAAATGTCAATTGTCTTTTCTTTCTGTCCCACTGACGTCATACCGCAATTCTCATACGTCACGCGAATGCATTCTCTATTTGCTGTGACAGACCCAAATGATGAGTAAAATATTATTCGCATATTGATGAATAAAATAAAATAAAAAATACAGTACGTGTATAATACTGTGCTGCTACCCTGTTAATTTCATTCTTTGCGTGTAAGAATGAAGCACACTTATCCGAATTTTCGATTATCTGAATTACCCGCAGAACAAATCAATTCAGATACTCAGAGTTCTACAAGGAAACCCGGAAAATTACACGTAATGTGAATCAGCAGGAGTGCCCAAAAAGTGATGGGGCATATTTGACCTGGCCAATGGGCCAGGTCAAGTAGTTGGTGGCGGGTTCGCGCCTGGCCACAGCCCGTTGGCCAGGAGCGAACCCGCCACCAACTACCAATGTTTAGTGATTTTATTTATTCGGCCACTGTGGGCTAAGTCAAAAATAATATATTTAAACCTAATTTAAAAAATTCAGATCACGAAGAAGGGTAACTAATACACGAAACAAATTTTAAAGATATTTACGAGAAAGTTAACACGTTTATATGAATGTACAAACAACATGAGAGATTTATGTCTCAAACGATTTGAAAGATGTCACATGACGTTGTTGATTGTAATCGCTGGCAATTCTGCTTGTTTTATCAAATAATAAGCATTTGTTTAAAGCCTGCACCCAGTCACGTGTAAAAATATTCGAAACTTTTTGTTAACACATCGGTTCATGTAAGGACTAAAGTACTTAATCCGTTTGTTTGCCGCTCATTAAAATTACCCTAATTTAAATTAAATTTTTTACAATAAAATATTGTGACGTAATTAAATTTTGTAAGTTGATCTTATTTAACGAAACCAGTTCAACAATTTTTTCGTATCCTATTTTTAAAAAATCCAGCAAAGAGTTACGTAAGCCTCTAGGCAAAAAATTTAAAATTCTCGTGGTGCCATCTCTTACATTTTATTTTAAAAACTTTTTATATAATTAATTATTATAAAGTGGAAAAAATCTTAATTTTGGCAGTTTTTATAATAACTGTAAATCCTGATGAAGAAAATCTCCATTAAATCTGATCCTACTGGACATACGACACGTGACTACCTCTATCTCTTCACTCCGTCGACTTTTAACCACCAAAATTTAATAGCATCAATTCCCCTAATGTTCAAACCTCCCTGCAAAATTTCAAAAATGTTGAAGAAAAGCACAGCAGTTATTAAGCTTCAAAGTGGATAAACAAAATTCTGACAGCCCGACACACGCAATCGCTAACATTCATACATATAGAAAACATCCGCATTTTTTTCATTTTTCGACGTTTGAAGGTACAAATTGTAAAACTATTGGAAAGGGGTTCTTTTTTTAACGATAGCCATACTTTCTCTTTTTATGACAGCTGCGAAAGTTAAAATTCGGTTTAATTAGTTGACTGTTGCTCTAGAGTGAATAATTGTAAAAATATGAATTAACACGTCATTGTTTGAATTCTTCTATAGGTAAAAATATAAGTAATTGTTTGAATTTTTTATAGGTAAAAGTATAAATAATTGTTTGAATTTTTTATAGGTAAAAATATAAATAATTTGTTCTTGGAATCCTTGAAACAAGCGAATAAATAACACAGATGTGAAAGTAGATGTACTGTAATTATCATTTTAATGTATCTGTATGAAATTTAAAATCCTTCAGCTGTTTCGAAGTTAAATTATTTACACTCGTAAAATTTATTTTTATATATTAAAACGTTAGAAAATTTTCATATTTCTAGAGTTTAACTAAGTTTAAGAACAAAAACTGTACGAGAGAGAGAAAGCTGGGGATTTTTCTTCGAGCCAATACGAAACAATAGTGGTTCCTAAACATAAATTAATGTCATTTTCACTTTTAAAAAAGGCTTCTACGTACTTCATTTGTTCAAAAATATACGGCAAAAAGACCCCACTAAAAGGTAAAAGGGATCGCTCTAATACAGGCCCCCGACCATGTGATTCTAGAATCTGAATGGGTAATTTTACTTTAAAAGTCGCACTAAATCAATGATTTAAGGCAGTTTTAATTGCAAAACTGCCATAAAAAACAGACAGTGACATAATTAAACAACTGGCAAAACAAATAAAACTTTTATTTTTCATTATAACTGGATTATAAACCATTATTCGGCATATATAAAATAATAACTGAACAAAAAATATATATTATATGACCTGAATATATTCATTTCTCTTTCTTTTCCGTTCTTCCAACGAAACATTTCATGGCATTAAATCCTTTTAATAAGTCATAAAATACGGTGTAGGCTCTTAATGGCATTAAGCTAAATATGTTTAAAAATTAGAGAAAATTTAATTTTATATAGGCTATTAGTAAAAACATAATTAGATTTTGAATCAATAAACTTACGCTTTCATCATTGTAATGGCATTGAAATACGATGGAATTATGGCGACTTCTTGATTAGATCTCACCGACGATATTATGTTATCTGCAACATATTCGGAATCCAACAATGGAAAATACCTGAAATTATAATTTTTATATTGTTTAGAATTGTTCTAAAAATATTTTCGATAAAACATTATAACTGTGAAGTATTTTATGCCAGAATAAATGGCGCGTATAGTGGCATAAAAAGTCAAAAATACAAAAGATAAATAATATTTAGGCTAATAAAATGAGGAAATTGTCTACTAGGCTAACAGAGGGACATAATAAACAAATTATAATAGAAATTTATAGAAAATAAGTGAAAAAGCCAAGGAAAAAGCATACCCTCCATCAGCTCCTTCGAACAACCCTGTATTGATGAAGAACGGGGCAATCAATGTCATCTTAATATTTTCACGATTTTCATCTTTCAATTCCAAGTACAGGGATTCATGAGCCGTGATAGCAGCTGCTTTACTGGCGCAATAATCAGATAAACAGTTTATTCCCGAAAATCCTGCCAAACTAGAAATCGTCACGATGTGACCATAATTGGCACTTATCATATCCGGTAGGAAGGCTTTAAATGTCTGAAAATTTACATGAATTATTTATTAATTTACAAAAGTTATTGAACTATAAAATATATTTTTAACAGATTAGTGTTTGCTGTATGATTTAGAAGAATACAAGAATGATAGCGCCAAATATAAAATGATTACATAATTTTAGTCATTTTTAACATTTATAATAACTTACAATTATGATTCTAAGTTATTCCCCATAAACGTAAATAGCGTGTAAAATTTAGATAGGATATTTATTTTCAAAAATAAATGGTTTAATTGAGGTGCTATGCATTAGCAGAACGAATGATGTGGTTTCTTAACGAGAGAATTTACTTGTGGTTATGCAAAAAATTTACTTGTGGTTATGCAATAAAATTTAAATAAGTTTATTTTTGTTTATTTACTGTATTAAATATAAATTTATAATTTTTCTCGGTGATATAAGGAAAAAAATAGCTTAAATATTAGTAAGTAAAATATTTACGCAATTTCCTATTTTAATTTCTCAGAACATATTTACGTTTCGATTTCTAAACAGGTAAAATTGATTTTGTTCAGAATTTAAACTTAGGGCTCGATATTATTGAACGTAGATGAAGTAATTTTCTAATTTTAAAATATTTTTATGTCGATCATATGCATAGAGCAATTTTTATAGATTTTCAAGTGCTGCAGAGCCTAGTGGTACCCATGGGTACAATTAGGCTCTATATCACTCGGAGCAAATTAAGATCTCCGACTGCCCTTCCTTGTTGACGACACATGATCAGTCCACGCCACTGCTAGTCCGCCTTCCCCCCTTTCCACTCGGTACCCTCTTGCATGGCGCCGATAAATAATCCCCTTACGTGGCACACAAGACATATGCTCGTCCTTGTTGCATCTCCTTTTGTTGCATCACTAATACATTTTATTAAAGGATATAAATTCTCAATGGATCAAATTTTCATAAATAATTAAATATTTTTCACATTTTAAAGCTTTCCCATTTAATTTCTCGTTTAAAAACTGCTAGAAACGATTGCTTAATACAAACCTCTGAACAACGACCACTGACGAGAACGTAAAAAAATAGCTATTGTTCGGAGATTATTTCGTATTTATTTGCGTTTGTTTAAATCTCCTAAAAATTGGCCGCTGTTTAGAAGTGGCCGTTGTCTAGAGGTTCGACTGTATTATATTAATTTTAAGATTTTACAATCCAATTCAGGAACACATTCCTTTTTTCGTCATTAATTACTTCACTAAAGCTATTAAAATTAAATTTTTTAACTTACAGTTTAATATTTTTTTTGTATACAAATAACGTTATGACAGAACAAGCAACCTTTAGATGTAGGCGAACGTGACCTAAATCCAAACCGTTACGCGTTACGATCAATTCGAACGAATAATCCTACTAAAACTCACCCAAAAATGCGCTATTACATTAACTTGAAAGGTCTTCTCGATAAGGTGATCGGGTGTATCTAAAAGCTTCTTCCCCGTTACGATGCCAGCATTGTTGACAAGTATAGTGACTGGACCCACTTCTTCCTTCACTTTACGCGCCACAGCGTAGACTTTCTCTCTATCGGTGACATCACACACATACGAATAACATTCACCTCCTTGGCTCTTCACCTGTTGCTGTGTTTCGCGATTACCTTCCTCGTTAACGTCCCAAATTACCACACGACAACCCAGACGTGAGAGTTTCAACGCTAGTAGACGGCCGATACCGCTTCCACCTCCTGTAATCAATACTACTTCGCCATTTAAGTCTTTATAGAAGAAACGTTTCGGTATGAACACCAGTATCATTCCTTCGATCCATAAATACAACATATACAACACATTCAAAGCAATTCTAACGGCCTCGTTCATTCTGCTTCGTTCTCCAGTTCAACTGCATGGGCTGTGCCGTTAATACGTTAGATAACACGAGGGTCATGTGACGTGGAAAAACAAATGAGACTTGAGGAAATTCTGTGTGACGACACAGTACACGTGTAGCTTAAAAAATTGGTTATTGAACCATTGCAGCAATTAATGCGTACGCTTAGCATACTCTTGGATGTTTTTAATTAATTTAGTTATTTTAAAAAATTAAAACAAATGTATTTTAAGGCTGTATATTTTTAATACACGTACACGCTTGTGTTTATCTGCTAAATAAATTAATCACAATTTAAGGAAAATTTTACTTAAATAAATTATAATTTATTCTGATTTTTCTGGCAATTTTTGAACTTTATAGTTAAGCTTTATTTCCTTAAGTTTAAAATATTTAAAACCTATAATTTAACGTAATAAATTATCAAAATCTCCAGGAAATTTTCTCGTGTTTTTTCACGTTTTCGGTGTCTTTACACATCACATCTTTAAATTTATCTTCTATCAATTTTTCCTGATTTAGATTAATTACATATTTATTTTTATAAAATAATAATTATGAAGAATATATTATTCTCGCGTCTTCGCTGCAGTTTTTAACCATATTTTAATTTAAAAAGTCACGTGACTTCCGGTCCCTACCAAACTTTGCTATATAGTTAATCAGGGCATCTGGCCGATAAGCTTTCTATATTTGATCTCGGTTTTTACCTGTCTCGAGATAGGAAGGACGGACGAATGACCAGACGAACGAGAGTGGGAATTTACAGGTATGTAATTTCTTACTTGTAGGGGTGCTGGATGTATAAACTGTCCTAAAAACAGAGAGATGCCCTAAATGCGAGGCCCCAAGCTATAGCTTGTTTAGCTTATACGTAATACTGTAGCATCAAATTAAAACTACACGCGTCATTACGTCGTCGCGCGTAGTTTATAGCTTAAACAGCGAATAAACTTAAAGAGTAATCCTTATTTAAATGCTATTTTAAAACAGCATTTTGGTAATTAACTTTTTCTACAATTAGCACTACTTAGATTACAGTTTGTTGCAAAAATTCATTTAGAATAGAGCTTTTTAGAAGAGTGACGCGATATCGCTTTTATCGAAGCGTCATTTATTTAAATACAAAATATTATAATTATTTCCGTATATAATTCTTACTTATTTGTTAGTTTTAATTAAAACGTATCTAAATCTTAAGATTTTAATAATTATAAAGCTTCGCAATTTATTTTAATTAAGCTTTTACGAATGACGCGTCGCTTATTGCTTAACGACTTACAAGCTTTGCTTATTTCAGAATATCACTTAAACCCCAAATTATATTCTAGTGAACAGTTTAGCTCTTAAACCAAAATCTTAATAGCAATACTTTCTAATAATAAACGTGTTTTTCCCACAGAGCGTTACAGACAAACGACGACTGTGCGATAACGAGTAGCAGGCATCAAGTACGCGGGCCAATGACATAGTTCGTTACATATAAAAAACGAAGTGCGTCATTGGCTTTCATACTTAGCTGCTTGTAACCTTGATGTCACCAGCAATTCTTGTTTTTATATTTTCCCGTAGAGAATTAATTAAAAATAATAATATTACACTTATCAAAACACTACCTTAACAAGAAAGTAATGTAAACACTCATTAAAACACATCAAGGGGGATAGAAAATAAAAATACTGTACCAAGAAAATTTAATTTAATGACTGGAAACATCAACGAAATTTTATAATAAAATATTTTTGTAATTTCTGAATATTTCAATGTGGAAGGTGTAATGTAAGTCACGTGCTGAGAATGCTTTGTATTGAATTTCATTTCCTTGACAAAATATATTCTATGGCCAATTTTCCTGCATAACTTTATCCATATTTTTTATGTAGCAATGAAGCAACATACGTTAAATTATATAATACAGTAGAGACTCGTTAATCGGAACCCCGGTAATCGGAATCGCCGGTAATCGGAACGATTTTCAGTCGGACTGTGTCGTGCTGAATCGAACGTTTTTGATACTAAATTTACTTCTAAAGTATAATTTTCATGTTTTTATATTCTTCAATATATTTATTTTGTTTGTACAAAATGCAGAAATAATTTTTAACGATACGATAGCCTCGATTATTATTATAAAAATTTTCGTTAGGCTTAAAATCGACGAAAATTCAACACGAAGCGACACGCAACGGAGAAAAATTCAACAGGAAGCGATACGCAACGGAGAAAAATTTGAACATCGGACAGGTTAATATATTTGTTCGTACATAATTGGTAATCGGAACAAATCACTAATCTGAACAATCCCAGTCCCCAATTTATTCCGATTTTCGGTTCTCTACTGTACTAGCAAATAAACCCGGCGATGCCAGGGGAAAAAATAACAACAACAAAGATTAAGATCAGAAGTGCGAAGTAATCTAATAGATTATTTAGTACTTCTAATCTTTCTATTATATTACATTATAGTACTTGATTTACATAACTGCAAAAGTTTACGTAAGAGTTTATCATACCGAGTGACCAATCTAACATATTTTAAAAATTCTTTAAATTGTGTACAGTAGAGAAAGAAACTTTTTAAATGTGTTAGATTGGTCACTTGGTGTGATAAACCCTTACTTAAGATAACCATAGTAGTTGTATAAATCAAATAAAATAATATAATAAACATTAAAACAAAACCATATAAAGGGTTTAGTTATTTCAGCCTACCATTGTCACGTTTATCGCGATACTCGAACGGTATGAAATGGCACAATTCTATGGATCAAGTAGACACCAATTGAAAATAACACATTTTTTTCCTAATGTTAACTCTAAGAAACTGTACCATTCACAGCCGAATATCAAACGGTAATCTGCTAATGAATCAAATTTCGAAAAAAACGGATCAAATATTTAAACTCGACACCCTCGAAAACCACTTAAAACATATTTTGTGCTCACCGGTAACCTTGTATTACGTAATTTTCCTATTCGAATGCCAACATACCTCTTATACCGCTGGCCCCATAGAAAGAAGGGGCTGTTGCGGAAGAGGATTGAAGTTAATTCTACCAAAAGTAGTCGTGGACCATCCTCTCTTCTGGAGGAGAAGATGGTCTACTATTACTACTACTCATTAATACCGGTCTACTATTGATATTTGAAAAGTGATTTGTGTTGAATGGGTTGTGATAGCCCCGCATCTGATCGAAGTTGCTAACCTTAAACAAGTCAAACGAAATCTTTCGGACGTCCGAAATACTTCGTATCACTTGTTTAAAAAATTTTGTAAAAATGCTAGAATAATTGATTTTATATAATAATAAATTTATAAAAATTTGGCAACAGACTGTATAAATTATGCGGGAAGTGTGTTCTCATAAATAATGCGTTCGTGGAAAAATTATTGGGCTGCAATTTGAAAAAGTTGTAGACCTATATATTTTCACTGCCGTCACTTATCTGTCCTTCCTTAATATTGAAAATGGAGGTAGATAAATGAAAGTCGAGTCCAGACATGGAAATCGTAAGAGAAAAGGACCAGATTGCCTATATATGAACTTCCGATTTGTACCGCGAGTCAAGTCATTTCAATACAAAAATTTCCCCCGAACGGAGTTAAATACATAACTGGAACGACTGTATTGCTAACAGAAAGAGTATGATGTACAGGGACAAAACACTACTACACTCCATGCAGGCAAGTGCTACCTGTCGCAGTAATTTAGCGAATACAATACAAGATATAATTTAAAAAACATGTATTTTTTTAAGAATTATATTTAGTTATTTTGTTAAATTTTTCCAATAGATGGCGCTACGTGTAAGCCAGCAATCGAACGTAGACAGAAATTAATCGATATGTAGAAACCTAATCGATAATTTTTGATGAGCTGTACGGCATGATCTACGTTAGAGATATTTGAACATAGCTACAGAGTTTCGTAGCAATTGGTCGATTGGCCTACATGTTTATAGCGAACAAACAAACAAACATCCTTATTTCTATACATAGATTCACTTCTGTGGGCGAATGGATACAAAATAGCATCCAGTTAATGTATCAAAAATGCTAATTTTACTCTAACTTTTAATTTAATTATGATATTAAAAATTGCATATTCTAAAAATAAATCATTTCTAGATTAAAACAAGTAGATAATTATACTCTTTACATCCGACTTCGAGAAATTTACTCGCATAGACAAACGAAAAACAAAGAAATATTAAACCTTTATTCTTATTAACAGTTCCATTCTCAAAAAGTTCCTACAATTCAAATGCATTTCGCCTTTACAATCAGGCCCCATCAGTGGATACAATTAACTGCCGGTTGCTGTTCATTTTTATGTCTGGTGATCTTTTTCCAGCATTCATCTACCTTCATTCCCGTATTCAGATTTATTATATTTGCATGTGCATACGTTATAATACAAAAATGTTCTACAATTCTTCTTTTAAACAGTTTTTTACTTTATATAATATTTTAGCGCATCGTCTCGTTACGCGGAAACCCTCTTGGCCGATCTCAGGACTGAGACTGCCCCTCTACATGATTTTCTCTTCACACGGGGTCTGCGCGATTCGCCGGCTTTCCCCACCATCGGTTAAGTAGTCAGTTTTCTGTGGTTCCGGCCGACTTACATAGGCATTAATGTTAAAAAACTCCGGTTTACTCGACACCGTTAACTCGTCACTACTGGATAAGTCGATATACTTTTGCTGTCCTACACTATGATGAGTCGTTATCCCCTCCTGAAAAAATGAATTCACTCCGCACGTGTGGTGCAAACTCATCTTTTTTTATGAGGGGAGTCGATTTATTTATTAATATATAATTAATATATTTAATAATATAATAATATATTATTATTATTAATATATATACATATATACATATTAATAAAAATGCCTTAACATTTTACGTATTTTTATGTATAAAATAATAACAGATAAACAAAAAGAAAATGTACAATTTACATCAACGTCACACCGGAATCCAATTTTGCATTTTCTCATGCCAGAGGCATTAAGAATCCTTAGACGTTACTTGCCAACAATTGACAATTACGAAGATGATGTTTTAAAGGCGTTCGTGATCGTTGAAAAAGAAAGTCGAGACAGTTAAGTGCTCAAAACAAACAACACTAAACGAATTTTTCAGTTTTTCATCTACAGAATAATTGTAAATGGAGCTTACTGTATACTATACTACTGTATAAGCTTACAATACAATGTAAGATAAGCTTACAATACATTGTAAGCCTATACTACTGTATAACGCACTACTGTATTTTCCTACTGTAGTTTTGTGGTTTTTTTCCAACTTTGCTTTAGTCGTCACACCAGATAACTCGACACATTTCCACTTCCCCTTGGGGTATCGACTTATGCGGACTCGATTGTATGAGTCACTAGCAGTTTTATCAAAAGAAATTGAAGAGTATGCAAATAAGCTAAATAAAAACTTACAATTTATGAGTGAAGAAGAATTAAATCAAGAAATGAATGTTTTGGATGTTACTATTAAAAGAGAAGAAACAAGATTATTGTTCCGTAAGTATGAAAAACAATGTAATACAAGAAAAACTCTTTACTATAATGCTTATTGTCGTATAGAAATAAAGTATTTTTAAACTATTTTTAATGGAATTAAAGAGAACATTAAATAGGAAGACAAAGAAACAGAGATAAGGAAGTTATTCAAAAAATATTTATTAAATGATTACCCAAAGAATAATTTAAGTAAGTGGTGTAACAGTTACATAATAAAGTTAAAAATCAAACAACAGACAATTTATATGTTAAATTTCCATATATAAATAATTTATTCGAGAAATATAAACCAGTTTTTAAAAAATTTTCTACATGTATAGTGGCAAAACAGAAAAAAAAGCTGATGAATATAGCCTAATTAATGTTATAAATAGTGAAGATCAAAATACACTTAAAGGACAACTAGAAACTGCTGGAATCATTTATAGGTTGTCGTGTACATGTCCATGTCCAAAATATTATATTGGAGAAACTGGAAAAAAATTAGAAATACGGTTAAAAGAACATGAAGCCGCTATTAGGTTAAAAAGACAAGAATCTCCGTGGTATTCACATTGTAATAATTATAATTGTAAAATAGATAGAAATAATGTCAAAATATTATATAAAGTAGAAAACTGTTTAAAAAAAATTGTAGAACACTTTTGTATTATAACGTATGCACATGCAAATGTAATAAATCTGAATACGGGAATGAAGGTAGATGCATGCTGGAAAGAGATCGCCAGACAAAAATGAACAGCAACCGGCAGTTAATTGTATCCACTGATGGGGCTGTTAAGAATAAAGGTTTAGTATTTCTTCGTTTTAGCAACTGTCTGTGCGAGTAAATTTCTCGAAGTCGGATGTAAAGAGTATATCTACTTGTTTTAATCTAGAAATGATTTATTTTTAGAGTATGCAATTTTTAATAATATTGTTACCGATCCCATTGGTTTTAATTTCATGAATATTTAAATTATGATAAATTGATGCAAAAATGGCATTAAATTATCTTCCTATTGAAATAATGTTCGCCCCTTTCTATATTCTTTATATTACGTACAACCTTTGTTCTCGATTATATTGTTTTTATTTGCTCAATAATTATTACTTTCCCGGTTGTTATCTATATATATAATCAAGACGAGTTGATGATGATGATGATGATAATAATAATAATAATAATAATAATAATATAATAATAATAATACAAATGGAATTTGGCCTAGATAAATGCAAAACAGTTCACATAGAAAAAGGAATCCTGAAGAAAGAAGATTTTGCACTTGGAAATGGAGACATTATTGAATCCATGGAAGAGGGCGAGTTCTACAAGTATTTAGGATTCCAACAGGCCAAACTAACAGAACATACACAAATAAAGCAAAGATTAATTAAAGAATACCAAAGTAGGCTAAATGCTATTCTCAGAACACAGTTAAATGCAAAACACACAGTTAAAGCAATAAACACATATGTCATCCCAGTACTCACATATTCTTTTGGAGTTATACATTGGACTCACACAGATCTTGAGCAACTCCAAAGGAAAACAAGAACAACACTTACTAAGCATAAACAACATCATCCTAAATCCGCCACAGAAAGATTAACCCTTCCACGTAAAGATGGCGGACGTGGCCTGATTGACATAGTTAACCTTCACTACAAACAAATACAGTCACTGCGAGAGTTTTTCTACAAAAAACAAGAAACATCACAATTACATAAAGCAGTAACTCTAGCAGACTCGAATAACACACCATTAAACTTACACTCACATCATATGGACACAACACAACATATAAAAAGCATAGACACCATTAAGCAATCGTGGGCTCGAAAGGCACTCCATGGCAGGCATCCTTATGATCTGGCCCAGGATTTTGTTGACAAAACTGCGTCAAACAGCTGGTTAGCTCGGGGATGCCTCTTTGGGGAGACGGAAGGATTCATGATTGCCATACAGGATCAGGTCATAAATACTAAAAACTACAGAAAACACATACTCAAAGATGCAACAGTCACAAATGACACATGCAGAAAATGTCACATCATGCCAGAAACTATACAACACATCACCTCTGGTTGCAAGCTCTTGGCACAGACAGATTATTTACACAGACATAATCAAGTAGCAAATATAATACACCAAGAGCTTGCAAAGAAACACAAATTAGCAGACATCCACGAACCATACTACAAATACATTCCACAGACAGTATTGGAAAACAACACGCACAAAATGTACTACGACAGAGCCATAATCACAGATAAAACAATTTACCACAACAGACCAGACATCACACTCATTGACAAACACAATAAAATCACATACATTATAGACATATCCATTCCAAACACTCACAATATACAAAACGCATGCACTGAAAAAATTAGCAAGTACACAGAACTCGCCCAGGAAATAAGGCATCTGTGGAGGATGGATAGGGTGCTTATTGTACCTGTTGTTCTCTCCTCTACAGGTGTCATACCACACACACTACACAAAAGCCTGGGCACATTACAATTGAATAGAAACACATACATCACACTACAGAAGGCCACTATATTGAATACATGTCATATTGTGAGAAAATTCCTGAATACAGACACACACACTGATACACTTCTTTAATTTCTGTTTTGGTTACTATGCCTTGACTTTGGTCCGGCATAGTACACAGCCACCGGTGTTAACCGAGTATATCTCACTTAACCCAACATAATAATATAATAATAATAATCAGCGCAGAGCCCAAACCGTTAGGAGTTGAAAGTTGAAATTTGGTACACAGTTAGGGTACGTCACTAGAACGCACGCTAAGAAGGGATTTTTCGAAATTCTCTCCCCACGGGGGAGTGGACAGGATTAAGTCTTAACACTTCCATCAACAATTGAAGTGTTACGTAACAATGGATGTGTTAAGAGAAAGCGACGTGCAAGACGCAGATGCAGTTTTTTTCGTTTTTGCGGGAAATCGAAATATTTTTAAACCCACCTAAAAATTTTCTAATTAGTCTGGAAACAGGGGAACCCAATTATTGCATTCTGTGAAAAGGTTGACTATAACATAATAATCTTAATCCTCGCTATCGTTACTTTTGCCCGAGCAACGCCGGGCCTATCTGCTAGTATAAGTTATAAAGTAATGGCGATCGGTCAAAAACGACCCGCTAAGATTTTACATTTTTGGATTCAAAACACCTTGAAACATCAAGTGAAAACAATAATAATGAGGATTTTTCGCCATGTGTGAATGTTAGATTGTATGGGTGAGGATTTCGTTCACCCACGTGATGCTTAATAACTTCTGTGTTTTAGTCGAAAATTTCTGAAATTTTGCAGGGAGGTTTGTGTATTAGGAAAATTGGTGATGATAAATTTTGGTGGTTAAAGGTAGAGAGATAGAGGGGGATCACTTGCCATATCTCCAGTAGGGTCGGATTTAATGAAGATTTTACTGGTCATTAGTATTTACAATTTTTTATGAACTTGTCTCTACTCTGAAAATTAAACTTTTTGCCACTTTATAATAATAAATAGTATAAAAAGTTTTTAAATAAAACATCGTAATCACCCGATTACAAATTCATGGAGCCGTTTTGTGGCGTGAGCGAAAAATTTCAAAAAATAAAAATTTTAGACAATTTGAGAGGAATTTTTTTTCATAACATTTTTGTGCGATTTAAAATGTTAGATATTGAAGAGGTCAGTAAATCAGTTACTCATAGTCTAATCAAAACAAAGAAAAGGATATTACGATGCTTAAATTGTTGACTACGGAGGATAATCCTCTTATCAGATGCGGGTTTTATAGGCTTCGACTTAATACCCCATTCGCACCGAATATTTCATTCCAGATTGTGACCAAGGTCGACTACTGTGCCGTGGTGCGACCTCTTTCGACCGTTTCAATCTCGACTGAAACGACGTTCAATCGCGATCGACTCAAAAGAGTTCTTGAAACTAGATCCAGCCATAAGAGAGTTCACACAATCCCACGCACGCAAGAAAATACAAGATGGCTGCAGAACACGTGTCGGGCTATCAACACAGAAATAAAAAAGGTATTTGGAGAGACGATGACGTCTGGCTATTTCAGTAGTGCCTCATACTTAATCTGTTTCAGGTGCACGTCCGTTATACGAAACGTATTTTCCCATAGAAATACATGTTAAAACATCTAATTCGTTCCGCAGCATAAAATAACCGTACTGTACCATAAAAAAAAAATGAAAATGGAGCAGTCACCAATTATGCTGGGTAATCAGATGTTGTGAGGAGGAGGTGGAGGAACACTTTCTTCACTCATTCATACAGACACACACCTTTTACACATTGCAGCAGGTCTCTTTTTATTGTTTTTAATGGAGTCAGATTCAGGAGAGGCTACTGGGGCTTGCAGGGTCAACTCCTCTTGTTCCATTCTTTGTTTTTTGGCAGCTGGCTTCTTAAAAAACATGTCCAAGGTGGTATGCTTCTCTCTCTTCTTCAACACCTGTCAGAAATGACAGGCAAGGATGTCATTGTAGAGATCATTGATCCTGTTGGCCTCAGCTGTGTTTGGATAGTGAGTGTTGGTAAACTCCTGAACCTCTCCTCATTTGACAAGGAAGTCCTTGATGACAGCAGTTGAAATTGGTTGATTTTATTGCTCCTCCTCCTCATCAGATGAAGCTTTCCTTTGAGCTTCATCATGTTCCTGGGCCAGAAATGCTTGGAGCTCTTCAGTTTTCAGCTCTTTTTGGTGTTCTTCAATGAGCTCCTCCACTCCTTCACCTCCACCTCCACCTCCAATTCCAACTCTCGGGCGGTCGAGATGATCTCCTGCACCACTTGTGTATCTCAGCTGGTTCTTCCTGGGTTCATTCAGGAACAAGACTCTTCCAGGCTGAATTGAGGGTCTTCTGCGTGACTTCTCCCCAGGTCTTCTGGACGAGTCTGATTGTCACAAGAACAACAAACTTCTGTAGTGCTACGCAACTATGTATTATTGTTATTATTATTATTATTAATTATTTTCTCGGTTTCCTTTTTGTATGTATCGGGTTTTCTTGGTTTGTACCGTGTCGCGTGGAATTTTCTTATGATGTCACCTTAGGATACGTGAGAAGCTTTCTGATTGGTCCAGAGTGGGACAATAAGTGAAGCGGACTTCCGGAGAGCGGGAAATATAAATTGAGGGACTCTCACGATTGAGGACACTTTTTGGCTGCTTTTGGATTCGTCGAGGAAGGTTGCCGAGGAAGGGTCAGCAAGGACGTCGGAGTTAGACCGGGAGAACAGGAGTCTAGAAAGGGCGACCACTTTCAGTCGGGAAGCACAATCCGTTTCCATCGTAGTGTAATTGAGAAGTATCAACGAGGGACGTACTTCTGGTGACGTAAATTACGTTCAGGTATCGGAAAGAACTATTAGTTTTGTGAATTAACGTAAAGAAAAGGAACGCTTGGAACTCGAGATCGTGTTGCATTTACTTAACATAATACCGTGATTCGTCGAAGGCTAATATATGCAATTATTGTATAGAAGGAAAATGTGTATGTATATATGTATATAGAGTATTGTAAATTTCGTTAGTTTTAAGTCGTGTATCGTGTAAACTTGAGGGTTAGGAAGCATCTCGCGGTTATTGTACTGTTAGAATAAATTACTGTTGTTTCGCCAAATTCGTGCACGTGTAATTGGTCATTACTTGAGTCCTTAACATACATCCTTATTACATCCGTGGACTTAGATCCATCGGATAATCAACATTGGCGTCCGCGACAGGATATTGATCGGGTTGTTTGTTGTAAAAGGACCGACCAAACGTGCATCTTGTATTAACCCCTCATCCTACTGCCGCTTATATCTGTAATTATAGCCATTGGAATTGTAAATTATATTATTGTAAAACCAAAAGGTTTCGGTAAACTATGGATGAACAAATTACCAGCGGATCTTCAGGGGCAGGGGAATTGGGCAATGTGCCTATTGTAACGGGATTTATGGGCATGATCCCATGTTTTTCGAACCTGCCCGGAGATATTTTAGATGTGAGTAGGTTTTTCCAAACCGTCGAGAACGTCGCGTCGTTGGCAAGCTGGGATGAGACTGTGAAGGTCACCGTAGTTCAAGCCCGCCTAAAAGGTGAGCCCTTGTCTTTATTTTTCGATTTAAGGGACCAGGGCGTCATGAGCTATGATGAAATAAGGAGGGCTCTTATAAAGTGCTTTGGTCGTAAAGAAAAAGAACAGGACCCGTTTGATCAGGTATTAAAGATCTCCCAGAGAAGAGGGGAGAGGGTTTGCGAATACGGGATTAGGATTAAGTCGTTGTTTTCACGAGCGGTGACGCGCAATTCTAATTTAGCGACGCTTCGCGACAATGCTGTTAAGGAATGCTTTATAAAAGGACTACTAGCGGAGATTAGGAGGCAGGTGATGCAGAGGCGGCCGGACACCTTGGATGAGGCGATAGTAAAGGCCGAAGAAGAAGAGGAAATCGAATCGGCCTGCAACAAACGAGGTGGGATAAGTGAGGTATGCGCAAATGTTGAGCATGAAAGGGGGTTGGAGAGAAGGGAAGTACAATTGGGTAAGCGTGTAGAGGAGTTGGAGACTCAAATAAGGAGTTTGACCGAGTCCATGGCATCTTTACTCGAGCACATGAAGGGGAACAATAACCGCGAGAGGTGGGGAAAAGAGCGCCGTTGTTACACGTGTGGTGAAATAGGCCATATTTCGAGAAAATGCAACAAGAGAAGAGGTTTAAACTAGTCAGAGGTCATTTGAAAGGTCAGGCGAATGACCGGTTAGTTAAATTAGAACTGACCAGAAAGATCCACTTGTCAGACCGGGGGTTACCGATTGTAAGAGGTGTAATCCTAGGACGTGAAATTGCTGGTCTAGTAGATACAGGTGCAGAAAGGACCGTAATTAAGAATGAATTGACTGAATATATCAGGCGTGAAAATAGGAATTGGGTGGTCCCAAACAATTCATGTATTAGTGGGATGTCGGGAGCACTCATAAACAGTGATGAGGCCGTAGCAATCGAGTGCTGTTTCCACGATGGGAAAAAGGTATGCACGACAACACCAAGTGTTGGGTTTCCTGAAAGGGCAGGTTACGAGATGATCATCGGGATGGACATTATTTGCCAGCACCCTGGGCTGTTGGTGGGGATCGAATCAGTGGTTAAGGCAGATAAGCAAGGTCGTGAAGGGAGATTTTGTATTAATATAAATAGTGAGGTAGGGGTGGCAGAGGTAGAAAGAGAGGTGTGGAGATTGGATCACCTAGATGAACCGGTTAAGAGGAAAATAATAAATATTTTGAGAAAGTATCCGGACGCTATTGCTAGCGAAATTGCCGAGTTATCTGGCACTAGCAGACATATGCACTCTGTTAGCCTGACGTCGGAACGTCCGGTCAACGTTAGACAGTACCGAATTCCGTACAGTTACTTACCTGGCCTTAAGAAGCAAGTTAGTGAGCTGATAAAAGCAGGTATATGTGAGGAGAGCTCATCGGAGTGGAACTCTCCTATACATGTTGTTCCTAAAAGCTCTGGTGAGATTCGTATCACTTTGGACCTGCGAAAAATTAATGATATAACAGAACCCCAAATATTCCCGATGGCTCGAATAGACGACATCTTATCCCAACTTAATGGGAACAGATATTTCTCGGTATTGGACTTAAAAGCAGGGTATTTCCAGATTCCTCTAGATCCCAAGGTAAGACACATATTTGCGTTCTCCACACCATGGGGAAAATACCAACTTTGTAGGATGCCTCAGGGTGGGAAGAATAGTGGGAGGTTTTTCCAATACATTATGACGAAGATCTTAGCAAAATTTGTCGGAAATAGCTGCTTTGTGTTTCAAGATGATATTGTATTATTTTCACAAAGTTTGGAGGATCATCTTGAGCTTGTCGATCGAGTAATTAGTACATTAAGGGATGAGGGCCTAAAATTAAATCCGAGTAAATGCCAAATATTAGCAAAGGAGGTGAGATATTTAGGACATATTATTAATAGCGAGGGTGTGCGACCTGATCCCAACAATGTTGAGTCGATCAAGAAAGTGGAAACACCTCGTAGTGTAAAAGAGGTCCGCAGTTTTCTCGGTGTGGTTGGTTTTTTTCGGAATTTTATCCCGTCGTTTTCCGATATCGCTGCTCCATTAACAGAACTCACCAAGAAAGGGAAGAGATTTTTATGGAGCCCAGAATGTCAGAGAGGTTTTGAAAAGTTAAAAGAGGCAATAGCAAGCCCACCAATTCTAGCTCACCCGGATTTTGATAGACCATTCTATTTGCACACTGACGCATCTGACAACGCGGCAGCTGCGGTGCTCGAACAACGGCACGAAAAGGGACTGGCTCCGATAGGCTATTTTAGTAGGAGATTTCAAGGGGCAGAAATCAATTATTCCACAATTGAGAAAGAATGTCTAGCAATTGTTTTAGCCTTAAGACACTTCAAATTTTTAATTCTAGGCCAAAAAACGATAATACTCTCTGACCATAAACCCCTTGTGTTCCTTAGCAACATTCAAAATGGGAGCAAGCGTCTGACTCGTTGGATAATGGAGATTATGGACTACCATATAGAAGTCCAACATGTGAAAGGCGTTGACAATAAAGTAGCGGACTTCCTTTCGAGGAACGTTAACGGGGTTCATCACTTCGATGTTGAATCTACAAGGGCTGTAATCCCTAATAGATACGAGATTGGTTTATCACAGGATCGCGATGAAACTTTTGGCCCCATAAAAAGGGATTTACTGAGAAGCCCCGGGAATAGAAATATTGGGAGCTATATGCACCAGTATGTAGTAATAAGCGAATGCCTGTATAGAAGAAGCCTCTTGAAGTCCCGTGACAAGTATGTTAGCCAATTATGCGTAGGGGAGGATCTTGCTAGGGAAGTGATTAAGGCTGTTCACGAAAACAATCTGTCGGGGCATTGGGGCGTGCGAAAAACTATAATTAACATTGAGAAACACTATTATATTCGGAATTTGAGAGAGAAGGTCGAAGGTGTCATTAAGACGTGTGAAAGGTGCCAGAGGCATAATGTACACAAAGGAAAGGCTCCTTTCCAAGAAAACGAGACGGCTGAGGCACCTTTCCAAAAGATTGCTGTGGATATAGTAGGACCTATCCGCACATCGAGCAGCGGTAACCGATTCATCCTTGTAATAGTAGATATTTTCACTCGTTTCGTCGAAGCACACCCTTTGAAGGACCAAACTGCATGGTCTGTGAGTAATACAATATTTAATGAAATCGTTTGTAGGTACGGTGCCCCAGAAGTAATTATTTCCGATAGAGGTACCAACTTTCTATCATCTTTATTCTCGGACTGTTGCAAGTGGTTAGGAATTAGGAGGAACATTACTACCGCTTATCGACCTTGTGCGAATGGCACGTGCGAACGGGTGAACAGATCGTTAGTCGAAATGATAACTAAATCCTCTGACGATGGGAGAGTCGAATGGGATGAAATGATACCTTCTGCATGTTTTGCCTATAACAATTCGCACCACACTGCCATAAATGAGTCACCTGCCTTCCTCTTGTATGGTGTTGATCCCCGTACCCCTAATATCGAATACCTGCCTGATGATATGTCTACCGATGAGCGTAGGGCATTCCTGGTCACGAAACTCCGTGCATTACGGGAAAATGCGAGTATCCATGCGCGAAATTACAACAAGAAAGGAAGGGATTATCGAAGCAAAGGGAGAACATTAGTAAGTTTTTCGGAAGGGCAGAGGGTTTGGGTGAGAAAGAAAGGTGTTAAAGGGAATAAGTTTTCTTATAATTATAAAGGACCCTTTCGGATCACCAAGGTGATAAACCCAACTACGTATCGTGTGGAGGGTTGCAATATGAAGGATCAGGAGACTGTCCATGTCGATCGCCTAAAACCTTGCTATGGCTATCCGATTTGTAATAAGAAAAAAAAGAGGGAGGATAGAGGAATTGTACTGGAGGATGATGATGAAGTCCTGGATGATCGGTTGGTGAGGAGACGTGGGGTGGTCACTAACACGCAAGGTGTTGACACAAGTGGTGTGCAGAAGTGCACTGACCTTGAGGTGCGTAAGAAACCTTATAACCTACGTGAACGCAAAATTGATTTCCGTAGTTTGCACTACGGGAAGTGAGTCGCTTGGGGGGGAGATATGTAGTGCTACGCAACTATGTATTATTGTTATTATTATTATTATTAATTATTTTCTCGGTTTCCTTTTTGTATGTATCGGGTTTTCTTGGTTTGTACCGTGTCGCGTGGAATTTTCTTATGATGTCACCTTAGGATACGTGAGAAGCTTTCTGATTGGTCCAGAGTGGGACAATAAGTGAAGCGGACTTCCGGAGAGCGGGAAATATAAATTGAGGGACTCTCACGATTGAGGACACTTTTTGGCTGCTTTTGGATTCGTCGAGGAAGGTTGCCGAGGAAGGGTCAGCAAGGACGTCGGAGTTAGACCGGGAGAACAGGAGTCTAGAAAGGGCGACCACTTTCAGTCGGGAAGCACAATCCGTTTCCATCGTAGTGTAATTGAGAAGTATCAACGAGGGACGTACTTCTGGTGACGTAAATTACGTTCAGGTATCGGAAAGAACTATTAGTTTTGTGAATTAACGTAAAGAAAAGGAACGCTTGGAACTCGAGATCGTGTTGCATTTACTTAACATAATACCGTGATTCGTCGAAGGCTAATATATGCAATTATTGTATAGAAGGAAAATGTGTATGTATATATGTATATAGAGTATTGTAAATTTCGTTAGTTTTAAGTCGTGTATCGTGTAAACTTGAGGGTTAGGAAGCATCTCGCGGTTATTGTACTGTTAGAATAAATTACTGTTGTTTCGCCAAATTCGTGCACGTGTAATTGGTCATTACTTGAGTCCTTAACATACATCCTTATTACATCCGTGGACTTAGATCCATCGGATAATCAACAACTTCTCTTTCTAGAACTTTCGGACAGTCATGTCTCCACAAAGCTGACATTCTTCAAACACCTTCATGAAGAGAGTTCTGGTGTATAGTTTTTTGAAGTTGGCAATGACTTGCTGATCCATTGGCTGAAGGATGGCAGTGGTGTTTGCCGGCAGATACTGCACCTTGATAAAAGGATAGCTTTCTTTCAGGATCTCCACGTCTTTAGGGTGACCAGGGGCATTGTCCAGTATCAGCAGGGCTTTGAGCGGCAGTTATTTGCTAGCAGTGGGAGATATTCGAGACGACTTTCTATGGGAAAATGGCTCCTATTTAGGTGTTACACATTTGAAGAAAACCTAGAAAATTCCACGTGGTTTGTCAGTTGGCTAGGCGCGGTCGTGAATAGTTTTATCCGCTCGATCACTGGTGGACGTGAACAACGTGAACGTATAAGATTAAGATTTCTCCAAGTCCGAGACTAGTGAAAATTTTTCTGCCTATCTGCCTGCATTTTACCTACTAAAGTTTAGGCCCTACTCGTATGACACATCCAGTTTTTTTATAGAAATTCATTTAGTGACAGCTCCTTGGTAGATTGCCCTAATGCTACAATGTCTTCTATCATCAAATTTTCTTCGTTGATGCAGAAAATCAAGCTGAGGCACTAGCAAAAAAAAAGCCTGTATGATACAACACATTTTCAGGGGTGGCATTCAGCACTCCATACGTCCTTGAACATGATAAATTGGAAACATAACATAAATTGTTGGTTTCATCACAACTCATAAATCATTTTATTCTATTAAAAAAATAAACCGTTTATTTTTTTCCTGTGTAAAGATTTATCTCCAGATTCGTATCAAAAATTTTACCGTAGACCCGAAATTTCCTTAATTAATCTGGCATTTATTTGAAATATTTTATTCTGCTGCAATTTGAAAAAATTGTAGACTTATAAATTCCTTCTGTCCTTCGTCCGTCTATCCGTCTGTCTTTCCTTAATCTCGAGAAAAGAGTTACTTAGATGAAAAACAAGTCAAATACGGAAAGCGTAGGAGCAACAAGCCTCGATTAACTATACAGGAATTTCTGACGCAAACAGTAAGTCATGTTATTCCAACTTAAAACTTTTCCCCCGAAAAATGTTAGATGGATATCTGGCACGGCTCCATTACTAATGGAAAAGTATGAGTGTACAGGGGCAAGATACTATAGTACTTGAAGTGAAAAGCATATAATTTGATGAAATTAATTAAAAATATGATTAGAAATTGCAGCCCGGCATTGTGACGATGTCATAACAAATTATTGTTCGTTATTATTAATTTTTCCATAAAATTTGTATTTAAAAAGACAAATCAAAGCAATATGAAATAAACCAGCAACGAGTTGCTCAACTTTCCAGGCAAAATTTAAAATTTTGGCGGCGCCATCTGTTATCATATTTTACTAAAACAAATTTTATATTTTTAACTATTATAAAACGGCAAAAAGCTTAATTTTGAGGGTAGGAATAAGTTTTATTTAAAAAAAAAAAATGTAAATGCTAATAACGAGTAAAATCGTCATTACATCCGACCCTACTGGAGATACACACGACTTCCATTGTCTCTCCACCCCTCGACTTTTTTACCACCAAACTTTAATAGCATCAATCCCCTAATAATAAAATCTCCCTGCAAAATTTCAGAAATTTTCGACAAAAAACACAATAGTCATAAAGCTTCAAAGAGGAGAAACAAAATCATGTCCCCCCACACACACTCCATCCATAAATCCATACATGCGAGAATTGCCTCCAAATTTTTTTACATTTCTCGACATTTCTAGGTGTCTTAAGTCCAAAAATGAAAAGTGTAAAAATATTGGAATGGGTCAATTCTTGACCAATCGCCATACTTTCCATGTGTTATATATGTTACCGGCAAAACCCGATTTTACGCTAAACTAATTTTGCCTAGGCCAAACTAGTTTGGCGTAAGCGTGTCAGGCCAAACTAGTTTAGAATTATTATTCAAGTATATTAATGGTTAAATATATTAATAGTCGAAATAAAATTAAAAAACAATCAATTAGATGAACAATATTTATTCAAGCATAATTTACTTAATTATAAAAAACGGGGTTAACGTTACCCTAGGTATCGAAGTGGCGGCTCGTCTCCGATTTCAGCAATCGGAAGACAGGGAACAGTGGGGACGCGCGTTCTAACCTAACCTATTCTAATAAACTACCATAATTATTAGCAACCAAATTATTAGAATAGGTTAGGTTAGAACGCGCGTCCCCACTGTTCCCTGTCTTCCGATTGCTGGAATCGGAGACGAGCCGCCATCTTTGATACGTAAGGTAACATTAACCAAAAACAGTATTGATTAGAAGTGACATAACACTTGTACAAAACTATAAAATAAAAATAAGCTAATCAGTACTTATCAATTTGTATTTTTTTATTAAGCCATGCACTTTTAAAGGTAATTAACTTTCGAAAATATTTTCAAACATTCAAACGAAATAATAAAAATAACTTTTAAAATCAAACTAAAATTAAAAATGAACTTGTGTTTTATGATGAACTTAAATTAACTATTAATATACTTGAATAATAATTCTAAACTAGTTTGGCGTAAAATCGGGTTTTGCCGGTAACATATATATAACAGCCGGGAAATTAAAAAGTTCTTAGACTTAATATTAACGAATAGAGATGTCACGAACAACGAACAATGTCACACATATCGATGTGTGACATTGTTGGCCTTGTATGTTTAGAAAAACGAATGTCAAAAACTCGAGTTTCTTCCATATATAAATTTTTAAAATGTGATTAGTAATTACATTTTATACATATTTTGTCCCTCTAAACAGAAATTATCTTGAAGAAGAAATGAAGTACAACTTCAGCAGCGTAGAGCGAAATCAAGATTATTATTACTAACCTCAATAATAACACATATATAAAATTCCATACATAAATTCCAGACTGAAGAATTTTTTTGTTAGAAGTGTTATTATTGAATATGGTTTTGTCCAGTTTAATAAAATTAGGTCTTCATTTACTCGGAATTTTAAAAGAAATTTCTGAACTGATCATCAAAATTCTTCTTATTTTCTTCCCCAAAAAATGTTGCTACAAAAATTTAGACAAAGAAATAGTTTTGATCACGGGAGGAGGCGACGGTCTCGGACGTTGTTTGGCTATAAAATTTGCATCGTTAGGCTGTAAAGTTGTCATTTGGGACATAAACGAAAACGGAAATCGCCAAACCGAACAATTAGTGAAGAGTAGCGGAGGAGGCGAATGTTATTCCTATGTCTGTGACGTCACCGATAGAACGAAGGTATACGAAACGGCTGGACGAGTGAAAGATGACGTGGGCCCGGTGACCATACTGATCAACAACGCAGGATTTGTCAGTTGTAAGAAATTACTCGACGATCCCGATCACCTGATAGAGAAGAATTTTCAAGTTAATGCGATTTCCCACTTTTGGGTAAGTTCTTCAATTATTTATTGCACACTTTTAGAAATATAAACAAAAATTTCGAAATTGTTCTGATTTCAGACGTGCAAAGCATTCTTGCCTGATATGATTTCTATGCAACATGGACACGTAGTTAGCATTACGAGTTTAGCAGCATATGGAATAGTTGAAAAATTAAGCGCTTATTGCGCTAGTAAGGCCGCTGCTACCAATTTATTCGAAGCATTAACGTTAGAGCTGAACATGGAAGGCCGTTCGTACATTCACACTAGTCTTGTTTTAACGTTTATGCTGACTACGCCGCTGTTTAAAGGTGTAAAGCCGTAAGTTGTTGCAAAAGCCATAAAGAACTGAGAAGTTTGGAAGTTATTAATAATTGTATTTATTGTTATTTATTTTTCGTGTTTAGTATAATTCCTGCAATTCGGACTGATATTGCTGCTGAGAGGATTGCGAATGGTGTATTGCAAAAGAAATCCCTCATAATTGTTCCAGAATGGTTTCCTTATTTGCCTTTAGTTAAATGGTTGGTATATATCATTTCGAAACAATTGGGATCGGCATATTTCTCAATTTTTCAAATATGCGAGATATGGTATCAATGGCATTTACATTATTTTAAATATATTTCAGTGTGCTTCCTTGGAAACTTTATTATATATTCTACAAACTGCTGAAAGTGAATTCTGCAATGGAAACCTTTAAAGGAAGAGTATAAGAATTGTATTTGGTAGATTTGTTTAAAATACAGAATTTCTCTGAAACGTGGTTTGGCTATACAAAAATATTTGATTTATCCTTATATGGAAACGCAACATATGGGCGATCTGCCCGGGGGCCTCCCGGGAAGCCTTTAATGTGAATCCTCACCAAGTTTAGTCATTACTAACGTGAATAAAACCCGGACAACTCCACTCGAAGGTGCGAACCCACACCGACTACCAGTGCTCGATAGTTTTATCAATTCCATCACCGGTGGGCTTCTACATAAAAATGAATAAAAAGTTTTGTGTTATAAAGAATAAATATTAAATTATTTTTACAAAAACTGCATCTTCAAAACGTGTCAACTGTTGTGAACTTCCCACTCTATTTTTCCAGATTAACAAGAATGCGAATAAAAAAATTTGAATAATCAACAATATTGTCAACTAAATCAGGTAATACCTGATAGCTAATCAAATAGAATTTTATGGCCTCTACGACAATTCTCTGCTGAAATTCGCAAAGTCTCATTCCTATATGCATTGCCTTTTCAATCCAATAAAAATCATATTCTTGAGTAGTTCAGTTTTTGCCTTGTAACGGGTGTTGACTACCGATTAATGTTTTTTTCGTTGTGTTTGGTATATCTGTGGGGTTAGCCGATTTGGGTGAGAAAATTTTGTCACGACAGTCGAACGGTCAAAACAGTCGGGTGGGCGTAGTCAGACTCACCGAGACAGGTTTACCATTTAAAAACCGTTTAATGGAAACATAAAGATCCTTACAACTCGTTCTTGTGTGAAGAGATTCACAATCCGAATCGCGGGGAATAAAGTTCGAGAATTCCGTGTCTTCGTCGCTAGCAGTTCGATGTGTCGGTGGACAATCTGTAGGCCCCAGGGCGTAGAACACGGCTCCATGGCGTTTCCTGGATGAATCGACAAATCTGGAGATTGCTAGGAGACACCACAGTTGACGATGCTTCCACAAAGTCCGAAAGGTCTTTATCCCAAATATTTCGGGAGCACACTCGGCCAAGAGGGGGAACTACGCTCCAAGAACCAAAAACGTCCTTGAAACAACGGTTTTATACCGTTTTTACCTAAAGTCGCCTCTCCATTGGTCTCTCATAGTCACCTGGTGACAATTCGAAACCATATGGAGGGCGCGGGAGAGGTCAACGTCGCGACTGAATATGATTCCTCTTCAGTCGCGTTTTCCTCGACTTTATTCCTTCCCATTGTCTAGAATAATTTACACAAAAAATCTATTGTTCGATCGAGGGAAAGGATCTCTCCCGTTCGTGTCGGGAAAGGAGCTCTTTAAATTCTTTGTTGATATCCCCCATTTGGGTCCTCACATATCCAACTAATATTTGAGCACTTTATAAACTTTGTAATTTGTATTTATTTTATATATTTTTAAAAGTACATATACATTAAAATATATTTATTCTGATATGACTCTACCGTTCTTCTCACGTGATAAATAACTGTATTGTAAAGAAGAGAAATAACATTTTGTTGATATCAAAAGATAGTCTCTGGATCTGCAAAGTGCATTCGTTTCTCGGCCTCTATTTCATTTAATATTTCAAGATGGGGCAAAGGTTAATTAAGGAACGAAATTTAACATGGTAGCTTGTGTATGTGTATTGATGCTATTAAATTTTAGTGGTTAAAGATCCAGGGGTATGTAGAGAGGAAGGGTGACGTGTCATATCTGGAATGGGATTGAATTTAATTCACATATTACTCCTTATTAGCATTTTCAATTTTAATGAAACTCATTACTGTCTTCGAAATTAAGCTTTTTACTACTTTATAATAATTAATAATGTAAAAAGTCTTTTATAACAAAATCTCATAAGAGATGGCGCCACACATAATTTCATTTATTATTATTAATAATATATAAGTTATATTTTTAAATAAAATCTCATAATAGCCGGTAAAGTTACGCAATTTGCTGCTGGATTTTTTTTTCATTTGGAACTCTATTTTTTGTTTAAATTTTTGATAAATTTTTGATAAAAATACATCTAACCCCTGGATGTAGGGATTAATCCCAGATCTGGAAGTACTAAAGAGATAATCGGAAACAATATAAATGTTTTTTTTTTCCCTTCTTTCCATATTACAAGTGTAATAAGTCTTTATTTAAAAAAAAAAAAAACCCGAATATTTTAAAACAAATTTAGGGAAAGAAGCTAACTTTAGAAACCAATTTATTATTACAGTATTTCATAATTTTGTCAAAACTATCTGTTACCAAATTATTTAATTTTATGAAAAACATTTTAAATGTTTACTAGAATAAATATGTAACTTTCTGTTTTCGTTTTTATTAAGATATGATAAAACAGAAAAAATACTTATTTGTAATCATTTCTAATAAAATCGCGAAACACTTTCTAAATTTCTCTTAAAAAGTTATCATTTTCAAATCGCCAATTTGTTCAAAAAAAATATCAATTCTGGCGATTAATTGTTAGAGCTGGCAACATGCGCGTACGTTGTCGGTCCATTGCTAAAAACCAAGATGTGCAGAAGGCGAAATCTTTTCTAGCCAACTTGCTGGCGCCATCTTACGATACATTTTATTATTAATTCGAGTAGATAACAGAGGATGTCACTCGTTAAGACATATTTTATGTTTGCGCATTTTTTTTTTTTTTTGTTTTCCGTTTCCGGTTTCGGGTTATGAATTATATATACTATATATAAATTGTCATTACATAATGCAAGACGTACAAAAATCTAGATAATTCATTTTATTTAATTTCACAAAAATTCCACTCTTCTAGGGATTAAAATGAAAAAAACATGGTCCAAATACAGATAAACGGTCTGAGAAACAGCTATGAGATATTATCCCATTAGTTCATTAGTCATTATGGTTATAATTTGTGTGGTATTTTATTTGATTTTACTTTGTTATCACTCACTTCCTGATTATTATTTTGTAAATTCTCAGTAGACAGATACTACATGTTCTGTAAATTAGGAAGCCATGGAAAATGTTTGAATGCCCTTATTTAAACCTCAAGGAAAATTTATGGATTTGCTGACGTGTTTTATCTGGAAATTTTTAAAATTTAAATAAAGTCATTCAAACACCCAGTGTGACTCAATGGCGAATTACCAATAGATGCACTAGGTGCGTGCTTAGAACCTGGTCGTCTCGAATGGCCTCAAAAATTATATAGCAAAAAGATAATATACCTCTAAAAATTTAGTGAACGTTTAAACAATGTATATTACAAAACGTTGTTATCATTTAAAGATTTTATTGTCTTTTTAATATAAAAAATATTTACTTAAGGGGCTTTATAACAAACTTGAGCCTAGGACTTCAAAGGAACATAATGTGACTTCCTAATTTACAGAATGTATGGGACTCGTCAAATGAGAATTTATCCAACATGAAATTTCACTAATACCAACTGAAATGCTCTTTAATTCTGTTTATAGTCGAAGTATCAAACACAAATCCGTGTTAATAACAACCACTTGGCTTTTTTCCACCTTTATTTAGTTGATACGGTACACGTTTCGGGCCTTATGCCCCTCATCAGTCAACAGTTCCTCCCCCAGTATGGCACTTGTACACGGTAAGTTTGGACATTACAAACTCGAGGATAAAAGTTATAAAATTCTTTTACATTTTGTTGTTCTCTTGGACTTCTTAGTAGATGGTTAATACACAGTACATTTTCAAAGGTCGTTCGAGCACTTTTGGCTCGTTTATGTTGAGACAGAATCCAGAAAAATTTTTTTAAAAGACAAATTTGTAGACCAACTTTGGGTATAAGTTTTAGTCTGAACTTATAAAGGTGGAAAAAAGCCAAGTGGTTGTTATTAACACGGATTTGTGTTTGATACTTCGAAGAATAATACAACACGGTTTCACAAAAATCTGTTTATAGTGTTAAACCTCGTCTAACAGCTGTGCTCATGAATGATGGGCATTACATTGAACATTTGTAAACTTGTTAAAATAAGAATAAAAAATAAAAATGTTTTTTACAAACAAGAGACAAGTCGCTCCAAAATTTATTAGACGATCACCATTTACTCTGATGTTCCAGAACAATTTTATAGACAGCTGGACCTTCCTTTTTAGGCTACTCAACTGCCTACTCTTTAAAAAGTTCCTTTAAAAAACACAGAAAAACCAATAAAGTTAAAAAATCTTTAAAATTGGTATGGTAATCTTACGACATCTTCTTTAAGTCACCAGAGGGATATATCGGTGTAATCTACATTAAACAGCGCTAATTCTCAGTGGATAAAAGGAGCCGAGATCCTGACAGGATAAGGATGACTTAAAGATGTCGTAAGATTACCATACCAATTTTAAAGATTTTTTAACTTTATTGGTTTTTCTGTGTTTTTTAAAGGAACTTTTTAAAGAGTAGGCAGTTGAGTAGCCTAAAAAGGAAGGTCCAGCTGTCTATAAAATTGTTCTGGAACATCAGAGTAAATGGTGATCGTCTAATAAATTTTGGAACGACTTGTCTCTTGTTTGTAAAAAATATATTTATCCATCCGACGGAAATTAAAAAAAATAAAAATGTTCTTAGTGTAAGCTCTAGTAACTACACAAATTATGTATTCTTATCAAGCGCCATCTAATGGCAAAAAATGTAAGTATTTTGGCCATTTTGGTACTAAAATTTTTATTACGCCTAAAAAATCTCCCGCTTCTTTTTAAGCATTTCTGAGAAAACCGTATCATCTTACTGTAAATCGTTTGTGAGTTATTAATTTTTTAAAAATTTTTGTGACTTTTGAATCACTATATAAAAGTGTATAACAAATTTCACTAATACAAACAAAATTGTAAATATCATTCACAGTTCATTATTTTTTTCTTTACGTTTTCGAGAGGATCAACCAAAAGAGTCATGCTGGTCATCTATGTAACACCGTTCAATGAAAAATTTTTGAATTAAAATAAGGTGGCTTCCGATTTGCATCGGATGTTCTTATACTGTATAGTTAATCGGGGCCTCCTGCCTAAGGTTTTCATATCTAGTCTCGACCTTAAGGAAGAGCGTCTGAAAGACAAACGGACGACAGTGGGAATTTATAGGTCTACACTTCTTTCAAATTGCAGCCCAATAAACAGTAAGGACTGACAGAGTACTGTATATCGGTATCACAAGTAGAAACGTTGTTGTAAGTCTTAAAGAACACTGGTACAACGTGGAAAAAACACAGAATTGCACGGTATAATCTAAGATGACACATACTGAAGACTCGTGGTAAGATAGGAGGATGCGTAACATCACCAAACCAGTACACTCGCCATCTTAAACACGGAGAAGATGGAAGTTTACAAAAGCAGTTTAATGGAAAAATGACTAAACGCTAGAGATGCTGAAGGCTTGCCAACGGCTTGGTGGAAAATAAAAAATAGGATGACTTAATTTTTTAAGGCCTTTGCAGCCAAGAGTGAACTTTTATTTTTTATTTTTGTGATTCGAATATATATTTTTCGACACTAATTCATTCAGTTAACTTGTTTGGGTTTTTCTTATACAGTGGTTCTTCAAAATTTTCTCTCGGAGTTCGAACTGCGCGCGGAGTGGAAAAAAGCGCACGAACTGTAAATGCAATCAGTTGTGAGTTCAAGTCATTCGCTCTCGATCAAGCATTAATTACGCTCGCATGTTTTAAGTGCTTTTTTGTTTATTTTTGATGTGTTATACTGTATATACAGTAGAGAGTCGTTAATCGGGACCCCGGTAATCGGAATCGCCGGTAATCGGAACGATTTTCAGTCGGACTGTGTCGTGCTGAATCGAATGTTTTTGATACTAGATTTACTTCTAAAGTATAATTTTTATGTTTTTATACTCTTCAATATATTTATTTTGTTTGTACAAAATGAAGAAATAATTTTTAACAATACGATAGCCTCGATTATTATTATTATAAAAATTTTCGTTAGGCTTAAAATCGACGAAAATTCAACACGAAGCGACACGCAACGGAGAAAAATTTGAACATCGGACAGGTTAATATATTTTTTCGTACATAATCGGTAATCGGAACAAATCACTAATCTGAACAACCCTAGTCCCCAATTGATTCCGATTTTCGACTCTCTACTGTACTTCGTTCTGTGTTGTTCGTCGATTTTAACAACTTCTTGCAATTTCTCTTGATTTCTCGTGATAGTGATACCCTGGGCCATACCAGTGGTCGAATGATTAAACCACTGAACACTATGAGTTAGTCGTGGGTTGACGCCTCGCCAACGGGAGCCACATAGAGTTTTCCGGATTTTTCACGTTAATGATATCTAAATAGGGCCAGTTTCCCGTAAAAGACCTCACGGGAGGCTTTTCTCTTGGGCAGATTGCCTTCTGTCGCGTTGCCATATACGAGTAAATCCGAAACCGATACTCTCGGGAGTACTTTCTATTGGTTCCTGTTCAGGCATTAGACACGTGAAGAAAAATCGGAAAACTACACGTGAACAACGCATCGGTTAGGTACGAACGGGAGACCAGAGTTCAGTAGTTTCATATCAGTGATATGAAGTTATGTTATCAGATATAAACGATATCAGAAATATAGTTTTGCTACATTTTTCCCCTCTCAAACACGCTATACAGAAGCGGATCCAGAAAACAAATGATAGAAGAGGCACTATATTATATTATAATTACCTTGCTACCTTATACGTAGTACTTCATATCATTTTAGAAAAGTTCATGTCTCTATATGATTCAATTGGTATCTATCCACCGAAAAATTATACGTAAGTGGCCCTACCTTTAAATCTGGGCTTGCGTTAGACTACATAAAATTATATACATATATACTTTGTATACGTTTAAGTATATTACAGAATAAAAATAATAATATGGTTGTGAGAGATATACATAGTGAGACTGTACTTCTGATAGCTGAATATCACTTAGCCTATTGCTAATTTTAACATATCTTCGTGTCAATGACATCTGTTAGGTTTCATGTTGATTGTTGAGATCTGATAACTCAGATTTTGCCAAAATATAAAGGTTTGATTTTATTTGTTTACGGCAAGTGCAAGACGTACAGTACGCGATCTGCCGAAGTGGGAATCTTCCCGGAAGGACTTTCTATGGGGAAACTGGCCTCTATTTAGGTGTTAAAGAGTTGAAGAAAATTCAGAAAATTCAGCCCGTTGATGAGGCGCGAACCAGATTCTGTAGCTTTATCCACTATGCATACACTAGAAAGTGTCAATTTAAATTATTTCCAATTTTATCATATAGATTGATTTTGATGAGCAAATTAACTTTTACATAAATGGTTCGCATTTCAAACAAATAATTGTGAAGTGAACGAATATATTGATAGTTTACAAATACCTTTAATAACACTAAAACTTCGTAGATACAAAATAGGGAATGAGCATAGCTTTTGACATAAAATTTTACACCTAAGATTTTGATTAAAAGCGCATATTCAGGTAAAGCAAAGACATTTTAGATATTGTTTTGCTTGCAAATTCAAATGTTAAAACTTCACATTACAATCCAATAATTAAAATGACTTTCCATGACGATACTAAATACTCGCTTCATCCATAAAATTCTACTGAATAACTCGAAGTAATGTTTCTTGGTGACGAAAACTTATCTTTTTTTACTATCTCTTCCGATGAAATTATCCATGATACATTGAGATTTCAAAAGGTCGTGTATTGTTAGACCCACACTTACAGGAAAAAGACTGAAATTTAAAAAAATATATTAAGTTAAACGAATTTTACAAGCATTTTAACATGTAGACATAAATATAGACTTACCTTTTAAATAGGAAAAGCCAAGAAAGTGAAGTTGGCAAGATTAACATGTCTTTGTTGCATCTAACTGCCGAAACGATTTCGTCAGCAACATAATCAGGTTCTAGTAGGCCGATAACTCTAAAACAGATTACTTATTCTAAATCATTAAATATGCTATAAAAGTAAAGGTACATGTACTGTACATGTACATGGATTCAAATTTACCCGGTATTAATTCCAGTAAACATCCCTGTATTGATAAAGAAAGGGCATATCAGTGTCAACTTAATACCATCCACGTTCTGTTTTCTTAGTTCGCAACATAAGCCTTCGTGAAGACCTACAGCAGCAAATTTACTAGAAGAGTAATCGACGAGTTTTGCACATCCGGATATACCAGCCATACTAGAAATAGTAACGACGTGACCATAATTTGCAGCTATCATATCGGGAAGGAAAGCTTTCAACATCTGAAAATACCATGAATTTTCTTGTTATTATCATTATTCATTTAAACGTATCATAATACATGGTGCTTTGAAGTAATGTTAACACTTATTGAAGAAAGTGTGCAATACTGAGGCAGGAATTTCTGTTTTCTGGTTTTCAATCACTGATGGACGATCCGCCAATGGGGAATGCCTCCCGAGAGGACTTTCTGTGGAAAACTGATATCTATTTAGGTGTTAGACACATGAAATACCACGTGACCAGATCAAGCACGAACCCGCGACCAATTACTGCATCCAGTGGTTTTATCCGCTCGACTACTTGTGGGCCTTTCATGCACATTTTGGAAAACTACACAGAGCCGAATAAGTTACTTTCATATCAGTGTTAGCATTTTTGAAGCACCCTATACAGATCCGTATTAATGCATTGGCAATAATGAGGGGCAAGTGTCAAGGGTACGAGGAGTGTGAAACGCCTGGCGCCCCTCATGCCACGCAAACATTAATTATACAGGATGAGCATAAAGTCTGAAAACATAATATTATTTCATTTATTATCATTAATGCCTTCACACTCATTACAATTTTTTATAGAACTGTAAATTCCCGAGGAGAAACATATTGAACGTATCATATATCATAGCGTATCAATATATCATTAATTATATATTTTCTCCTATGTTTGATGACTTTGTATCAACTGTGTAGAATTTAAAAATTATTTTTACATGGGCTAATTCGTATAAAATCAGCGTAAACTGTTTCTAGAGTGGTCCTTTGCAAACTAGCTGCTCGAACTCGGCAATATCTCTGTATATTTTACTTTGTTTGATTATTTTTAAATTGATTTAGTAGTCTTTTCGGTATATTGTTTTATTTTTTGTTGTAAATATTTAATTAATATAAAGATTATTTTATAAAATTATACAGAGAAGAAGCAGAATATATACAAAATAATGAACAGAACCTTTCGTTACTCTTCTCTATATCAAAGCAATCTGAAGAAAAATTATTTTTAATATAAATTCCTGAAAAAATTTTCTTTGCTATAGTTTAGAATGCCACCACTGGGAGTGAATAAAACCTCTGAACAGTTGATTACGTGTTCCCTCCTGACCAATGGGTTTTCTTTCATACAGTTTCTCGGGTTTTCTTTACACGTATAATCACCTAAAACCTAAATAGACGCCAGTTCCTCATAACAAGTCCTCCTAGGAAGCATCTTCCATTTTTTCATCAATCCACTCGTCTGGAGTACTCGCCTTTGACCTCATACTCGAATAACTTACTACGGAAAAACTGGTCCCTGCTAATGTGTTAAACAAGTGAAGGAAATCCGGAAAACTCCATGTGACCAATCCTTGATAAGGCGCGAATCCGTGACCTCTCCACAGTGATTTTATCCACACCTGTTTTTATTGTTATAAATATCACAATTATCTTACCTAATAATATAATTAATGAGAAGTACATGTCTGTATAGTATATGAAATTATAAGTTTAATATAATGAGCTCAATCTTGCGTGTTTGACAATAAAATAGAAGCTAAATTTTCCTTCATTACTGTCATAATTATTATTTAATGTTGTATAATTTTAACTTATAGTATTTTCTAAATGTTCAAAGTACAAATTTAAGCACGAAGTCAAAATAAAAAGTATTAATTATGTTCAAATATTTCCCGTAAGATAATTATGTCAAATTATTAATTTTATGCGTAAATTTTTTGTGTTTTATATACCCTAATTATAGGAGGATTGTAGAATTGATGGTTTAAGGCAATGCAATATATAGACGATGTGACGATGGTGTACCTCTCTAGAGGACTTCCTGTAAGAAACTGATCTTCTATATATGTGTTAGACACGTGGAAAAAACTCGGAATAATCCACGCAGCCAACCCGTTGGTGAGGCGTGAACCTGTCACTAACTACCAGCGTTCAATGATTATATCCACGGACCTCTGGTGTGTCCATTAATTACGATTAAGAATTTACAGATGTTAATTCCACTTTATTCAGTTATGACCCCCATAAACTTTGTTGACAAATTAGTAACTTTTCCAAAAACACATCTTTACGTCCGCATTAGACAGGTTCGGACTTATAATAAAATCTTACATAGAGGATCCATGTTTTTCAAGTTTTAATATATTAGAATTTTGTTTCTTTAAGTACTATATTACTTTTGATACACTCAAATGCAATGATTGACATTGAGTATAATTCAATGAAGTCTCGCAAATAAATGAATTAAAATTATTATTTTTTTTCCTCATTCCATTAAAAAAAGCATGAATTCATAGACGAATGTAGAAAGCAGAGGAATTCGTGTATCATTTTCATTTTTCCGTCTTTTATAGGCTTATAACATACAGAACGTATGGCGGTCGGTCAAAAAGTGACCCTCGTTCCAGATTTTTACATTTTTGGAATCGGGGGGGGCTTGAAATATCGATAAATGCGAAAAGTTGAGTTTTTTTTCTATATGTGTGTGTGGGGAGCGCGATTTTCTTCACTCACTTTAAAGCGTAATAACTCTTGCGCTTTTTGTCGAAAATTTCTGAATTTTGCAGGAAAGTTTGTGTAGGCATATTAGAGATATTGATTCTATTACATTTTGGTAGTTAAAGGTCGAGCGGGTGGAGAGATAAAGGGAACACGCGCCATATCTCGAGTGGGGTCGGACTTAAAGATTTACCCGTTATCATTTACATTTTTTTTTATAAAACTCAGCTCTAATTTCAAAATTAAGCCTTTTGCCATTTTATAATAATTAATTATGTAAAAAGTTTTTCATAAAATATCCTAACAGATGGCGCCATACGCAATTTTAAACGTTGTTGCCAGGAAAGTTAAGCAGCTCCTTGCTGGATTTTTCTATATTGGAAATGTTCGTTTTTAATGGAGTATCTATTTGTCTATTTCAACCAATGCCATATAGAGTACATTCATATTATAGCAGTACCAATAATATCAATTGCACAAATTCCACAGATGCCGACAAAAAATTAAAACAGGGCTTCTAGATTAGTTTCTCACAAATTCAGAGGAAATCATAAATTTGCTTATATTCCTATGCTTCAAAGATAACAAAATAATTACTTCCTAAAAGATAAAGTTGTAATATAAACTGAATAAACACTAGGCCTTAAATCATTCTTTTTAATTTATTTTTATTTGTCTACTTGGACATTACTCATTACTAGGACAGGAAAAATTACTACAGATGATATATTATTATATCACCGGTAGTAATTTTTCTTGTCCTTGTAATGAGTAATGTTCATGTAGACAATTAAAAATAAATTAGAAGTAAGGACTGTAAGGCAATTCTTTTTTAATCTTTACGTAGTAACACGTTATCCTATGGGCAAAAAAGGGCAATTGACTGAGAACCTCATCAACAAGAGGCTTCAAACCAATCATTCATAAGAAAATATTTTCCTTCAAAAAATTCCACCCGAAGTAAAATGTCTGAAGTCAACAATGTACTGTACATGGGACTCCTAATTCACATTTACCTGGGCCCCATAAAGGTATAATGCCCACTGTCTTTACCTTCAGAAAACCGAATACACTATGTAAAACTCTGCTTATGCACAATAAAACCTGTGTAAACGGGAATCTCATGATACCGAATTATTTTTCCCCATTTTTTCAGCTTTCCGGTTTGTTCAAGTTTGTTGTAGACGGGTATTAAGGTATTAAGCACGTGTATAACATATTACTTGAAAATTATTGACCTAGGAAATTTGACATTATCTGAAATACGATCGTTTCTTTAACATTTTAAGTGTCAGAAAGATATAAATTAAACGACAATAATTATTTTCTGTTGTGTTTTAAAAATATATTAAGGAAAAGTGTTTTTTATTGTTCTTTTTACAGGTGAAAAGAATAGAAAGGAAATGTCACACCATTTAAATGTGATCGTTTAATTATTATTATTCTCATTATGTATGTATATGTCATCTTAATTGTTATACTGTACTAAAACGATAAATTACTTAATAAAATAAATAAAATATGAAAAAGATTGTTATTATTATTTTTTCTTAAATTAATTTTATCAGATTTATAAGAATTTTTCTCATAATTTATAAAAACAGAAAATGTTTTTCACCTTACTCAGAAGCGCATCTGTAAATTCTATAGAAATTTTTTTAAGACAATTAAACATTTATTGTACTTTTAAATACCGAAAATTCAATCAATTACTGTATCAAAAATATAAACTATAAAGTACTTAACTGGATTGGCGTAATATCTTTACAGATAATCATAACAAAAATACTTTATTTCATGCAATCACAATAGAAAATTTATACGAATCATAAATTAAACGGTCATATAACGAGTTATAGGACAGATTGAGTGAATTAATATGATAAAGCAACGCAGCACACAGCACGGACGATCAGCTAAAGAAGGAGTACCTCCCGAAAAAACTTTCTATAAAAAGTGATCCCTATTTTGATGTTAGACACATGAAGAGAATCCGGAAAATACGCGACCAGTCCCGTGATCAGGTGCGAACCCGCGACAAACTATCAGCGTTTAATGATTTTTATTCACGTAGAGACTGGTGGACTATTAAAATAATATATAATAAATTATTTAAAATTTCTATAAATGGCTATTTAAAAAGTCAATAAAACTGAGAAACTACAAATATTAATTGTTCAAGAACATTATATTGCGTGCTATTGATCTAAGGATCTAGTTAAGTACTTTGTCTATACAATGAAACCTGTGTAAAACTGATTCGTACGATAGCGAATATTTGTTCCGATTTTGCAGGTTTCCATTTTATTAAGGTTTCGTTTTGGATAGGTTTCACAGTATATACTTATATGTATGTTGTCTTAAAAGTAACTTCTACTAAAACATAAAATATTGAAAAAATATGAAATATACTTTCATTGTTTTAAAATATTGTTCCTTAATTAAATCAAATTTTTTACATAAATTTATTTTTTAGAAATATAAACAAGCTTCTAATTGTATTATTATATATATGTCCTTTTTGGTGTTGATAGCCATTTATATAAAAAACGTTCTCGCTTTACGACTCATCTCTTAACATGACTCCAATAACAAGCCCTCGTAAAACAAGTCGTTTACTATGAACCAATTAGGTCGTATAAGCAGCATAAGAGACATAATTAAAAACATATATGAACGAAACAGTACCCTTTGAAGTAGCACTACAAGCACCAATAAATACTCGTGAACGGATCTTCCCAAATAGTAAACAGAGAACCATTTAGGATCTGTAAATTACAAATATTTGCATTATCATCAAATCACGTGGTATCCAAACTTCCAAATTTAATTAATTAAACATATACGAATGCAAATTCGTATTGTTTAAAATTCCTCAGTTTAGAGCCACACGAGCCTCCATTTAGGGTCTTGAAAATGATAGTAAATCGAGTATAGTGTAAAAAATAACTTCAAAGATGTGTATATTCAAAGTTACCGCTCCAAGGCAAAAGTACTTTTTACAAAATCAGTTCTAGTTTTTAGTTAATAATTACTGCGTTTATTACGTTTATTCTCTATAACTGATGAAATACAATAAAAGGACAATTTTGGAAGAAAGTGAAGAGTGTTTCATGGGATAAGACAAAGCACACATGGAAGATCTGCTAAGAGGGAGTGTGTGTGAAATTATGCTCCGTTTAGGTATTCACATGTAAAAACATGGAAAATTCCACGTGGCCAATCCGTTGTTCAGACGCGAACCCGCGACAAATTGCAAGAGTTCGGTGGTTTTATCCACTCGGTCACTGGTGGGAAATTCACAATTCAACTCAGAAACTAACAGCTACTGTAAGATCGGAATGGTCAAGGTTTCAATTTTATTACAGTTTCTAGAACCATTTGACCAAATTTATTCTACTTTAATTAACCCAATACAAACGAAATGAAGCGGTTTTGTTTCAGTTAACTGATATTAATTTGACATTTAATTCCATTTGTAATTTTTATTCCGACGATGGAAAAGAGTTTGTCAATTCTGTAATAGAACTGCCTACTTTTTAGCCACGGTTAAAACGACGCAGTCGAAACCAGGGTTCAGTAGAAGGAGTCGATCAGGATATAAAAAATATATCGGTTTCATACAGTGGCGTAGCGTGGGTGTCAGCCGCCCGGGGCGGAGGAAAATTTCGCCGCCCCCTTATTTAGGTATCTCAATTTAAAAGACTAAAATATACAGTAATTCTAAAGAACTTTTCGGCAAGAACAATCATCATTATTGTGTATTGTACAGGTTACAAATAAAAAAGTCATGTATATATGTTTTACAATATAATAATCACATTTATTACAAAAATTTTTACAAGATATTATTATTATTTATTGCGAAATTTTGCCGCCCCCTAAAAGTGCCGCCCGGGGCGGACCGCTCCTGCCGCCTCCACTACGCTACGCCACTGGTTTCATAGATGAGAGACAAACACATCACGAATCGATCAAAATTGTTTTTGCCTTATGCAAGTTATGAATAATAGAACCCTTCAGATATTAATTCGTCGTACAAAGTCACATTCGGCATTGAGTTAGAGGTAGAACATCAGTGAGTGAATATATCCAAGAAAAATCGACGATTGCAGTACAAAAAGATTAAATTGATTGAAAAAGTTAACTCAATACGCTACTTGGCGATCTGGCAAAGGGGAAATTCCTCCCGGAACGACCTCCTGTAGGAAAATGTACTCTATTTAGGTGTTAGATACATCAAGAAAACAGAAATTTCCACCTGGCTGCACTGGACGTTTCTGAAGTAAGAAAAGTTTGAAAATCCAAATCATTGTTCCTATTACTGCGACAGCGTCTTAATCATTTTCCGACTTACAGAAGTTTAAAAAGTATTTTAGAAATTCCTAGTCGGAAAGACAAACCTCGACTGAATAGCCTTGCTTTGTTAAAACTCCAAATAGAAAATTTTCTTAATTGAGGAAGTTGTCAATTCAAACTGCCAATTCAAACTGAAAAATGTACAGTATAATATATTTATTATGTACTGTACCTGCTCAGTCCGTCCTTAGTCTACTGTATTATATTACTCTATGTAAGTTACTTAATATTAAGCATTAATAAATTACATTACGAAATAATAATGCGTGTTTTGAAACGTCATCATTTTAAAATTTCTGTACATGTGTCTGTATTTTCTGCATTTTAGATCTAAAAATATCCGGAGAAATTGTTTCTCATCACGTAATACGCCTACTCACATTAATAATAACGTGTATTTCGTAAGTCCAATGTTCCCTCTAATTTTTTTGTAGTTGAGCGGAACATGTACTACTCTGAGCAAAAAAGTTTTTCTGAGCATATGTATATATAATGTTATTTTTTCTTATAAAAATTAAAATAATTAATTATAAAGTAGAGATTAAAATTCATTTTAAAACATACTTCTATACAAAATATTATCTTTTGTCAATGATTTAATGTATTTAATCGAAATATACGTAGCAATAATCATGTTGCAGACAGAGTGAGAAATAAGTAGACAACAATTCAAATCAGTGTGCATGCTCGCTTGCGCGGCACATAAATTCTCGTGCGCGGCAACAATTTGAGCAGTGCGCGGCCGCGCAGCTGCGCAGCTTAGAGGGAACATTGATTGTAACACACTCAAACCTCTTAACGCGGCCACTGAAAAGAAACATTTTTAAAAAATGGCCTCTGTAAATTATTTTGTTTGCATTTATGTTGAACATACCTGAATAACGGCCGTCGTTAGGAGGTTGTCGTTATTGGAAGTTCGACTGTATTATAATAATAAAGGATATAATCACAAATTAATAATTTAATTTTAAATATATGAAGAATTCTGATGCTTGCATTATTTAATTTGAATTAATTTTGTCCTCATTTTAATTTTTATAAGAAAGGTCATTAGTGCAATCGGTATATACTTTTTTAAAGCAGGTTTACAGAAGCATATCAGCGATCAGCATCTCAGAATGTATACAAAAAAATATTTAAAAGATATGGTTCAATTACACAATTTTTACGGTTCAAGAACCTTAATTATTTATTTAAAATATAATTTTATATAAATCAATTACTCTGGAACTATTTTTAAAATGCATTTATCTTGTTGTGCTTATTCACTGTTGATAAGAATGATAATTTATTCTGTAATGACAAGCTAAAATCTAGAATAAAATAAAAGAATTTGATTAATTTTTGTGATTTTTTGCCTTTGACCTTACTTATTAAACATCATTAGAGATGTTTGTAACGTTTATCCCACGCTAATTTGACCTTTAGCCCTGCGAACGTGTAGTGTTACACTACTTTACGTCATAGTGTAGTGTAAAATTTATCAGAGATATAAATATATTCTAGACTTAACTTACCCAAAAATGTGAAAGGGCATTTATCTGGAAAGTTTTTTCGATCATGTCATCGGGACAATCTAACAGCAAGTTTCCAGTCACGATGCCCGCATTGTTGACTAGAATAGTAACAGGACCCACCTGCTCCTTGACAGTTTTAGCCAACTCGTACACTTTTTCTCTGTTCGTAATGTCACAGACGTACGAGTAGCACTCTCCTCCAAAATTCTTCACTAACGCTGAGGTTTCTAAATTACCTTTATCGTTTATGTCCCAAATAACAATTCGGCATCCCAAGAGTGAGAATCTGAGTGCAAGTAAACGGCCGATTCCACTTCCTCCACCAGTGATCAAAACCACTTCCCCTTCTAAATTTTTATATAACAAACTCCTGGGTATTAACTTCATTACCAGAGCTTCTATGCATAAATATATTATATAGGGTATAATCAGTAGACTTTTCAAAACTTGATTCATGTCGGCTTGTGTTAGAGTTTAAAGGAGTAGCACTTATGTCGTCTCTCTCCCTTGACGATCGCGCTTAGTATGACGATAAGATATAACTTAGTATCACTGACCTTCGGATTTGTACAAGTTTCCTCCGTTTGTTTTATGTTTCAGTCGATTTATTATCGTACAATAATAAATAATTTAACCAAATTGATTATTATGCCTTTGTGTCCTTTTTAACAATAAAATAAATTTTATAAATAAATTTTAAATAAAATTTAACCAAATCTCTCAAAGTTACATATAATATTGTTTTAAAAGATGATCAAAGTGCTTAAGAACCCTACCGTTCTGGGGATCCAGAATCGAATCTACGAGAACAATCTCAGAAATGCTTATGGAATCTTCCCGGATAAATCAGGCTCCATTCCCATTGTGAGTTTGGCAAAACCTTCATGAATATGATTAAAAAGACCCTCTTAGTTCCGACAAGGTGACCTGAAATAAAAACTTTGTTGATGCTAATTCAGGCCACACGTTTTTCTAATGTTTGAATTCGTTTGTTCATATACGGCAACATGACACCTGGGCAATATGCCAAGAGGGATGCTTCCCAGGAGGACTTTTATGAGAAATTGATCCTAATTATATGTTACTAATGCGAAGAAACCCAGAAAACTTCACTGACCAGCCCATTTGCGAGGCGCGAACCCACGAGCAGTTTTATCCATTCTGCCACTGATGGACATTTCCCAGTGTTGTACAGGGTGGCCCATTTTAATCAATTCACTGGAATTACTCGAAAAATACGCATCCTACAAAAAATCATTGAAGAGAAAATGTTTGACTTCAAGGGATCCACAAGATGAGGTTTCCAGTTTCATCATAAATGGCGTTACAGTCGGTACAAACGGAGTCAACTATATTTTCTTAACTGAGGAAACTACTATATTTTATTACAAATTTGAAAAAAAGAATAATTCCAACAAATAATGATAATTTTTTAATGAATTTTTAGCATTTTTTTTCCTGGTTCATTGAAATTCGCTGATTCACCCACGCAAATTAGATGCTGCATAAAACTTCAAATGTTTATAATTTCTGATAAGTTCATCTTTTAAAAATTGTTTTAAAATAAAATTTTGTTTATTTTGACGTAAAAACAATATCCAATTAAAAATGTGGGTTTCTATCAACGAGCCAGAATATACTACATAGAGTGGCTGTAGTGACGCCATGTTAAAGAAAATTGAATACACGTCCGCCATTTTCCTTTTAGTCAAGGGTGTGCCATTTATGTTGTGTAAAGGCAACTGATGGAATATTCTAACTCGTAAAAATGTGGAAAGGAAAGGAAGAGTTTTAACCCTCGACTGACATGCGGCTAGTCCAAATAACCCTTAGTATTTGTTTTTTTTTTTTTTTTTTTTTAATTTTGAAAGTAAATAACAAGACATTTCTTATTTTAACCCTTTATTTTGGCGTTTCTAGACAGAACAAAATATTCGATAGCAATAGGTTATATGCATTTGTAAACATTCTTAATTTTACTTTCCCGGCTGCTATGTATAAGGGAAAGCATTGGAATCGTGTCAAATTTGGCTCTCGGCGTTTTTTGCAAATCTCCATCTGAACCCAAAAAAAGTCTAAAAAAAAATAGAAAAAAATATTCCGTATATGTGTATGTTGGCGTCTATAAGAAACGAAATTTGGCATGGTAGCTTGTGTATAAGAGCGTTGATGATATTAAATTTTGGTGGTTAAAGGTTAAAGGGGAGATGAAATAGAGGTGCCATAACTCGAGAGAGGTCGGACTTAATGAAGACGTTAATCGTTATTAACATTTACAATTTGTTTTTATAAAACTCATCACTACTCTCAAAATTAAGCTTTTTGCCATTCGATAGTAATTAAAAATATAAAAAGTTATAAGTAAAGGTTTTTTTCCAATAGTGAGATTTGTGATATTTATTACGTCATTCTTAATTATCTGCAATAGGGGAAAAAAGTGAAATCTACTCCGTACGCGGCGCTAGTATCGACGAGGTTGTAAACAGACTAAGCGATACGTTGTCGGTTCTAAAGTACGATTTGTTAATTCTTTAAACGAAAATCCAATAATTATTTTAAGACTGGGTAATGGCTGATAGAGGTTTTAACATTCAGGAATAACTAATTACTAAAGAAGTTGTGGTAAATATACCCACTTTTATGAGAGGAAAAGCACAGCTGAGCAGCAGTTTGTCATCTCGAGACAGAAAAACATCTAGTAAAAGAATACATATTGAACGTATTATAGGAATGGCTCGTACTCACGTACTGTACATATAAAATTTTGAGGCAACACATGCATCCGGCAGTAACGAAACTTGGCAGTGAAATTATATTTATATGTTTTATGTTATGCAATTTTAGACCATGCATTGTTGGCAGAGATTCTTAATTTGTTTCACTGTTAGTCTAGCTCTCTATTAATACCGTATATAATTTTTTTTTCCATTCTAGACCCTAGCCTAATTTAAGTTTTCCATCTATAGTATTTTTAAATTTTTGTCTGTTTATAAATTCTAAGATTAAGAATGTATACTATCATACACAGTAAGGTCTTCATTGTGGAACTTCAATTCAAAGTAATATAGTGGTTTTAAAATTTGTACTATAGTTGAATAAATACTTGTAAGCTAATAAAAGAATTTTAATCTTTAAAACAAAATCTCTTTTTATTATTTAAAAAAATTCACACTATACACCATCTAGAAAAATTTTACATAAACTCAAATTGTAAAATAACAATTAGCTCAATTATTTTATAAACTTAATGTTTATAAAACATTTTTTTTAAAAAAGAACTGGCTTAATATGCTCATGGAAAAACATAATTAGTGTTTCAATCATGTCTGCAATGAATTTATTATCTCTTGGAATGATACAAACTTTGAAGTCACTTTTTGTGTAAATAAACAGATGAGCAACTTGTCTATTTGTCACTGCTAATTGTCCTTGGATTTGATGAAAATAATCATGATTCCGTTTTAAAGTAATTTTGTCATCAGTACATTCCAAATATGGTATCTTTAGCACATTCACAGGAAGTTTAAAATTGGAGTAAGGACATTTAACTTCTAATATTTTATCATCATCCACTAGCCCATCTGGACTTGCAGCTAAGAATGGGTATTTTGAATGAAGAAACATGCCACATTCTTTCACAGGAGTATTTACAAAAGAATATGTTTCAATTGCTTCTTTTTCATACCTTAAGCCGTGAGAAATTGCCTTACTTTTTATTGGCCTACTTGACAGTAATGAGCCACACAATTTTACTCTGTCTGTTGATTTTAATTTACAAACTTTTCCAAAGTTTGAAGATGTCAAATGCAACAAATGTTCCTTCTTCCAAACTGCACTTTTTCATTGTAATCTGGTCTCTTTTTCCAAATGTTTTATGTACTCCCTACTTGCTTCAGTTACATGTAAAGCACTTAAAAAACATTTCAGACATTGTGCTTTTGCAATAATCATGATCTGATTCTAAAGCCCTCATGTTTGCTGGTTGCCTTAATTGCAATATCGGTATTGCACAACCACTTTGCATGTTCATTGCCAAATTAATAACAAAGTTTGTATAATCAGGGATTGTACTGCCAGATGGTCTGGGGTCAAATTTTATGTCTTCCAATAATTTTCTTTTCATTCCTCTCTTCTTAAATAAATGAAATGGAAGCTCACTAGCCTTAACTGGGGAACCTTTATGTTGGCGGGTAGGCTGATGGAATGTTTGCAGAACCTGTGTGCATGTTTTGTGACACTTATATGTGCCTGTTCTTCCATATTCTTCTATTGCCAATAGTGTTACACATACATGTTTGCAATACGCTTTAGGCCCTTTACCTGCTGTACATTCACATATTACATTTTCTATAACCCCATCATCTGTAATTACTAAATCTGTGTAAATCTGTTCCCCTTGATTAATTCAGATTTTACATTACCTTTAAAATATAAAAAAATGTTTCTCTTTTGTTCCTCTTATTATTAATAAGAATTCATTAAAATACATCTGCACAGCAGACAGTGGCATTCTTTGATCTGACATCTCCATGTAGGCATCAATTGTCTCTATAGTCAAAACTGGTATTTGTAAACTTGGAGAGAGATCCTTATATTCAGATGAATCAGGAAGTTTGAGTTCAGGAGAGCTATCACAGGATATAGAAAAATTATGAGTTTCCTGATTCCTCTCATATGCCAGTAACCTGAAAATTATTGTAAACAAGTTTAATAACTAGTTAAGATATGATCACCAATATTTTATTTAGTTTTTTCTGTCTCATTGACAGGAAAGGCAAAAATTATTATTATATATTATATTCTTACCTTAATATATTACATATAATATAAAAATAAACAGTATAAGGTAACTGAACAGTATTGACAAGCACCTAAATATGGCATATATATAGTGTATGCCAGATTTAGTAAAAGAAAATGGGCAAAAATTCACTTGTACAAAAAGTTTATTGGTGAAGAAATTAGTCTTATTGCATTAAATTATTGAAACAAGATGACTTGTGACCAATAAAAAAGACATTTTGATTATATTTATTTTAAATACTCCAAATATTGTTTTCTCTTGGTAAAAGATTAAGATATATATCTCTTATATTGTCTTAGAACTTCATAGAAAGTAGTTTTGTTTGTATTGATTGTTGTTCTAAATTACAGTGATAACCTATTGGTACAGTTAACATTTCAGATACTGATATAAATTGGTTATAATATATCAGGCTCAGTACATGACCATATTCCAAAGGAAAAAAAATTTATTTTAATTAAAGTTTTGACCTTATGTATTGGTTAGACAAATGTGAAAGGAATCAATGAGAACTTTACTGATCTTTAAATGTTTTTATAGACGAAAAATGTGCATTTTGTGAAATCTTATTCTTAAAACTTTCATCTACTGGTAAGTTACCTTATCATGTAATAGTTATAATGACTTGAAATTATAAATGTAATAATTAACGATAAAAATATAGATGTAGATTATTTTAACTTACCTTTCTATTAAATCGGCTTTTCTACCAGCTAACTTGGCATTGTACTTTTTTAATTCTTCCTTTAATTGTACCGTTGTTAACCTTCCTAAAAAATATTTTCGTTCTTCCTTTATTATAAAGTAAGCTATCCTTCGAACGGAACAGCTTGTTTACAACCGTATCGATATGCGCGACACCTATGTCACGTGATCACTTTTTTCCCCTATTAACAGAGAACAAGATTAAAATAGTTCACTTTATTTTGTCTATTTAACAATGCATTTCGGATTGGTAATTTTCCAATTCCTCTTCAATGTCTAAGGTTGTTGTTTACAATATAACGAACAAAAGATTAGGTGATGTTAATATACTTTTGTTATCCAGAATGATGTGTATAGTGAACAATTTGTACACATCCTAATAGTGCAGTTTCCACATATCAGTCTGTTTCATTTACTGGAATATTTTCTTTATCTATTTTTGACGGCCAAATGCAACCCTTCTTCCATTTTCCACAATTATTAGCTCCTTATTACCTCTTAGAAGGATTTTAACTTCAACAATGTGGTTCATAACATTAAAATGGTCATAATGTGGTTTTTCATTGTAAATATTTTACCACTTTAAACTCTGATCTTACCTTCTTTATAATAATTAAATAAAATCTAGAAAATAATTAAATTTGAGATAAAACAATCTAGATTTATATCACTTATCTAATTGCCTAAATCTCAAATCTAGGGAAAAACAAAACAATCTAGATTTAGATAACAAAAATAGATTTTTAAAATGACAATCCTGTACAACACATGGTATAGACTTCAATGTTTTGACTTAAGTAAAATGAAGGTCGATAGTACCCTTCGTTGCCACCAAGAGCGCTGTGTCTAAGGTCACAGCCACTCTATGTAGTACATACATGTTGCCTCTTATCGGATTGGTAATAAAATTAATATCTGAGATAAAATATTCAATTTAAAATAATTTCGAGCAAAATAAAAGAAAGATTATTTACAAAATACTAAAGAAATTTTATCTGTTGAATCAATAAAATAAAATATTATCTATATTGACGTCGACGATATTTCCTAGTTCCTCGTAAATGTTCACAACAATAAGAGATTTTAAAATTTATAACATACAGATATCTCTATATAACAAGGTAGTTAGGTTCCAAAAAAGTGCCGTGTTATGCGAATATGTGCTACACGAAACAAAGAACTAGTACAAAACATAGGGTTATCTTCCAAAAGTTAGGAAACGTATACTAGTCTTTTTCGTAATTAAAGAAAATGTGTTTATTACAGTAATTCACTAACAATCACAATCAATAGTATTGCACGTCAACATTTTTCTTGACTGATAAACACCGTTAAACGAGGGCATTTTCTTTTTGGCGAAATATCGTCATCTTGTACGCTTTCCTGTTGACCTTAATCTGAAGTATCGATAACATCTTGATTTTTCTCTATTTTTTCATAAAACCTGATATTTTCATTTGCTTGCTTTTCCTAAGAGATCTTAAAAGTTTAAAACAATTAAACTTTTAATTTATTCCGTAAAAATACAACACGGCGACATTCTTTCGGTCTTCGTGTAGATTACTATCATCAATGATAACGGCAATTGATTTATAGGAAAGCTGGAATTGGAAGCTAGAACAATGAAAAAGAAAAATTCTACTGTACAATCAACTCTCATTAAAGAAAGCCGGACGAAAGGCGAGAAACGACATTGAAATTTTAAATATTTTAAGTCTATGGGAAAATATAGGGCAAAACCATGTTTACTTGAATAAAAAATATATCGAATGACGGTGTTTGCACTTAAAAAATATGATGTTTTGTAAGGAAATGTCTCCAATTCTCAAACTGTGTTAGAGAGAAACCGTGTTGTAAGAATGCTATGTTTTACGAGGATACTTATATATCAAATTAACAGGATATCTATTCTAATATTCGTGGGTTCAGTAACGATCATTTCTAAGATGGCTTTTTTAATCACACTCATCATGGCCCGGTCTGTTAATTGATGATCTTAGAGATTAGCAATACTGAAATACGAGCGAGATTTGTGCGCAGATAATTTCTTACCATAATAAATTTACAGAGGTTTAACAGAAAAATTCATCACAAAGCGATTATCAATATCAATATCAATATCTTTATTCACAAAAAGGGGATTATCCCTGTTGCAGGGGGTTGTACAAAATTGACTTATAAATTTTCGAATCACAAAGCGATTATTGATGCGAATGGGCGCGTTTTTTTATGCAGCGAAAGTGTAGCGAAATGACGTCACGAGCAGCGCTGGCCATTTAGAAACGGGTTTCAGAGGATTAGCTGTAAAGCGCTTCTCGAGCGCTGCATAAAAAAACGCGCCCAATGTGTAAAATTCCATTTATACCATGCAAGTTGTGATTACCAGAGCCCCTTCGGCCGCCGCCAATTTAAAGCGTTTTAATCTTTAAAATTGGCGTTTCCACTTCCCGGGACGAGGACCGAGGGGTTGGATTTGTGGGAAGCGAGTGTTCGGGTTGTTTCATTGTGTCGAATTACAGAAAACTTACACTTACACGCAATTGTGCGACAATTCCAGTAAAGGTTAAACGGTGTATATTTTCGTGTACAGTGATGTTGTGTCCGTGTGTATGTGTGTGATCGAAGAACATCTTTCGGCGTGTCTAAAAACAGAAAAACAGTAAATTACGATGCAAGAATAAGATATGTAGAGAAAGAAAATGAAAGAGTTCTTACCATCGGTGATTTCGGCAAATATTCGCTTGTACGATAAACGGCTGCTTCGTCCTCTTCGTGGTAAAGTTGGAGAGGGAAATTCTTATCCTCTCCCAAATGTTCCTAGAAAACACAAAGACATTGAGAAAGCGAGAAGTTCATTTATTACCTAAGCTCAACATTATTACCTTTATCAAACAGTGTTATGAGAAGAGCGAAGGACCTGACCTAGCCTAGCCTAACCTCACCCTAACAGGAAGCTCAATCCTCATAACAACTGTTCGGGAAGAAAGGTCGGCCGAATGTCGCGTTCGGTGAGTAAACGTGTCACGTCCGGGTGGTCACAATCGAGAGTCAAATCCGTTGTCGTCGACTGAGTGTCACGTTTGGGAGACAAGTCCGTGGGTCAAGTCCGGGTAGGAGACAGTCACTTCCGGGAAAAAGTGTCGAGTCCGGGTAAAAAGTGTCTAATCCGGTAAGGATTAAATAGGAAAACGAATTTAAAAAAAACCTCTTGCATCAGAAGTTAGTACTGTACATTAAATTTAAGGTTTTAGTTTAAACGTTAGTATGACAAGAGGAAAAAAATTTAAAAACATCTTGTCTTCTTATCCTACGTTAGTAAATTGAAACTAAAACCTTAAATTTAAATGTTACTTCAGAAATAGCAAAGGAAAAAGTCGTTTACATCTCTTGCCAAGCGACGCTTTTTCCTTTGCATCCTTGCCCACACCGAACGAGAGGATCCCACTCGTTGGAAAAGGGAGGAATGATCGAAACATTCCTCCCCTCCCAGTGCGCAAAGATGATGTCGTCAACATGGAGACATTTCACTTTTCTGAACAAGTCCGAACAGCGAAATACCTCCTCTCCGTTCAACGCGGAACAGAGAATGCTGTTGACACCTGCCATTCCTGAAGTCGATCCCGTGAAGGAAGAATCCCTTCCGCAATCGATGGAACAGAGTTCCTCTCCTCGCTCAAAGGGGTGAAAGGCCCTCTCTTCATCGATTGCGGAAGGATTCTTCCTTCACGGGATCGACTTCAGGAATGGCAAATACAGCTTTTCACATTTCATCTTCTTGGGCCGCGCCACCGCCAAAACCGCCAGCTCTTCACTCTGCAAAGAAACAATATATATATATTAATGGGATTTAGATATACTTAACGCAGAAAAAGTTCAAGATTATACCCGCGACGAATCGGAATTCGGATAGCTCGCGTTAGATCCTACCGGAAATTGCTAGAACGTTCCAACTGTATTTGCAGTAGAGACGACAGACCCGAAACGAAGAAACTCTCTTACGTGTAATTTGTATTTGTACGACAGAAAAATAAAGACACGCCGCACGTAGCCATACGGAAAAGGCACTCGAGCCCAAGTCGTAACAAGTGTTTCGTTATACAGCAAATTACCCTAACGTGTACTCACATAAACGCAACGACGGCATTTAAAAAAGTTTCGTGCAAAGAAATTGCGAACGAGTCGTCCAAAACACAAGACAAACGTCCGAAGATGCGAAACGTGCCCAAATCCGAACTCGCCATTCGGGACACGAACGTTTAAGTGGCACAAAGCATTGACAGAGGGTTACGTAAGTGTGGAAGATCGATTGCACTCAGAAAAGACCACGGGTATACTATAGATTACTCCCTATGGAATTTCGTGTGTTTGGGTATATATCTGAACTCAGGGGACCGACACGAGTTCAACGATACTCTACTTTTGGACCGGAGACGAAAAATAAAAAAGTTATCATACTTTTTCCGGCGATCGCGCGATGATAGGGAGTCGCGTCGCTCTCCGCTAAGTCGGCCTCGCTATCGCGATCGGGAGTCCCGTCGCTTGCCGTTAAAATTGCCTTTAGTAGACGTTTCCCCCTTTTTTTACTTTCTTCAAGAACTACCGTGAATCGATCACTAGTTTAGCACATGACGGCGTGTGGTGGCGCCCATACGAGAGGTCAGTCGGGCCGCCATGTTCGCTGCCATAAGTAACATTAACCGAAATGGCGATCGCGCGATGATCGGAAGTCGCGTCGCGCTCTCCGCTCTCATATCGCGTGTTTAACGCTCCGGGAGACGACCGTAGTCCGACGTTACGGTTTGCAGACTTTACCGCAAGATGGCAATACTAGCAACTACGGTGCCGTCTGCATGAGAGCATTAAAAAAGTATGGTAACTTAAAAAGTGATGATAACTTTTTTATTTTTCGTCTCCGGTCCAAAAGTAGGGTACCGTTGAACTCGTCTCGGTCCCCTGAGTTCAAATATATAATCAAAGTCCTGAAATTCCATAGAGAGTAATCTATAGTACACCCAAGACGACCTCGTAGAAAGAGACAAAGAGCCTAAGGAAAAGAATTCTTTCTGTCCAGCCTGTATAGATAATTGTTAAGTGTATTAGTATTAGATGTGTTTACAGACAATTTAATTCTGGCAAAATAAGCCATTGAAAAGCGTTGTAACTAATACATAAATTGCACGGAGAAGTCGGAGGTCAAAGGGCGAAATTTTTGACCTGTCGAAGGAACATCCCATGCTTCAGAATGCCCTCTCCGTCCATCAATGTTACCAGAGTATATTTTAGTTAAAATTACCTTGAAATTCGTATTTAAGAACTAAATTAAAAATAATCGATTATCTTTAGATCCTCTCGAAATACAACATATCTTAAATTTCAAAGTAAAAAAAAAAAAAAAAAAAAAAAAAAAAAAAAAAAAAAAAGCCAATATTTTGTAAAAGCGCTTTTTGATATTAATATTATTTTTCTAAAAATCATAAAATATTTTTATAATAAACTGTAAATTGAAGAAAGCAAATAAAAGTTATTTTAAAATTATAATTCCACAAATATATTTTTTCTCACTTTACTATTGTTAATTAAAAAAAAAAATTAACCTGATCTTCTAGGAGGCAGCACTATTAGGATTAATTTTCTGCGTAATTAACAATAAAGTTTAACAAAGTTTTAAAATGTAACGTTATGATAAATTTTTAAAATGATAAAATTTGCAATTTTATTAATTAAAATAATTTAAGCTAATAAAAATTTCTTTTGAAACATCAACATGAAAAGAATAGGACCGCATTGCCGATCGTCATGATGTCGATTTGCACACCGGTGTTTTGTCACATGGTCGCCGTAGTAAAATCGCGCAATGAATGAAACTTCGAGTGTAAAGAGAAAAGTATATATTTTACTGTATTTTAATTTAATATATGATATATATTTTAAGATTGCAAGGTCTTTTACGATTAATTAAAGAGTATAAATTATTATTATTTAATTCATGAGTGTTGGTAGATAACTTATAAGAAAATTATAAATTTTAATGAACTTTTTAAGTTAATTGATTTGATATTTATTAATATCATGTTGTGATAGTAAATTTTGTAATTTTGTTTATAAAAACCACTAAGATCATCATTGTTAACTGTCATTTATCAAAGTTATCATTTATCAAATTCTCTTCATTTTTAATCACAAACACTTAATTTTTAATTAATTGAATAATTTATACTATTTCCATAAACTTAATATTGGTGCTATCATTTATAATTAATACTACATACATTTATAATAGGTTACAAAAATTAAACTCTAGAAATGATCATGTTTAAAGTAGTATTTTTTTGTTTTATGTATGAAATGTAAACCATGTTAAGTTAATCTTTTTTGTAAACATTTTGTATTGATGCATTATATTTCTTAAAGTAAGGTAGCTTAAAATGCAAGAGAAATTTCATTTTTTTTTTTTGTGAATTTATATGCAAATATTCATCATAAAATTATGTAAAAGTTGAGTTAAACATTTAACAGAGACTGTGTAATTGGTGACGTGTTGTATTTTGAATTTTATTCATTCCCAGAGACTGTTCAAACTCTGAATTGTTTAAAGTTAAAATCAATTTTTTTTCATTAGAAATAATGGAAAGTGAATTAATCCATTCCCAGACCTTAAACAATACACATTTTGATAAACTTAAACAGCAAAATGAACAGGAAAAGATGCAAATAAACATTACTCAGTTTTACCCTTTTTTTTTTTTTTTACTTCATTCGTAAACGTATTCCGAAAAGTTATCATTTTATCTTAGAAAATAATTCTTAATTTGAGAAAAGAAATTTTTTGAAAAAAAAAGCTAGTTTCAATTTTATTGGGGAAGTTTTACAATTCTTTGCTAAATTTCTTTTCATATCCTCCTCATACACACCGGGATGTATATTAGATAAATACAACACTTACTTGAGCCTGTGACCGGTGTGAAAATAAACAAAATCAAATCAACAAATGTTTTCCGAACACCTTCCGTGTCCTTCCTCAGGTTAAAACGGCCGGATTCTTTTTTATAACACCGTTCCGAACTTTTAAAAATGAATTTGAACGATGATAGTTCAATTGCGTAATGTCCATCGCGCAAGCGCTGTATCCGTCGTGTTCCCTACTGTTCTGAATCGTCTTTCTCCTGCGTGTTTAGATATTCTTGCGTTGCATTCTTTTTTAATCTTAGGGTCACATGACCCCATGTGTCATCGGATCTCAATCAAACCTCAGGCATCCTCTTGTAATAAAGCTTGCCGAGCAAGCGAAAGAGCCATCTCCTCACGTGAATTAATGCATGTCGTTTTAGTTTGCGCTTTATGAATCTCTATCGCTTCTAGCCATTTGAGGTGGTCTATCTGGGGTGTTTTGATTATTAGCATGGCTCCCGCAAAGTTCACATTAATGCCCAGTTCAGAAGCATACACCGTGAGTGACATGGTAGCTCTGTTATATCATATATCTGCCTTGTGCTCTGTTATATCGTATATCTGCTTTGTGCACCAGCACGTCCTAATAGAGAGACCTTGACATCCTCGATACCAGATTTAGAGCTATTGATAAGAGGCCTCACTGACATTCAGAAAGAATACTATAAATGGGATAGATGGGTAGCCACCCTCAAAATTAAAAACAACAGGGACTCCAAGGAAGTTCTAGATCTGAGAGAAAACTTCAAACACACAGTTAGATGGGCACGTCTAAACAATGTCACGATCATCAGAGCTGACAAAACCAGGAACATGGTAATCATGAAAAGGGAAACAAACAAGAAAGGGCTGCTAGAATACATAGACGCAACACAATGCAATGAAGTTGGAAGTAGCTGGGTAGAGAAACTACATTCACGAGTTAAGCGCTTATCTTGTTCGAAATTGGCCAAGAAGCTAGAACTAAAGAACATCACAATGGATACCCCAGACGTACCCAAATTATTTGCGTTCACGAAAACGCACAAAGAAGGCCAACAATTTCGTCCGGTTGTAGATAAAGCCAAGGCTCCCACCCGTAAGTTGGAGAAAACGATCCACAACATAATTGTGCCACACCTAAGTGGTTATCAGTTTACCATCTCTAATCCTGAAGAATTAATCAATCAGTTAAAACAGTCACCTCCCCAGCTTACATAATGGTGTTAGATTTTAAATCGTTGTAGCCTTCCATCAAGATACCACCATGGTTTTGCACACTTAGAGACTACCTGTTTACGAAAGTAAATGACACAGCCCTCCACCAGACTGTGTCGGATTTAGAGCACCTGATATGTTACGGGTCGGTGTTTCAATTCAAAGGTATAACATACAGACAATCGAGGGGTGTCCTGGTGGGCAGTTCGATGTCCAGGGACTTGTGTGTTAGTGGTGAGACAACTCGAATCCAAAACACTCCTGGGATTCATGAACGATATTCTACTATACAGACATTATGTGGATGACATTATTATTATATGGAAGACAACACCGAACTTAGCACGATTCGTAGGAAGGATGAATGATAACCCATATGGTCTGTCAATCGAAGTGGAGCAACACAGTGACTCCAATGTACATTTTTTGGATGTGGATATCAGGATCGACACACACAGCATCCATACCTCGGTATATTGCAAACAATGTGCAAGCCACACATACATTTCAAGTGACTCGTGCGACCCGATCCAATACAAAATAGCAGCCTTTAGATCATTGGTCAGATGGGCATACACGCACTCATCTACTCAACAAGCATTTAGGAACGAGTTGAACCACATTGAGAAGATTGCGGATATACACAGCTACCACATTATTATTCCAAGAATATCAGAGCGCCGAAAAACACGAATGAACCAAAACACACCTACAATGGCACAGGGTAACAACCAGGGTACGGAGGTGGAGAGAATATCCCTCACATACAACCTGACCTTGAAATCCATATACACATCTATCGCCAAAAGACGTAAGGTCACCATTGCTTACAGGAGATGCCCAACTATACGTTGTAACAACTACAGTTTGTTACATAATGGAAAGGACCCATCTGACCTGAGTAGAATGCCGGGCGTCTACCGAATCCCGATGAGAGATGAGAGGTTTAATAGGGATCTGATCTATATAGGATCGATGAAACACTCGATGGAAATCAGAGTTAAAGAGCACAAGGCAGATATACGATATAACAGAGCTACCATGTCACTGTCATGGTGTATGCTTCTGAACTGGGCGTTAATGTGGACTTCGCAGAAGCCACGCTAATAATCAAAACACCCCAGATAGACCACCTCAAATGGCTAGAAGCGATAGAGATTCATAAAGCGCAAACTAAAACGACATGCATTAATTCACGTGAGGAGATGGCTCTTTCGCTTGCTCGGCAAGCTTTATTACAAGAGGATGCCTGAGGTTTGATTGAGATCCGATGACACATGGGGTCATGTGACCCTAAGATTAAAAAAGAATGCAACGCAAGAATATCTAAACACGCAGGAGAAAGACGATTCAGAACAGTAGGGAACACGACGGATACAGCGCTTGCGCGATGGACATTACGCAATTGAACTATCATCGTTCAAATTCATTTTTAAAAGTTCGGAACGGTGTTATAAAAAAGAATCCGGCCGTTTTAACCTGAGGAAGGACACGGAAGGTGTTCGGAAAACATTTGTTGATTTGATTTTGTTTATTTTCACACCGGTCACAGGCTCAAGTAAGTGTTGTATTTATCTAAAATTTCTTTTCAATAAATCATTTAAACTAAGATAATTATATTTGTTTTTTATCATCATAATTGAATTTAGTATTCTTAATTCATATATAACTAGCTGCTTATGCCCAGCATTGCTCAAGCTTTTGAGTTTTTTTTTTTAATTCTTTCTGCCCTGTGGGCATTAAGAGGGCCTTTTTAAGCAAGCCCATCCATTATGGGTTTGGCCAGGCCCACAATGGGGCAGCCAGGTGGTGAGGGACAGTCCTGACATATCCGAACAGACCACTCCTCGAAAAATGTTTGGGGATTATTTGATCCTGGTCTCCCAGAGTGGTAGGCTGCCACCTTGACCGCTTGGCTATCTGGCTGTCCAGGCTTTTGAGTGGGTGAGGTTGGGTTGAGAGAGGTGATAAAAACAATGGTTTTAGTAACTAAAATGTACATTTTGTTACCTCAATATTTACAATAATGAAACTGCAAAACACTAAAAAAAAATTTCTCAGGCTAAAGTTAACAAGGGTTGGACCCTGACACATTCATTCCCATAAACTTATGATTGTACATTTGCCACTTTGCCATGCCTGAACCATTGCACTTCTCTCAGATCTCATCAGCATCATCTACAGGGTAAGAGCTTTAATATGATTCTTAAACTGTATTTTTTAGCCTCAGCTGTTTACTCAAGCTAAGTCGGACAAACAGAAACCTTCTGTCAATTGATACAGGGAATCTCGTTAATTCGAACTTGGATGATTTGAAATTCCATTACTTTGTAATAATGCGATCAGCAAAGAAGTTTTCCAAAAATAGTCCAAAAACCAGAACAACTGTGTGCAAGCCATAACTCCATCTACTGCAAAGAGGAAACATGGACATACAGCTTATGGGTCTCATATTCAATGCCATATATATAACTTTAATGTCATTACAAATTTTTCACTGCACAGTAACTTTTAAGATAACCTCTATATGTATATAATTTATTTACTTATATATATTTATATATAATAAACATTATAAACTATGACAAAATATTTAAAATGATCAAGAAATAATGGTGCTATAGCTTGTAATTTTTGTTATCTGGCATTGGATTGTCTTTGTACTATTAACAAATAACATAATATGTAGTGTCTTATAATTAAAAAAATATGAAAGCAAGAAATAGGAAGGAAAAACAATGAACCACATTGGACAAGGCTTTTATTGTACAGAACATAGAATAAGATTTTCATCTGCCACTACATAACTGTCATTAATCATGCCAATAATACCACTAGACAAGTTATCTGTTGTATCATAGAGATGACACTAATTTCTTCAGGAGGTTGGTTAATGAATTGTGTCTTTTACAGTATATATGGAATTCACATATAATAGAGCATTGATAAATGTACCTTTTTAAAAGTGGATCATTTTCAAATGATATTTTTTCTATAGCTTCAATGTTAATTTTCTTAATTGGTGACAGTTCTGGTTCCTTGGTCTTTGTTTTCATTATGAAATAATCTTTAAATATTGCTCTTTTGTAAGAACTTTTAGTGATGTGGCATCACATTTGTATATAGTAGTAACAATTTCATATGTTTTATTTTTGTAAATATTGTTTAATAACCAAAGTTTGAATTAAAATTTTATTTTAGTTTGGTTTCTTTGTCTACCACGACAATAAATGTGATGATCAAGGATGAGAAAAGCATGGGGTCTTTTATGTGACTCTATCCCTTAATGAAATGCATAACTTTTTCAGTATAATTCTGGAAATGAATACTCTGTAATATAATGTTATTTAAATAATTATTTCATGAATACAGAATTAATAGAAATAATATTATATTCAAATATAGAAAAATAAAAGAGTCTAAAATAATTAGTTGTTTTTTCTATTTCAGAGAGAGACTCCAAAATTTTGTAAATACTGTTCAAGTGAAAATAATAAGAGGAGACTGAGACTATATCAGATAAATTTTGAAGAAGCTATTTATTTATGTACAAATAAACAGGTATTATTATTATTATTATTATTATTATTATTATAAAATATGTTAAAAACTGTCATAAAAATTGATTGATTCATTTATTCACCAAGTTATAACAATTGAAAACAAATTTAGAAAATTGCAAGAAATAGTTTCTAATTAAGCAATTATGATTTGACAGGTAGTATATGATTGACATCTGAATTTAAGGGCTGTGAGTTGGATAAAGTTTCACATTCTTAAACTACTACATTCTATAATTAAATTAAATTTTATAAAGAATTTATTTTAGGAAATTTTTTTTTTTAAATGTTTCTATGTTTCCTTGAAACATTTTTTAAAAAATAATGAAAAATAATTTAAAACATAATGAATATGTTGGCCCAAATTAGAAAGGATGATTTCTTAAAACACAACAAAGTGTATTGACAGATTTAGAAAAACAAAACTAAATAAATTTGTTGAACAATAAAACAAGAATGGAGTTTACTTTTTAGTAAGTTCTACAACAGAATTGTGCCATTACCATTACTATATATATATATATATATATATAAATATATAATACATACATACATACATACATACATACAGGTAACCCCTGTATAACACGGGAGTTACGTTCCAAAAAATTGCCGTGTTATGCGAATCCGTGTTATACGAAACAAAGAACTAGTGCGAAAAGGGGAGTTAGGTTCCAAGAATTAAAAAACATGCTGTTAAATCCTTTTTTAAATCGGATTTATTATTCACAAGTGGAAAGGCAAATACAAAATTACAAATAAAAATAACAATATACTGAATATTATACTGTAAGAATATAAAATAATTTATATTGTTAATTTAAATTAATTTAAATGCTTGCTAGGGGCGCCTCTAGTGGCCAATTTTGGCATACATTGATAGAATCTGGTTTTTCAGCTTTATATAGTAGACTTTTTTCATGGGTAAAATGCTTATTTATTATTTTACCAGAGGATTATTCAACCTATATGATGATCTCAGCATGAGTATCATCAACTAGTAACAGTTTTTATTACATTTCATGTTGTACGAGGGTTTTATTTAATTCCCAAACCGTGTTAGAATAAACCCGTGCTATAAAAGCACCGTGTTATACGGGGGATATTCCCAATTCTCAAACCGTGTTAGAGCAAATCGTGCTATAGAAGTACCGTGTTATACGGGAGTTACTGTAATATATTATATATATATATATATATATATATATATAGTATATATATATATATATATACGTATATATATATGTTATGGACCAAATGATTAATAGTCATTATGAATAATGATTAAAATGGACACGCAGTCTGATATATATTGATTAATTTATCAAATTGACTGGTCATTATGAATACTGCTATCACCTAGTTGGGCAAAGTGGTGATAAAACATTGAGGAATGATCATCCAATATATGCTAGCCAATTGGCACTTGCTTCTGAGTTGCGCGTGTGTATTGTGTTTAGTACCAAATTTTTAATTTATGCGACCAATAGTTAATCTTCTGTGACATTTTAATTTGATTAAAAAAAACTCCATCTTATTTCATTTAGAAATATTTATTTTTTGTGAATTATTTCAAAGTATTTTAAAAAGAACATGTAATCTTTTAAAACTAAGTACTATTAACTATATTAATTAAATGGTAAAATTTTACCTATGGGCACCATCATGGTGGTGGTTGCGACTGTTCGTGCTCCTGACGGACTCCTCCGGAGGGGAGCTGCCGGCAGGTTGTCAATTGTTTAACATTACTAGTTATTGATATGTGTGTTCAAGAACTATTGTGAATCAATAACTAGTGATGTTAAACAATCAGCCGCCTGCCGGCAGCTCCCCTCCAGGAGGAGTCCGTTGGGAGCATGAACAGTCGTGACCACATCTGTGATGGTGCACAGAGGTAAAATTCTACCAATTAAACTAATATTGACGAAAAATCAACTTACAGGAAACTTCTGGAATTTCATTTTTGGTATAAATTATATAAAAAATTAAATGTTTTTTAGTTTATTTATTTCGAGCAATTAAGATTTTGATGACATTTGAAATTACATAATTTTCTTTGTAGCATTTGCATCTATTAGATTTGCAACCAATGTTGCAGCAGCATTGACTATAGCCTTGGCCTCCAGTAAAATTAAAATGTTGCATGAGATTAACTACTGGTTGCATAAATTTAAAATTCTGGTACTAAAGCAATACGCATGCGCAACTCAGATGTGAGTGCTGATTGGCTAGCATATGTTGGATGATCACTCCTCAACATATTATTATCACTTTGCCCAGCTAGGTGATAGCCGTATTCATAATGATTGGTCGTCAATTCGATAAATTATGTTAAAACACTTAAAATTTATTTCAATGCTCAGTTTTGTTTGTCATTATTCATAAATGACCAGGCATCATGAATAATGCCTATATTAATCAATTGGGTCATAACATATGTATACATAAATGAGTACATTCCAAGTGATAGTAAATACCTCTATTCAGTGCTGTCTAAAGAGATATTTAGTAGTCTAAATGCAACCAAATCTGGTACAGTATTGTATTGTGTATTTGCTATTTCTGGACATGAAGAAAGTATTAGTATAAAAGAAATTACTACCAAAACTCACTATGTTTACAGTCTTGGCACTGTAAGCAATAAGCATTTTATTTTTATGAGATGCTCATGCTGTACTAAGTCCTTAGCAGTGGATACTGTTCAATGTCATGTTCATTCTGAAGATGATGGATAAACAATTTCTTTAATGGTTAACTGAAATTGATCGTTGATGCTTCACTTGTAGGCATAGTATGATAGTGTCTTTCAAGGCTGCCAAATTTGCAACATGTCCTTGATAAACCATATTTTTTAAGCATTCCTACAATCAAAAATCACACTGGTTAAGATTTGGAGAACAAGGTGGTCAAGTGATAGGAAATTGTTAGAAAAATTTGTGTGTATATGCAACAGATACACACATCACAGCTGCACAGTTTTGATGTAGTGATGAGTAGTGATGACAAACCAATCCCACATGACAATTTCAAAGCATTATGTTTTTATAAATTATACATAAATTAAAAAATATTTGACAAATTTCAAAACTTTGCAAATATAATTTGAAAGCAAGATACTGTAGTGAAAGTCTTAAAAGCCACTAATTATGTACTTCAGATAGAAAAGCAATCAACAAATAATCACATTATCATCATCTTTTTACTTATATAGGGTTTATGATAATTTCTGATATAGATTAAAATGTTAAATAAAGTAAAATTTGTAAGCATTTATTTTATTCTTTTACAATTGTTCAAATTAAATAGTTGATATGTGATTTAGAGTTAATAAATTTCAAATTCATTTTGACCTAATAGAGAAACAATTTACTATCACTTGTCTAGATCATGACTAATTTTAATGACAAAGAAATTTAATTAACTTTTAACTATATGAGAAACAAAAATATAAATGGGATACCAGACAGAGGAATTAAAAAGAAAAAAACACAATTAGAATGAAAGTATGTACGGCCACTTGGGCAATCTCAACTCTCCTAGAAACAAGTTGTAATAATGATGTTTCTAATGAGTTGTAAAGTTATTTGGGATATTTGGATGTGTGAAACTTTATTCCAGATTATAATATATCATTTTTCAAATATATTCATAATAGCAAAATAATGTTTCTAAGTGATTCTAAAAGAATACAGTTCTACAGTTCTAGATTCTAAAAGAATATCTCTGACTGTAACTAGAAGCTATTAGCTATGCTGGAATCTGGTAACTATAGTTTCAGCTTGCAAGATGTGAACAAAATTTCTCAAGAAAGCAGAAGGAATCCTACAGTTCTGAAGTCTTTTTCATTATTGACCAGAACAGCCAAAGATGTGTTATTTTCTTCTTGTTCTGTATTTACTGTGGAAATGCTGACTTTTTTATCTGACACTAGATATCTCTGATTGTTTATCTGAATTGATTCACAATGATTATGTAGGTTTGAAGGCTTTGGTTATGTTGCACTTTAGGCTTTGCTATTCCTGCAGTGTAGTGATTTAAGACGATGAAGAGAATCTGTTTGAGATAGATGGAAGAACTTCAGTAGTTTCTTGGGTGAGACTATTTCCTCACAATGGGCTTTCATTGATCAACTAAGATGGGCTTTCGTTGTCATCTTTTGTACGTAAAAGTGACATCATATTAATTTACTTGAAGTTTCAAAAAGTCATAAAATTTTATAATTTACAAGTAATTTAATAATAATAATAATTAACATATATTAATAAAATTATTATAGTAGAGCATCGATTATCTGACCCCCGATTAACCGACTTATTGATTATCTGACCGTGTTCTAGTCGGCAAATTCAAATGTCCGCTAGTGATGTGGCGCTACAATATTTGGTTATATCTTGGCTACTTTAATATTATTTTTGTTAAATTTTTGCATGTTTTAGCTGCAGCACTGGCTCGACCATGAAAGGGAGGCTAGTATTTAAACCAGGCCTAATACACTATACTAATAATGTATTTTTTCATACTTTTCAGTTATCCGACCCACCCCAGTCCTCAATTAAGTCAGATAATCGATGCTCTACTGTACTTATAATTTTGACATTTTATGAAATGCAGTTTCAATACTACATCAATATTATTATGTAAATTTGCTAATAAAAGTGGCATTTGTTGAGATTTGATAACAAAAAGAAACCGCTTCCTAAAAAATTTAATAAAATGCCTTTAAATTTAAAGTAATGGAATAAAAGTCAAGTAACATGAGCAACTAAATATAACTATAAATAAATAATTTTCATGTTATCAGAAACTTGAATCATAGCTTATAACTCAAACTGAAGTTATAGATATATGATTCTAATAACTAAGATCCATATAGGATGCACTAAAAATATCTGAAATATGCAGTATGCACTAATAAAAGAACAAACATGCAACAAAATTACTTACTTTCATCAAAAATTACTGGATTTGACTAATACAGTAAACAATTTTTGCATAGCTAGTTTGGCTCCCAACATTTTCTCATTGGAGTAATTGACAAAACAAGCTTAAATTAGAAAATTCAAAGCTATGGCAGTTCTGTAGAAAACTTTCATAAAGGGAAAAATTCATTTTCAGATTACAGGAAGGACTGGGGCAATTCCAGCAATGTCATATCTGTTTCAATATGTGTACATTACAGTAATACTTTGACTTATGCAAACCCAGAGTTATGCGATTTTTAAATCTCGTCGATTCGTCTTTTGTTTGAGCGCCATGCAACTCTTGATTCCTCCATCTTCCACACTATTGTTCAGCTTACATGTTCGGACGTGTCACGCGGAATCAACGCATAGCTACAATTTATTTTGTGTTATTTATTTCTGTGTTTGTTATATCTACGGAGACTTGAGAGACTTTACTATATCATCCAAACGAAGTAGAACTGATTCTTCTGCATCAAACAAGAAAAGAAAAACTTTATCTTTGGAATGTAAAGTTAACATTACTAAAGATTTTGATACAAAAATGAAAAGGGGTTACAAATTTTAGAAAATATAGACTCCAATGCAGAGCACATTTCTTCTACAAAACAAGAAATAAAAAAATTATTAGCATGCTATTAGGAAATTTTGCGGGAGAAAAAATCTTTGAGCTGTCAGACGAATTTGTTAGATTTTATGAAGCATTCTGCTTCAAAATAACTTTGGTTTATGATTTTTATAATATAATTTGTTATACATATGTACAGTGGTGATATTCGAAATATTTAACAAAGGGTTCGCTAGCAGAAAATTTTTCCCTGACAATCTCCGACAAACAAAATGGAAGTTTTGGATAGAAATAAATACAATACCTTTTCTTGCGATATATCTAACAATCAGTGGCGTATTTGGAACGTAAGGGGCCCTGGGCGAAGACCAAGTAACAATAGTATATTAACTCTGTCAACTTTTTTTTTTTTTTTTTTTTTTTTTTTTTTTAGGCTGAGAAATTTTTCATCCCAAATGGCACTGCTCATAATAGACAGATGTCATCATCTCTCGAAATACAATATCCTTTTTATTTCGCTGTCCATAGCCCGACACGTGTTCCACAGCCATCTTGTATTATCTCGCGCGCGTGAGATTGTGGGATCTCTCTTATGACTGGATCTAGTTTCGAGAACTCTCTTGAATCAATCGCGATTAAACCTCGTTTCGGTTGAGAGAGATCGCACCAAGACATAGTCCCCGACCTTGCTCACAATCTAGATTGAAATGCTCGGTGCGAACGGGGTACAAGGCTCTAGTTTAGTAGTGTTACAGAGTATATATAATACGTATATTTTAATGTTTTTTTTTTTTTTTAAAAAACAAAACCACTGAGAAATGTTCCGTGTTTTTAACAAGGTTTGGAAAAACTGAAAATTTTAACAACGGGTTCGGGCGAACCTGTGCGAACCCGCTGAATATCACCACTGCATATGTATTATCTAAGATTTTATTAAACATTTTTTTCTAAATTATTGTTTTCTTTAGTCTCCGGCCCCAATTAAAAAGCATTTGTATGTATTTATATGTGAAATTATACCCCAACTTACGCGAATTCGACTTACGTGGTTGTCACTTGGTCCCACCTATTATGTAAGTTTGGGGTATTACTGTATCTGATCAGTCATACGTTTGAAATATTTTGTATAGTTTAGAATCCTGGATTTCTTTGAAGTATTTCTGATAACTTGTGTTTTGTTATTATGGCTATTTTTGCATTTACCAGTTTTACAGAAACTTGGAATATTCATTTATTTATTAGTATTAGAACATTGAACATTAGAGCTGTTTAAATAAATTTTTTTGTAATCCCAAAAAGACAGTTTTGTTGTTAATTCTGTACCATTGGCCAACAGTCATTTTACAGATTTCAAAAAACAAGACAGAACAAATTAACAACAAATACATACATTATGTACTATACCTTTAATAGTAATCTTTGTTTTTTAACTTTACATATGGTAATTTTCTAAGAGAACAAGTAATTACTACCTCTCAAACAATATCCCAGATAAAATCATGACTTACATAAAAATAAAAGAAATACAATACAGTAAGTATTTTACAGAAACTAAAATATTTAGAAGTATTTTACAGTTTTATTTACACTAAATATAGTTTTTTAGTTTTCAAGTAAAACTTCATATTTTTTTGTTTTTAATCTCTGGGAATGATTTTCCAGAGTGTAACATTTGGTATTTTTGTTTTTTGGATTTTTATTTTTGTATTTGGTGTACAGTACCTAGAGAGATTACAACACTTTTTAGAAAACAGATTTGATTATTTTTGTGTGTAATTATGCTTGAAATAAAATTGAATTAATTTTTTTGTATACATTATTTCTTTCGTGTCAATCTGTTCAGTTCTGTAATAAATTCTTATAGAATTTTTATAACCTTTATTCAAAATAATTCTCAAAAAATGATTTTTAAAAAAAAAACCACAATTGGCATCTGTTTCCTTTGCAATCAGACACAAAGGTTTACTTTCAAGTCTATAAATGTGTGTACAGAAGGTGGGTTGTTTCATTTGACAATCTATTTTGTGTTTTAGTCAACTTGATTTTTGAACTTAATTTAATTAAACTTATCCTTAATATTTTTAACATTATTATTGATATTCTACATGAAATCAGTTGCTAATTTAAGTACATTTGGGATAAATATGCCATAACAATATAGCGTATTAATATAATTATATAAAATCTAAATTATAAACTAGTTTTTGTAACACACTTCTTTATTTTATTAATTTGAAATAAAAATAAGACAAATCTTTGTCTTAATATAGTATAAATATTGTTTTTTTGTAGAATTTATTTTAGGAAAATCTTTTACTGCAAAGTTTTAGATCATTCCTTGCTATTCTAGAATGGTTATTGTATCAACAAGGAAATGAAAACTGTATTGAGCTTCTGCTAAGAAGTTTTTGAAAATGCTTAATTGCAGCAATATTGTTAGGTTCAAAGATATTCACATTTATTTCATTGAAATTGTCGTGTGTTCATACTGAAACACTGCCTACAGTCGTGTCTTCCAATGTATGACAATAGATTGGAAAAGTAGAGGATAAGCATGTGAAAGATTTCATGCCTGAAGGTGGTCTGTTAGGCTGAATTAATCAATACATTATTAAAATAGGGGCTAATGTTTAAAGAACACTAATGATTTTGGCCTGGTTAATAGACCTTCTTTATGTGTGGACAGTTGAAAGTGGAATTGACATTTTCAACTGTCCATGTCTAAAAATGGCTTGTAACCTGGTCAAAAACATTAGCATTCTTTAAACTTTACCCACTATTTTAATGCTGCATTGATTAATTTGGCTAAGTAATGATAGTTGCTAGTTCATTCTTATTAAGATGGTCTGTTAACAAGATCTAGATTAGTATTTTTCTAGCCTTACTTATTGTTAAAGGTGTATTGCTTACTTCATTAAATTAACTACACTGACTATTTGATTTAAAATGCAATTCATTTTCTTTTAAGATTTTGATATTTTGAAATCAAAAATTTATTTATAAGATACCCATTTGTTTCATTTTAAAGATTAATTTTAATATGAGAAGCCTGTTTATAAGTTTATTCAAATTTGGAAATATGATTTATTTTTGTTATATTTTAATACAAATGATGGTTTTCCTCCATTTTCAGAGATATTTTGGTGTAAGATATATTTGGATAAATATTATATAATTGTAAGAGTGATAATAAATATCAAATAACAAAAATATTAGCTGAAACAAGTGAATATAAATTTGTATAATTGTAATTTAAGAACTGTCCATTAATTACATGTACTGTACAATCTATGGGAGGGAGAGGGTTGTGAAAAGTACATAATTGTACACAAATGGGTAGGGATGGGTTGAGACAATGTCTACATGGACTTTTTGTAATGGTATTAGTGGCATACAGTTTGTTCTTGTAGGCCTACTCGCTAATCATACCCTTAGAAAATATTTACAGAACTTTTTAAAGTCATTTTTTCAATAATGGGTAGGTCAGTGAACTATTGGACTGTACATATAATGAAAGGGGGGGAGATGATTTGCCAAAAGTACCCCATTGTGCACACACGGAGAGAGAAGGTCAAAAGTGACTCAAAAATTGTACTTGTAATTAATAGACAGCCTCTTAATATTTTTTATTTAAACAAAATTTCTATATTATGTACAGCATTTATAAAACAAATATCTAGTTAGTCTAATATCTATTATTTTAGACTAATATGGGCTGTTTTGAAAAAATGTTAACATTTATATGACACTGTCATTTTTAATGGAAACAATGGATATACTCTAACATGATGATAAATATTTTTTCACAATTTTAAAGTCATTTTCAGAAACAAGATTTAGTCAAAATCCATAACTTTGAAGTTATATCTTGTCAACTTATCAGTTCCTGTAGACAAATGATTATTGTCAATTGTCTATTTTCTCTTACATACAATGAAGTGGCATAATAAGGCAACAGAGTATCAATACATCCAATTTATTAATTGCCAAGACTTGTTTTGGCTACAAACTCTCTTTGGTTGGCTAAAAATACAATTGTGAATACTACAATGTTCTTAAAATTTTTTACAGCATAAGTTGATGTATATTCTTTCTTTCTTTTAAAATTACATTAAAATTAAACTTTACAATCTTGTATAAATATTAATTATTAACTTAACTATTTTAACAACAGTTTTTACATTTAATATTAGAATTTTGTTTTTTTTTACCTTTTTTGCAGTTTAGTAAATTATAACAAACACAACTATTACATTCCCTTGAATCGACACTTCTACACTACAAATTATAAGAAAAAAAATTGTTGTCTATATCAAAAGCTTGGCTTGAACATAAGCTGTACTTTACATATCTTTTTACCTAAGTCTGGATTTTGTTTCTGAAATTGGCCTGAAGAGTCATATTTTTATTCTTGTCAATATGTTCATGATTTGTCTTTAAATGGTCTTCAGAACTGGTGGCATATTACTTCTGTTTACCATATCCATGGCTGAATTAGCAAACTCATAAATGTGATAATTAATGTTGAAATTTGAAAATTCTTTTGATATTTGCTGCAAATCACCATATATCATTGCAAGAGCTCAGTTCATGCAGCAATAATCTGTCTTGCAACTTCAGTTAGTTGCAAATAAAAGAAAAATGTCTATAATAGCTATAAGTAATCACTACAGAAACATTTTATCAGTCTATAATGTTAACAATTTTTTGAAACACTTGATATATATAAAAAATTTATATATACATATATATTCATTGTTCCAGTGTACGTATCCATTGAAAGATGAAAACGTGATGGATTTCATAGTGAAACGCAACAATGACGAAATAACTTTAGTGAACAAAGTGATGAAGTCACCAAAGAAAAAAACTGCAAGGAAAAATAAAATATCATCATCCGAAAATTCATTGTCTTCCAGTCTATCCGACAGCAATAAAATGAACAATTTGAATGAAAGTTTATCATCTTTAGACGACAATTTTAGTGATTTGAGTTTTAATTTAAATTTATTTAATAACTCAGCAAATGCTTTAAATTTTGAAGATAATCAAGATTTATCTTTAGGAAGAACAAATAATATGCCCGAAACAAAATTTGATGATTGTATTAACAACATAGAAAGTATTTGGAACGGTATTTTTCACGAGGATTCAGTTTCGCCGTTAGACAATGGTAATGTGCCGAATCAAACGGAACAAAATACGACGAGAAAGGAAGAGACGTTCATAACTTTCGACGATTTAATAAATGAATGCGACATTACATACGACGACTATGTATCGAGGCCTAGCAATTGACCACGTAACCAAACATGGCTGGATTTCTTCCAGGCTATTTGCAGGATAGAAATTAATTTATTAAGTAGTTTAGAAGAAATCCTGCAATGTTTGGTTACTTAATTTAGTTCAATTGAATTTTATCAGTTTGTCCCTTAAAATGGGTTGTTTATTCTGTAAATATTCATGAAATCATTAAAATATGTTTTTTATTTGTGTGTTTTTGTTTGTGCTGTCGGAATATATTGCCAATTGCAATAAACGTACAGTACATTCTTCCTTTATGACTCCTCACATTATAATCGTCATGTTTATTACTGACAAACCATTTAATACAATAGTAATTTTAAATTATAATATAGTATCTTAGTTTTTCTTCGAATTTAGATGTATTCATCCAATTATCATTACTTTTCATTATACATGTATCGTCTTTTTCTGTTATACTGTATTATAATGAGAAATTACTTAATAAAATAAAATATTGAAAAATTGTATTTTTTTTCTAAATTTTATCAAATTTAAGACAATAAAAACTATCTTCTCAGATGCATATCTGTAAATTCTACAGAAAATTCTTTTTTTTTTTTAATTTTTAATTAAGCGTTTACTGTACTCGTAAATACTGAAAATTCTAGTAGTAACTGTATGAAAATATAAATTATATGTTTAATTGGTATGAGGCCATGCAACACGGGCGATCTGTCAATGGGTCGGTCTCTGGAGGACTTTCTGTGAGAAACTACAATATTTTCAGAAAGTCGAACCTCCGATAACGGCCATTTCTGAACGGCGATCTTTTTCCCGGGAATGTTCCTTATTTAAGTGCTTACTAGGGTTTGGGTCCCGGAACGTCTCGTGTCTCGAAGTCCCGGGACTTTTTCTAAATTGTCTCGGGTTCCGGGACTTTCGGGTCTAGACTCGAGACACGCTTGTCGAAATTGTATTGTAATAATTTTATTTTCAAAAGGTCATGATAAAGTTTATTAGCTTTATTAAATTAATTAGCTTAATTAAATTATAAATTTTTGAAGCTCAAAAATTGCGTAAAGAAAGCGTTGATTGATTTAAACATGTCAGACAAATGGAATGAAGACAATCTTTTGCAGTCAATCGTTACTTTATTGCAGCCAGTCAAGGTAGCTGTAGAAGCCTTAAGCCAGCGGTCGGGGAACCGGGGTAAATTACCCCAAATGGGATAAAAATGAAATTATTGGGGATAATAAGGAATTTCTCCAAAACCTAAAGAGTAAAAGTTTTCAATGAAATTATTGTGTTCCAAAATGATAATTTTATTTGGTTTGTCTATTATTTATTATCATCAGTGTAAAATGATTCAATAAATAGATACAAATTTAAACTAAACGCTATTTTCTCCTTTTCAAAATGAGGGGGATAATGTCGACTTACACAAATATATTTGAGGTAATGGCTAAAAAAGTTCCCCCGATCCTGCCTTAAGCAGACAAAACTCTTCGTTACTCACAGCCGAAGCAATAATTGACGTTTTACTGAAAAAAATTCAATCGACAACGACAAATGATAATCTGGCGGTACGGTTCTTTGAAACATTGAATGCCTGTCTAGAAGAAAGAAGATCACAACGGGTTATATGTTTGTTAAAATATTTGCACACTGACCACCACAGCTCAGTCTCAAAATACGGATTTTTTTCCTTCGAATTTGAATAAAACTGCACTTATTGCTTTTGCGGAAGATCTGTATTGCAGACTGAAAATATCCCTCGTATCCAAACGCCAGATTTGGAAATAATGGACGCCGAACCCACAGTAGCTCTACAGTACACAACGAACCCGATGAGTCGTTTCAAAGTCAAATGAAACAGGCAATCAAAAAAATCGAAGAAAACGTACCCGAAATTCTTGCAAAAAGATCAAGAGCAACATTTAAAAAGAGTTCTAGTTATTTGAAGCAACCGGAAAACGTACTGAAAGTTTGGAACTACTTTATAAAACCGACATCAGTTGAAAACGAGTGTGTTTTCGTTGTCTGGAGGCATTATTACAAAAATCAGAAACAGATTGTCGGACAAAGCTGTAAATGCTCTGATTTTTTTAAATGCCTATTTTATTAAATTAGAAAAGAAATCTAATTGACAGTTTATTATATTATTTGTATGACTAATGAATAGAGACTAGGTGATGATTATTAATGGTTAGTATGATTACTAAGTTGGTTTTATAATTATAAGATTTTACTATCAAAAAATGAATCTATGATTATAAGAATTAAACATACGAATTGTTTAGACTTTAATTAACGTTATAAATGTAAGGATTTGATTTTATGTTCAATAAATGTTGGTTTTTACTAAAATTGCTTTTTTATTGATACATTTCGCCAAAAATGAACTCAATTCTAATTTTATTCTGAGAAGTCTCGAAGTCCCGGGATTTTAATCGTGGGTTGTCTCGTGTCCCGGGACTTTGAGAATGTCGAGACTTACCAAACCCTAGTGCTTACAAGTTACGACTCCAGGCAATGGCCAGTTTTTGTTTCCATCATTGGCCGTTATTCAGAAGTTTCAGGATAGTACCCAATTTAAGTTTTGAGCTGTCACCTTTATTTTCAGGAAGTATGCAAAAAGAAGAAGAAAATAAATAAAATCCGAAACGGTACAATTCGGTCTTCACTTATTAATGAAAATTGCCATAACTTCCAAATTTTTGCAGTAAATTGTTTTATCATATACGTTTCATTAAATTTACTTTTGAATTCTTTAATCTACCGCTCTGGGACCCGGAATTGAAAAACAGCAGACTGTGTTCAGTAATGAAAACCCCTTCCGTACATAATAAGTTTCCTTTTTCTTTGTCGTTCTTCTGTCCACGTCGTTTTTTGATGAATTAATAATTAATCAATGTACGAGTATATTTTTACTGTCGAAAATAATAATATACAGTATATATACCCTTATTTTAATTATATATGCTACGTTTACGGTCTCCGATAGAATAATATGTACTGATATTGGGGACATCAATATTAAAAGACTTCTATTTTGTGATATGTAGATATATACAGCCTGCATTTAAATACTTTAATATTTTTCTCACAGCTGCTGTCGTCTTTTATGTGTTTGCTTGTTACGCCTGTTTAAACTTTGTTTATGACTATATTTTAACCCACACTCATTACATTCCATTTTATTTAACGTAAAACGAGTTCCTCCACGTTGTCAGTAGGAAAAACAATGATCAACGCGCTAGTTTTACTAGAGTCTAGCTGCCTAGTAAGTACTAGTTCTTAATTATGCCGCTACGGCGAACAGCGTCAATCGCGACAACTGGATTTGTTCTCTGGATCAGGAAAAAGCTGACGTTACATATGCGCCACGGTGGGGAAGAAATTGACATTAATGTTCGCTCAAGGTCTAGAGCTCTAGACCAGTGTTTTTCAACCTTTTTTTTTATTTCCTGGCACACTTGAACCTATAATTAAATTTCCGCGAAAAAATTCACGTGATTCAAAGTTATTTTTGTAAACATTATCGCCATATTACTTGCCACTTAACCTAATTCTTTTTGTCTATATTTTTTGAGAATTAAATAAAACAGTATTGTTGTTCCTTAAAATACAGTAATATCTCTGTTTTCGTTGATTTCGGTTATCGTCGGTTTCGGTTTTCGTCGATTGACTCAGATTTCGTCAGAGTGCTCAAGTGACCTCGCTGCTAATATTGCAAAAACAAAGGGCGACCCACGCGTTTTCCGGCGCAGTGTGGCGTTATTTTTCGTTGTGTGAACATTACCCAGCGACGGCCCACCATTGGTCAACGGTTCTGTTCCCTGAATACTGGGAGTTCGGTCGTGGGTTGCTCTTCGCCAGGGCGGGCTGGTCACGTGAAGTTTTTCGGATTTTCTCCACGTCTGTAACGCCTGAATAAGGGCCAGTACGAATACAACTACTATTACATGACAATTACTTCACACTTTACCACGGGGCGATATAGGCTAGAACAGGCCTGGCCAACCCGCGGCCCGTCACGTTAAATTGTGTGGCCCTCTAAGCGATATTATATATCTATTAGAACTTTGTTTCCCGTTATGTGTATACCAAAACAATTAAATAAATGAAAATTTGCATGTGTCTTGTTATAATGCACAAGTATGAGTACGAACTTTTGGTATAACAATAAAATCTTATTCATTTTGTATTTGTTTTACTTTTCTAAAAGCATATTTGCCTAAGTTGTGGCCCACCGTGATGTTATGCGTGATCAAAGTGGCCCGCGAAACAATTTGGGTTGGCCAGGCCTGGGCTAGAAGCTCATGTTCAAGTAGCTTCTACAAGAGAAGACATTACCCCGCGTGTCTAGCCGAACAATTCCATTGCTTTCATCTTAATGCTAATTATCATATCTTTAATCTTAATGCTTTTATCTTTATGCTAATTAGTTTTTTATGTTAATTTCTTATTGCTTTTAGTATTTAACGCTATATTAATTCTCTATAAAATGTGTTTTTGGTATGTATTTTGGAGTATCTAGAACTAATTAATTGGACTTACATTGATTCGTATGGAAATAATTGCCTCGGTTTTCGTCAGTTTCGGATTTTGCCGATTGTTTTCGGACGGATTATCGACGAAAACCGAGGTATCACTGTAGCAAAAGGTTACAACAATAGTTACTTAAATTAATAATTTTTATTTATTATCATCGATTGTCATCAATCGTAAGAAAAGCATTAAATTTTAAATCTTAATTTGTCCGGCCGGATGGCCGAGCGGTCATGGTGGCATCCTACCGACGCGAAACGGGTCGAAAAATTTCCGGGAATTTTTCGGGGGTGGTCCGTCCGGATTCCGGATATGTTGGGCCCCATTTCTCACCACCCGGTCTCCCCATTGTGGGCCTGGCCAAACTCATAATGGGCTTGCTGAAAGATGTCTTCTTAGTGTCCACAGGACGGAAAGTTAAAAAAAGTCTTAATTTGCATTTAAAAGTAGCATGATAATTGCCATTAGAAACCTGCCCAATGTTGCTATTTCTAAGTTTAAAAAATTTGAATTAAATATATTAGATTATGTACAATTATACATCTTTGATTTAAAGATTTCATTTTAAATGAAATTACTCGGTGTTATGCACATATAATTTTGCATACGAATATTTTTACTACATTACGTATACGTTTATTTGTTATAACAATGAAAAACTCGTATAATCAATTTGGAGGTTTTAATTTTGACATGTATACTTATTGTTGTTTGGGCTTTCGAAAGTAATTTATTTAATAACCTTCAAAAATTTTCGCGGCATACCGATGGAAAATCACTGGTGTAGACGTTTCACTTGAGCAACATCGAGTAAGAATGGTTTGTCAAGGGCCTTAATTTGTAGAAATATTAGCAACTCTTCTCGAATTTCTTGAAATCTCTACTCTTCTTAGTTCTTCGATCCCTACTTTCTCATAAAAAGTACTCTGTCACACTTGACGGGAATTTTTAGTTATTAAGAATATCTTCCAATATTGTGGCACAGTGGACGAAGCTCGGTTTACGCAGAGTTCGAATGTCCAATTACGAAAGCGATTTGCTAGCCTCTTCGAGGAGTGGGAAATGTGTTTGATATTCTTGCATTTATAATATCATTTATGATCTAAGCGTCTAATAAAAATCGATATAGTGATTTGTCTTTATAGTTATCAAGTAGGTGTAATTTTTTGAACCTTTTTGCTTTTTTCAATAAATTATTTATTAAAATAGTACACCTAAGCCACCACGAAGCTGTTAAGGTTCGTGGTGGCTTAAATGCCAGAATACCAAGTATCTTCCCACACTTTAAAGTCGCCGGAAAATCCTCTTTGTAACACGACCTTTGAACTTTTACCACAATAAACGCTGTTGTCGTAACCGTTTTAAGTTTCCTTTTCGTTATTACTGTTCTACGGTTCTTGTTGAACGAATGAATAACTCGGGAAGACTTTATGGTTTCTTGGTACCTTAAGCTTAATTCCAATAATAAAGCAGAAATTTAAATTGTCAAGCATCACTTACCGTCATTCATATTAATGTTATTAACCAGATTAGTGTTTTCTAACAGAAAAAGAGATATTGTTCGGCTTTTTACGACTGTCATCTTCTGCATTCCTATTTTCTGCAGCTTTATTCGACGCCTACGGGCAAAATTTCTTTCTCTGGAAGAGTATTTAAACCGATTCTTTTAGTTTTAAAATATTTTGTACGTAATTAATTTTTTCATAATATTGAAGGCAGACTTTTCGTTTTCGTAAGATTGGTTATGGACGACGGCGTCCGTTATTTAGGAGTAAGTATAATAGATGTCCTATTTGAAGGGTAAAAATGCCCATGAAGTAGAGGTGTCCGCTATTCGGGATTGTCCGTTAATGGAAGTTTCACTGTATTATTTTTTATTTTGTTTGTTTATTTTGTTAGTTACTACAACGCAACACTTGGGCGATCTGCCTAGGGGAATGCCTTCCGGAGGTCTTTTAAGGCTAACTGGCCCCTACTTAGGCATTAAAGATGTGGAGAAAACCCGGAAAATTCCACGTGACCAGTTCCGCGACCGAACTACCAGTGTTCAGGGAACGGAACCTCTTTGTCGCTGGTGGACCGTTTTTGATTTCTTGTTTACAGATAAGACATAACTTTGGAATTGTAAAAGTTTGTAGCCAGAAAAGATTTCTAGAAGCATTTTTAGAATGAGAAAATATCAACTTTTAAGTCGCCTTATATTTTATTTTATTCGCAATTCCATCTTTTAATCTTACGAGTTAGAGCATTCCGTTTTAAACATTATCGTTTTTTGTTTTTTTTTTTTTTTGTTTTTAAATGGAGAAATCATTCATAAGACGACGGGTTTTATATTAGTAATTCCGATTCCATTCACCGTAAGAATTCTTACTCATTTACTCAGATTACTTTTAGTAGTCTTATCGTGCTTAGTGATGTCACTCCTGCATTCGTTTCTGTAGGGTTCCTAGAACCAAGGCTGACTTATGTGCCATTTTTATGTGCCATTTTTGACTTATGACTTATTTGCCAATTTAAGTGCCATGTAACAATATGCCAACACTGTTCACGTGGCATATTGAAAGTGCAATGGACATCTGTTAAACATAAGGTGCGTTGCAAAAATATATGGCCAGTTACACTTTTGAGCGATTTATCAAAAAATCACTATTACCTATAATTTGATAATTATAAAGAGATGACAACACTTCATAATTGCAAATAAAGGCATAATTGAATTTTATATCACCATTAATTCTGTGATATCTCTACCCATTGTTAAAATTATTTCAGTCCTAAACTGCCTTTGAGTGTGGCCAAATCAGGGCACTACATCAGGATGGAAGTTCTGCTAGAGCTATTGTAAAGCAGCTGAAGAGATCTTCTTGTGTTGTATGTAATTATATTAAACTTAGTGTACAATATGGAAAGAAAAACAAATAGGATGATTTTCCAAGTTGACAAGAACCAGAGAGGACTCAAGGAATCTCCTTGAAAAATTCCTCGCCTAATAAAAATTTGGTTTGTTTGTATGGAAGTGTTACTAACCCTGAGATGTAGTGTTGTTCTCCAGTGCTGCATAGTGTTTTGGAAGAATGTAATGAGTGATGGATGTATTTTGTACATTGTAGAATATGTAGCAGCCGACTGTGTGGAACACTGTCGAATGCTTTTCTGTAGTCTATATATGCCATTGTATGTTTCTGTGTTGTTTGTGTGCTTGCCGTAGAATGACTGAATCCAAGAGTAACTGTTCTTTGCATCCCCTGTGATTTCTACGGCAACCTTTTTGTTCCGTTTGAATGTCGTGCTATTCAATATGTTTGTATATTTTGTTTGTGATACAGGATGTTAATAATTCGTAGAGTGTTGGAAGACATGTAATTGATCTGTATTGTGTAGGGTCTGTGGTATTGTTGTTTTTAGGTTTCATGTAGGTGATGCCCTGAGTAAGAAAATTTGGCATGTTTTGTGGATTGATGATGATGTGTGTTAGGTGTTTAGCTAGTTCCTGGTGCAATGATATAAATTTTTTGTACCAGAAATTGCGAATGTTGTCTACACCAGGTGTCTTCCAGTTGTGTGTTCTGTTAACAGCGCAGTGGATGTCGTGTACGTTTATTTCAGCACAGGGCATCGTTGGTACGTTATGCAAGTTTTTGTTCTCCTCCTCGATCCAGCCTGCATCAGCAATGTGTGTGACAGCACTGGACCGAAGAAAAGACCAATATGTTGTAAGTTCTTCTTCTGTTGGTGTGCCACTGTGCTGTGTATCAGTGTTTGTTTTGGTACTGATTTGTCTGTAGAAGAGTTTTTCATTGTTTGTGAATAATTTATTTTGTTGATTTCGTATTGTACATGTTTTGTATCGTTTGAGTCTACGTGCTTTGGCTGCGAGTTGTTGTTTTAGTGTATCGATGTATTCTGTAATGCGTGTGTTGAGATGTTCGTGATTTGTGTGTTTTTTGATTTTCTTGAAAATGTTTTTGAGTTGTTTCTTTAATTTGGGTGTTATGTTGTTTTTAATGTATTGTGTCAGTCTGCCTAATTGCTGTCTAATGTCATTTATTTGTGTTTCTATTCTTCTGTGCCAGGTAGGCTTGTGATAGAACTGTGTTTTGTGTGTATCTGTCTGTGATTGTACTTTCAGTCCATGGTGTGCCACTACTGTGACTGCCCCAGCATAAACTAATGTATGAATGTCTGAGAGTGTAGAAATTGAATGAATGTAGTGTGGTAGTAAGTGAGTGTTTACATAATTTAGTGTTTTTCCTACTACCTTTGACGTGTTGATTTTTGGTATTCGTGGTCGTTGTGTGGGATCTGTGCTTGTATATTTAGTGTTTCCTGAATTATAAGATGGAGCGTATTAATTAAATCTATGTCTACGTTATCAGTGATGGATGAGGAAGTGTCTGTAGTATCATTAGTGGTAATTGTTGTATGTGTGTTATTATCAATGCTTGTTACTGGATTATCCTGACATGATCTTTATTAATGTTAGATGTTTCTGTCTGTTGATGTATTTGATCAGCAACCTGTTGTTTGATAAGTTCAAGTGTTGTTTGTGGAATAAGGTTGTTGTGTATAATTGTTCTTTTTTGATTAACAACTCTTTGTTCGGTGACAGTGAGATGAGGATACTGTTGTGTGAATCTACGGTGTAGTTGTTGTCTGTATGTTGTCATGTTTGTTTCGAGTTTTGTGATGATGTAGTAAGTACGGATGATAAACTCATTCATTTCTACTGTCCATTTCATCCGTTGGCGTGGTTTTCGAGCCTTTGTGGTCTGTGGATGCATTGCGACAGAAACACCAAGGCTGGGTTGGTTCCGCACATGTGTTGAGGGCATTGCAGTAGCCATGCTTGGGCTGGTGCTGCTATCGCCACCGGTAACCAAGGGAGACTGTGGCCTATTTTTCGAACGTGAGCCTCTGCCTAACCCACGAACGCGGACCTTGTTAACCCGGGCGACGTCCGAGCCGGTATCACACTTCGATCTGGTTATTACCATAATAAATATCTCCACAGAATGTGGATGTGGTCACTCTTAGCTTCATTTCTCCCCATAGACCTTACTGGCATGGGTGTCCCTACCAGGAGGTTGTGCTCCAGCCTGCATTGCTCTATGGATTAGTAAAATTACTGGGCTCTCCCACCACGATCAGGTGGTGACCACGGGAGAGTTATTATTATTATTATTATTATCAACTCGTCTCGATTATATATATAGATTTATATAAATATGAGATACATTAAATTAATCGGAAATAAAAACGTTTGGTAAAAATTCATATACAGAAGTTAGTAATTTATATTTATTGATAATATCAGGAAAAGGCGGCAAAACTTTATTCGCCTACGGGTCAAAATGATAAGAACGCCTCTGACAGTACATTCACTTAATTTGAATGAGGTTAAAATAAATTTTAAGCTGAAAATTAAAACAATAACATCCTATTTTTCAGATTCGAATTCAACGTTTCTTATGAAGTTTTCGTGTATCGAGAACAGATATAATTAGGAAAATTCACTGACTTTAGCAAGGAATGCTGCAATAGGAATGGGACCAGGAATTGTCAGAAGTACGTGCAAAAAGAAATGCAAAGTAAAACCTGTGTAAACCGGACTTGTACGGTATCGAATATTATTTTGTTTTGGAAAGTTTCCGTTTTGAACAGGTATTTTTTGAATACCGAAAATCACTGCTTTCCGATGAATTTTTCTCGTTTAGGCAGTTTCCGTTTTGAACAAGAAAATGTTTACACCACGAAATCACTTGTTCGAATAAACAAACAAGACCGAAGAATGTGGATCAAATCGAAACAAAGATTAATGTAATAAACCTTAGAAAAAGTTTTCACTTTTCAGGAAGTACTATTTCTTACTAGCTAGAACTTGTATTAACTATGCAATTTTTAATGTATACTAGTCTCGTTTATTCTAGATTTTACGGCCATATTGAATCTAGCTTTATTAAGCATGCAGAAATTCTTAGTAGTCTGCTACTTTCAAAGGAAGATAAACTTTAATAAAGACACTGTCAGAACCTATACAACACTTACAAGTATTTCCTCGAATGCATTAATGTAGACGAATTCATAACAGTGAGTGAATGTAGAAAAGAAAAATCGGGGATTTTAGTTCAAAAAATGGATTGGTTTGATAGAAAATGGAAGAAAACGTAATAATTGGCGATCTGCACAAAGGAAATTGCCTCTCGGGAAGACTTTCTATGGAAAATTGGGCCCTATTTAGGTGTTAGATACATGAATAAAACACAGAAGTCTCCACATGACTAGCCCGCTGGAAAGATACGAACCCACTACCAAAGTGTACTATTAACCTGTAGCCGAGTGGTTTTATCCACTCGGCTACAGGTTGGAAAGAAAGGCGATCTTAAATTTCAAGAACTGAGCATTTGTGAAGTAAGAAAAGCATTTTTTTTTTTTTAGCGTAAAGAAACTTGTAAAAATCAAAACCATTTTGCACGTTGCCGCGACAGCAGATTTATCGTTCTCCATCCCACACCAGCTTAAAACATCTTTTAGAAATTCTGAGTCGGAAAGAATGTCTAATGAATCCACATACAAAATTAATGTCTGTATTGAGAAAGTCGTGAATGAATCTGTCAATTCAAACTGAAAAATGTTACTATGCTAATACAACAGTATATTTTATATAACATATTTTATTATGTACAGTACCCGTTCACTTCGTCTTTAGTGTACCGTATTATGTTACTCTATGTACGTAAATTAAGCATTCTGGAAAAATAATGCGTGTTTTGAAGCCTCATACTTTTAAACTTCTGTTCTGTATTCTCCTATAAATGAAATTTAAACATAAATTTTCGATCTAAAAATATATCGAAAATGTGTTTCACATCACGCACTAATCACATTACAATAGTGTAGGTATTGCGCGATTATTAATATGATACAATTAACAACGGCAACTGAAAGACACATCCAAAAATATGGCCGCTGTTTGGAGGTAATTTTGTATGCATTTATGTTCATCGTTCCCGAAAAACGGTCGTTGTTGGTTTAGGTTTCTTCGTGTATGGCAAGACAATCACGCGGGCAATTTGCCGAGGGGATGCCTCCCAGGAGGTCTTTTATGGAAAAATGCCGCTATTTATATGTTACAAACGTAAAGAAAACCGAAGAATTCCATGTGGTTAGTCCGTTGGCGAGGCGCAAACCCACCACCAGTGTTCAGTGGTTTTATCTACTCGATCACTGGTGGGAACCGTCTTTGAGAGGTCGCCGTTATAGAATGTTCAATTGTATTATAATTATAAAAGATATATACACAAATTTATAAATAATTTTATAAATATTAATATTTAATAAATATAAATATATGGAGAATTTTGATACTTTCTTTGTAAATAAGAGATTAAAGACATTCGTGCTCATCGTATATTTCATCACAATTGCAATATGTGACAGCTGGTGATTTTTTTGTTTTGTTTTGTTTTGTTTATGGAGAGCTGTTTTGATTTTACCCATCGTCGGTTTCTGAAGATCCACAGTTTGGGCTGCCGGACTGTCTTGACACACCAGGTACAGATCGCCCCGGATTCTTCAACAACCCGAAATCGATCTCAGAGCGGTAGACTGAAGTCTTAACAGCTCAAACATCCGGCCGTCACCTTGTTAAACCAGGTGTTGAAAGTATAACAAGTAGCGACACTTTCATATAAACAGTTTCTTATTGCACGCAGGACACTTGCACATAAATTGTTTTTAGTTGGTCTGCAATGTACCATATCTCTTACATAATATATTATTTCGGTGAGAAATTGACACCATTTTGATCATCACGTTTTAGGATCTTAATAGCCAATTATTTCTAACACGGCCGGATTTCAACAAATCTAACCAAACTTGGGCCATAGGTTATAGGCTACATATAACACATAGGAAAGATGGATGGGAGGCCGACAAAGTCTCGCTTGGAACGACTCAGGGCCGGTTTTGGTAGGTATGCAGTGCGTGCATGCACGCTGGCGGCCGATAGTGCACTAAAAAATATAATTTTTCATACTGTAAATATAATAATCAACTGGCTCCTGCCGGTCGTTATCTAACTCATTTCGAGGGGAGAACTTTTTGCATGATGTATAGTTAATCGGGACATGCCACCCCTAAGCTTTCTATACAGGTATACCTCGAGTTACGTCGTTCTCGATTATACGTCGTTTGTCAAAAAAGTATATGGAAAAATGAAAATAAAGTTTAAGTCATTTTATTCGCTTTTACATTCATCCGCCACAAATATTAAAGTCGTAATATCATTAGAAAAGCGTTAAAAGCACATAAAATCATATTAAAATATGTACATTTACAGTAAATGTTAATATAATCATCATAAAGCCTAGAAAATGAAACATGAAAACATCTGTGTTTCTGTGTTGTCTTATTTAGCAGTCTTTAAGTGCTCATTATTGGCGTTTTCCACCGTAGTTTCGACTTACGTCGTAACTACACAAGTAAATTCGACTTACGTCGCCTCTCCTGGAACCACCGACGGTAATTGGTTCCAGAGGTATACCTGTATTTGGCCTTAAGTTTCGTTTATCGAACTCCGTTCTCGAGATTAAGGAAGGACAGACATACGGACGGACGACAGTGGGAATTTATAGGTCTTAAATTTTTTTCAAATTGCAGTCCAATTTAAATAAACAAAGAGATGCGCACCAACGTCGTTAATTTAAATAAATTTTTATATACACATATTCATATACTAAATAAAAAAAATTTCATTTTAGTTTGCAGCTTCTATTTAATGGCGGCGCAGAAAGGCGACTATTATTAACGGGGAGGTTTGATTTGAATAAAATTAAAATTAACAAGTAAGTCTGTTATTGGTTATGTTTGAACCAAATGTTTAAGTTTTTTTAATATTTATTAATTCAGAAATACATCGTAAATTTAGAAAACTAAAAAACGTATTTTTCGAATTTCGATGTGAACAGCAATATTTCTCTGACTGACAAGGACTAAGCAGACAAGAATATCATCCAGTATATTTAAAACCTCTTACTGTAAATTCATTTCGGGCTGTAACTCCTCTTCAGTACATGCTACAATGATACCATAAACTGAATAAACAATTATATAAATTGAAACAAACACCAAACATCTACATATCTTTACATAACATAATTAATAAAATTTTCGTACCGATATTAACATAACAACTGGTAAGCATTAAATTGGGCTAATTGCAATAATAATAATAATGGAGTCTTGTATACGTGAACGGGTAAACGTCAGTCGCATCTGTTGTCAGTTTAGAGTAAAGTATGATCTGGCGTACCATAAGTTGTTCGTGTAATTTTTTAAACAAGATCAGGGCATACTAACATCGTCGGCTTTGTTTGCAGTGATGCTGTGACAGAGAAGTGTGGACTGCTACTTTATCTTCGAAGTGTTCCCAAGCAATTTACAATTTTTACGGTCTCTTGCAACTAAAAAAAAAAAAAAAAAAAAAAGGAAGTCAGAAAGACAGAAATTGGAAGAAGAATTATACTCATTTATTGTCAATTTATTCAAATTAATTAATTTAACATTAATAAATGAAATTAGTTGATTACAAAGTTTATAATGTATATTACAACTCCTTCCGACATCACAAGACAATTTCTGAAATTTATCATTCTCAATAAACATAAGGCTTAAATCTGCCGGTTTCTCTTACTTTAACAATGGAGGTTGTTTTTCTAGTTTTGTTTTAAAAATTTTCTAATATAAATGTTTAATTTCAACCCGTTTTTGGGCCCTCACAGTAATAAAAAAAAAAAATTGTTTTTGGCAACATTTGAAATTGGTAACGCAAAAACATGCATTTCAAATGTTGTGAACAAGGTAGATTTTTTTAAAACAGTTTGTTCAACCTTCCCATTGCCTCAAAGAATAAATGAAGAGTACTCGAAAATGTTTCGCAGTTTTGAAATCTTCCATTGATACAAATCAGTCAACTAATTCTTTAGTTGAATAGTTTAAATTTTTACATAAGTCCTTTATTTTAATTAAGGCAGAAGTTTTCTGGGGTTTCTCTGAAGTACACGTTAGGCTTCCTATGCATTTTTTACAACCTGTGAATTTCTAGAGCTTGTTGATTAATATTGCAAGTAGCAGTCATTTTATTTATATGTATTCACTCAAGTAGTAGAGACCTTATTACTGCAAAGGATACTGCTTAAGCCTCAATGAGGTAGATATTTTGAAGGTGCAAAACCTGAAGACCGCCTGTACAACGCTTCTCAAATGTGTTGAATGAGTGGTAAGAAGCTCACACTCGTGAAGTAAACACAAAAAAGATATCGAGAAAGAACTTTTATTATGACAATCGTCACAGCGTACCGCTTCATAAAAAAAGGAAAAAACGGGAGAAATGATTAAATGTTGCCAACTGACGGATAAATTAACCAGTAAATAAAAAAACATTAAAATTTTAGCATTACGACATGAAGCATATTAATAATATATACTGTAATACATATGCCAACAATATGCACTGTTAAAATTAATAGCTTAATTAACGACTAAATGGGAAGGGCTTATCACTTCAGGACGAGTTTTAGCCGTGTTGTTATTAGTTTTAATGTAGATTTGGGGGCTAGAAGCGTACTCAATTTAATCTAATATGCACTGTGATACTGACTTCTGGCTTCTCAAATTGGCAACATAGATTCGACAAATCGCACTTTTTGTCTCCCCACGACCAAAATCCACACGAATTAAGATCCAAAGAGCCAAAAATGCCGTAGTGGCGAGCGTTGGTACTAATGTTCGGAAGTGTCTTCGCACGTCTCGAAGTGTCACCGTACCACATTTAATTACATTTAAACTGCTAAGTGTTAGCCAATTTAAACTGCATAAATATTATCTATTATAAGAACAAATTTAAAAAGTATGAAAAAAATTTTATAGAATATGTTAAAACGTTTTAAACCAATACGTTATAATTTCACAGAACTTAAAAATTTTAAAAGTTCATTAAGTTCCATAAGAAATGTAAGCATAATAATCGAGGAAACATTTTATTTCTTTGATTTTGAACCTTTTTCATATTAACACCATCGATCGTTGTTCAGGAAGTTATAAAGACGTCGCTTAGATAGTGCTGCCATCTCTTGGTATAATAATTAATCAAAATGCCGGTTAAAGAAGAATTAGAGAAGGACGCCCGAAAAGATAAAAATCAAGAGAAAGAAAAGGAAAACGAAATTGATATATATCGAGATACGCCCGTAAGATTATTAGGTAATAAATTAATTATAATTTTTAAAAAATATATTTAATTCGACATTAAAGAAATAATAATAAAAATAGAAACAATTAGAGGTCACTTGGGTCGTATAAAGAGGAAGCGTGCTGATTGTGTGTTATTATAATTACAGGATACGCTAACGAAGTGGGAGAGTCGTTTCGAGCACTTATTCACGTCCGTCTCGTACACGCCAGCTATGTAGTGGCTAGTGGTTATGTATTAATGGATACTCTAGATAAAGTCAAGAAAGTTAAAAAGGTCTATAACACATTTAAATGTGAACATTTCTTATTAATAAACTTACTTATTACACGTCACTATGAAATAATACATGCTGTATCAACAAATGATTTAAAATTATTATTTACTATAACGATCAGCTCTCTTGGCAAACAATTTTGCATTCTTCTTTGCCCCTAATCGACTGAAGCTGAGTCCCTCCTTCCTCACCTCCAACTCTTTCTATCTTTCCACCACTCTGCAAACACCAATGTTATATTGCCAGTCTTTTTCTTAGGTCTTCAGCTATGTTGTGAATCCACCTCTCTGGGTCTTCTCCTAGGTCTATCCTCTCCATCTTCTTCTCCAATACCAACTTTAGTATTCTATTTTCTTCCATTCTCTTGGTATATCCAAATCATTTTAGTCTAATTAGTTATATAATCTCTCTATGCACCAGAACTTGTAATCATAAAATAAACCCTTCTAACCTTTTACCCCCCCCCGGTGTCGTTCTATTTTTAGAATCGTTCTATTTACAGAATCGCAAACGTTTTCACAGCCCCTCCTGGGCTCTTCTTCAGGCTTTGTCGAATAGGCCGTTAACATTCGAATAAATATTCAATTTGAATTTCTTTCCGGAATATTAGCACGTGCAGCAGCTGGATATTTAATTAGTTCTATCTTCTCCCCAAATTTTCCATTCCTGTTTTCTATTATGTTTTCATTGCTTATCCTGTCTCTTCTGGTCTTAGCATACTCTTGAGCAATTTCATTTCTGCTGCCTGGATCTTTTTGTCTTCTCTCTGTGATGTAGTCCATTAGCATCCTTCTGCAGTTATCAAATCCTTTGCTCATTTTAGGAATGATTACAATCATTCTAGAGTTTCAGGTAGTATTGACATCTGTTCTTTAGTAAGAACAGTTTTTTCTTCATTGCAGTACCCTTCCATGCATATTTAGTGATAAAATGTCCTTCCTAAAAGCAAAATGAGTAGGAAAAACAAAGATGTTGCAGCTAATATTTGATGGCTAGCATTTCTAGTGTAAATTATTTAATGTTTCTCAACACTAAATAATTTCTGAGATATTGCAAGACATTCATTGCCTGTAGCATATTAAACTGGGAGCTGTCCACAGTTATATTCCTCCATATACTGTACATGTTATCATATCATTATTGTCCTTAATTTTCAAATTGAAAGATTAGTTGTAGATCATTCCCATAATGAATAAGAACACCTAAAAGAATCATGGATTTAGGAATAACCATGCATTATCTTGATGGAAGATAACCTCTCTCCCATTTTCTCAAACATTTCTCTTTGATTGTGTTGTGCAATTGTTACAACAAAGCCATGTAGTTGTGGCCGTTGATTGTCCTTTGTCAAAAAAGCAGTGAGTATAAGGCAGATCCAAGGGGGCTATAGGGGCTTAAGTTCTTCCCATTGACCTAAAAGCAAATTAAAAATTTATTTGTTTGAACCTCAAAACATTGATGGCAAATATAGTTTGTTAGTCCATTACAATACAATCATCTTGCATATGTTAATAAAAAATTTTTATAAATTATTCAAATATTAATTTTTGAATTAACTTTCCTCTGGTTTCTTCTAAATCAGCTATTAATTAAGCAACAGTTTTTCTGCATCTCAGAAAATTGAGAATTCCCATGACCTTGTCTGATAATTGGGGTCAGAATTTTAATTCTTTTGCTTATACAAAGTCCAACATAGCCAATATAATAAAGGGTTCAGAATTTCTTTAAAGATGAGGCATCCATGTGCTTCTGTTGTTTTGATACAGTTTTTTTCAGAGTCAAAATGATGCATCCGGCTTTCATCCTGATTCAGGAAGTCTTTTTTATTGACTTTCAGCTACTGCAAATGAGATTGTGCCAACGCTTCTTGAGTGCACTTTGATTAATTGTTAGACTATGGGAGACTCGGCATGCTGCAACTTTTCTCATACTTGACTTGTTATCAATAATGGACTTCTTATGTTCATGCACTGTCCCCATTTAGTTTGCAACCATGATGTCACATGATGATCCTGCAGAATTATAATATGGAGTTTCATGACATTCTCATTGACACTTGCTATTCTCTGCCTTCGAGAACATGACTTATTCAAGATGGATTGGTAACCGCTTTGAAATTCAGCTATCCAAATTTTATATGTATGTACAATGGATTGGATTATTGCAACGTCATCATGGATGTCTTTTGCCAACTTTTTTTGAAGAGGTATTGGATGCCAACATAATGTGTTTAATGTTCCTCATTAAAGAAAATCTCCATTTTGCCTGCTAGTGTCCTCTGCTGGCAGTGTCTGCTAATAAGTGCAAATAGCAAAGTGAAAATTAGAGAAGATGTACCATGATGAATCCACGTATGGACTGTGCAATTTTCTTTCATCTCTTCTTCCTGGTTAGGCTAGAGACTACATCTAGTTAACTAGGTAGCTAAAGCAATAAATATGCTAACCTGTTGCTCTGAGAATCCAGATTTAGAACTTCAAAAGTATTTATTGAGTGGTTTGATTTGGATACATTAAGCTATTCCTTATATCAAGTTGCCCTCATAGAGAGTGTAGTCAATCATGTGATTTGGCATGAGAATAGAAGTCTACCAGTGCCCAAATGATAGAAAGAATTTTTTAAAAATAGTAGTGTTATATAGAATAGTTTTATAAATGATTAGGATTGAATGATTATGCAAACTTTGTTAGTATTCTTTTAATCTAGATCAGCTTTTGCAATTCAGTAATATTAATAAAAATAAATCTTAACAAATAAATATAAATTCCTTTAATTAAGTTAATAAAAAATGTTATTAGATAATGCAGAAAGTAAGTACAATTTTACAGGTAGTAAAATAGTTGTATTTATTATAAAAATAATGAAAACAATATTGAAACATTCTCCATCTTAGCTACACGAACTTCTACTTATTTTTAACTACATTCATTTTCTTTTAACAGAAATTGCAACACATTTTTTTATTAATATATTTTTTTAAATACAATAATTAATATTTTAATTATTAGGAATTAAAAATTAATTTTTTTTAATATACACAAAACTACATGAATTTTATCTTTAGAATTCTTTACACATTGATTTCTGAAGATGAACACAGTTTATTTTAAAAATATTATTGAAAAATTACAGTTTATCATGTGCCTCTCTCTATTCTCAGCACAGATTATAATTATTCTTCATGTTCTCTTAAATATCTTCCATTTTGAAAGTCAATAAAACTGTCCTCAATGGATATTTTTAAGATTTTAGCTGTTGTAAAACAGTGTAGAAATCTTTTTTTCTTTTTTCACAATGCATCAAGCAAATAGCCATTTAATGTTATATCTAAACTTTGAGGAGAGTAATAGTTACTTGCTATTGACATAGCCAAAATGCTAAAGGGCTATTGTTCTAAGTAAAAAGTTAAAAATTCTATTGTTCTAAGTCCACAATTTGAGGCTAGCTAGGATTCTCAAAAACTTTTGTGGCCATTTGACTATAGTATGTCAGTCAGACTTGTTCCTCACTACCTAGTAGTTACATGTGAACCAAATGAACTGATACTATGAATGACAAAAAGTCCTAGTAGTAAAGTTAATAAACATAATTATTTTAGAGTCAAGAGAGCAAGAATATGGTACCAGACTGCAATTACTAAAAAGACAGAAAGACACTCAACAACTCAACAATGTTAACAGTCTTAAAGCTTGAGACTGTGTGGCCGTTGGCCATATTACTGTATTTTGTAATTAATAATTCTATAAATTTAAGTTAGGTTAAGATTTCTTTTGTTTCTCTCCCTTTCCTGTTGACTAAGAAAAAGACTTCCTTCTTAATTGCTTTACTATCTGGTGGGGAGTGATGCCTCCTCATTGTAAATAACAGGATAATAAAAACAGAAAGGAGAGGGGAAAGAGAAGAGAAGGGATCTCGGCTTTCGATGAGAAAGGTTGAGGAGAACGGGCTCTGAGTCGGAATGAGGGAAGTTAGGAATTGAGGCTCAACGAGTGAGGTCAAGGCAGAGCAGCCATCTAGTCTGTTAAAGTAGGCCAAGAACTTCATACTGGACTGTCAATTTTATTGGACGGATTCAACAGTGGATTATCAATGAAGTGAACAAGAGAGATCTACTAAAAGAGATTAAGGAAAGAGCCAAGAAAAGCCTCGTCGATAGGAGTAGATGATCAGAGACAATAGTAACTTGCCCAGTATCACAGAGAATCCAGAGCAAAAACCCGGGTATTTCCACCTTTCCCTTATTCTGTACTTACATTCTCTCTTTTTTCCTTCTTATAGTTTGTAAGTAGATTAAGTATAGATATAGGCACTTATAATAACAATCGAGTTGTTTTATGTATACCGAATTTTGTATCCTCACTGCCTACATGTTGGGATCCAATGTACAAAGAACTGGATAATATAGCAAATTAAAGAATAGTTTGTATATTGACAAGAAAGTGTTTGTTAATCCTCGTTTTGTTCACGAAAAGCGAAACAAATAACTTTTTGTTCACTGTCGGTTATCACAACTGATTCCTCCTTCTATATCCCCATACATAATAAACAACCAAACTAGAGTAAATAATGTGACTGAACCCTAACATCCAGTTCTAGGAAAACATATGCCTTTTGTAAGTGCTGCTTGCACACAACTGCTTTCCGCAAATACAACAACTAACAGCATTATGTAGCGATAAAGCACCACTTTACAATTTTCATATATTTTGGAAACTATATCACTTTGATCATTAGAACCTCTTCAAATTTTTCAATATTTGTATCCTCTTTCAATATCACTTGTCATTATCATCTGTTAATGTCATCCAAATTATGATTGTACTGTACATAATCATATGTTTAGGACATGATTTTTTAAAATTGCCCTCTGAATTCTTTGATCAGCAGTTTAAAATTAATTTTTTATTGAAGAACATCAGATTTTAGTTACAGATCTTTATTTGTACGAGCGTTTTGATTTGCTAGCGTTTTGATAGCTTTAAACTAAACTTCCCAAACTATTGGAAAAGGAACATTTTAAAATACATATTTTAAAATGATGACTAAAGAAAAATTTCTGATTTATAGCAGGTTATAATTGAAATTTGCAGTGTTCATTGTAATGCAGCAAGTATATTAATGAATATATACTAGAATCTCTGTTTCTTACAATTATACTGATTATTAGATTTCAGATTAAATAAACAGTGCCTAAAAGCAAAGAAACAAAATATGCCAGTCTGACCTCATATGTATTTAGGCATATTATCTACTAATCAAGATAGCAAGTTTGAATTCCTCTTCAGAAATGAATATTTGAAATGATCATATTTTAAGGATTGTTATTTGGAAATTGTTTTTAAACTACAAGTATGATATTGCACATAAATAAACTTTGTTGTAAATATTTTAAAAATCTGCCTCTATTTCCATCCAAATATAGTATTTTGATGAGAGAGAGAAGGATTCCAAAATCATTTAAAATTATGGTGTATTTCCTTGTCGATTTATGCACTACTGATTTATATATAATAAAATCTTTCTTAAATGTGCACTGTTTTTAAAATGTTCCCATTTACATGGTCTAAAACAGTACACAGATTCTTTATAACACAACAACAACAAATTTTAAGTTTAATTTCTCCACTAGCAAGGCACCCGACAATTAATTTAATAATCACAACGCTGGTTCTCTACCAGCCACACAGCTACACACTTTGGTCAACACTGACCTGACACACCAAAAGGAATGCACAATTTCTACCTCTCTAGGTGGGAAGATCTCACCCTGCATTCTTAAGTCTACAGTTAAATAACACCTGACATGTATGACAGAGCTGTGGACTGTACATCAACGCTAAATAACATAAACATGCCTGACACGTGTTACAATTTTGTTGAATTGAATATCGAACTTAACATGCACAATCCAATGTTTCAAAACAAATTTCTGCTTTTGCATTTCCTGGTTTATTTCATTTTGAGAATTTGATATATGAGTTATTAATGTCCACTGTTTTCTGCTTTATTGGAGACATTTAGAATGTTTTCTTTAATTCTTAAATACTTCCAAACCTTTTAATGTATCTTCCATTCTAAACATCTCAAATAATCAGAAAACAGTGGACATTAACAATCAAAGAAATTTATTCCAGTTTTTAAGTTATTAATAACACTGCATTTCTAAATTCATCTTTCAAAAATATTGTTAATATAACCAATTTTATACTTAAATAGTTTGAGAATGTTCATTTTTATGAAAATCTTTTTATGTATAAACTATTCATACAGACTTTTTTTTATTAACAGATTATACCTCCAACAGATCCTACTTATAACAGAAGGATTACCAGTGTAGCTATGGATACTTTACTCTGGCAGAGTTTAGCATCAGTTATGATACCTGGTTTTACAATTAATAGAATATGTGCCTCATCCTTATATTTGTTTCGAAAATTTTCAAAACTGCCCATAAATGTCCAGAAATGGACGACGACTGCCATAGGACTCGGATGCATTCCGTTTATTGTGAAACCGATTGACAAATTTGTCGACATTTTAATGGACAATTCTATCAGAGCATGGTTTGACACTGCCGGAAAGAGTGGACCTTCCCATTAATGGATATTGATTTAGTGCAGGACAATTTAAATTAAAATATAAAATAGAAGAAATTAAATTGTGATCTTCCATGATTTTAGGAGAAATGTGTTCAATTTAAATTATGAAAATAAAATAATGAGTTAGTGCCTTATAATTTCTTCTCATTTATAATTGTGTCAGTCACTGAAGTCAAGATGGAAGAGTTTAAAGGATTTCAAAGTTTTGCTTTATCCCTGCATGCAAACTCAAAGTAGAACTTAGCAGTTCAACAGATAAAACACCTTTTATTCCAACAAGATGACAATAAAAAACTGCATTAATAGTCATATCTTTGGGCTACTTATCAAAACATTGGAACATATATTGGAACAAAATTCAGACACTACTGACACATGAATAAGTGGCCTGAAGATGGTCAAAAACATTTTTTTAGTTAATTTAATGCCGAAAATGTTCGTTTGTTCTCTATACAACACTGTGAAAGGTTTTTAGACTGTCTCTCTGTGTCATTTTGATGGAATAAAAAGATGTGTTTATCTGTAGAATACTATTTTAATCCAGTAAACTTTCAGAAATAATTTGATTTTGTAATTAATATAACAGATTATCTTTTTCTTTGTTATGTTTCCATGTTAATCAAAACCAATGATAATTTTTAATTCTTTGATAATCTTTTAAAAAGATTATTTCTTCAAAAAAAATTACCTGATTCTGTTGCAAATTACACTATTACAGATACATTTAATTTGATGAGCTAGTAATAGAGACAAGATTTAAACTAAACTGTGAGAATATGAAATAAAGAATATAGCTGAGATAGTAAATACATTAACTCTCCACTCAGAAACTTGAGTCTGAATCAGCCAAGAAATTATATTGAGCCATATCCCCTACTGATCAGGTGGTCTGGCCTTTTCACAAAAGGCATGGAAAAATGACTTTAGTACCCAGAGAGTCAAAATAATTAAGTAAATTATGGATATTTAAGCAATAGTATATCTTGCACACCACAATAGGCAAAGCCAATTAGGATGCTAGCTTTGAAAAACAAAAACCATTGATATAATGTACTGTAAACTAACAAAAAGAATGAAGTTTGGATATATAAATTCCCATTTTGCCCTTGTAAATATTCCAAAATCATTCTCGACAAAGAAATGCCATAATTATATCAAATTTACTGTTTGTAAAATAAGCTTTTTCTTAAATATTTTAATTTTTCGTCAGTTAAATGTTACAATCATAAAAGATGACTTGTAATAATACACTAGAGTCATTTTGAAATATGTTAAGTAATATAATTAATCATTACATTTCAGTTGCTATATACTTAGCGATTAAGTCAAGTAATCAAAAAATGAAGTTACTGCCTTTATCCTTAACAACATAGTAAAGGATCTACGGTATTTAAAAATCATTAAACGAGATAAAATTAATTATGTAATTAATGACCCATGACCCACAAATCTTATAGCATTAAAATACACGGTGTTCAGAAAGTAACGCCATCCAATAGAGGTTTTGCGTTAGAACTCGTCTAGCGCGGAAACGGAAATCTGTTAATTAAAATAAAAAATTCCGGTGGGGACTGTCATGTTCCGTTTTAAACGGATGCCAAACATTAGCAAGTTCTTTGCGAAATTATTACGTTGTAGAAAGGTAAATACAGAAGACCTTGTTTTTACGTCCTGGTTACTTTCCGGTTAATCGTCGTTAAGCGAGCCGTCGTAATTCGAATACTGATTTCTCATAGAATCGTCGTAAACTCGGGTTCCGTTTCAAGAAAAACTTTGAACTGTATGATTTTCCCTTTTTTACATTTATTCCTCGCTATTTTAACACGGAATCGTGATTTGATAGGATGCAATAAATTATCGTTGTAAGAGGAGCACTTTTAGGATAAGATCAAGGATAAGATACACTAGTTTTTCCTTCCGTTTAATATGATACTGTAGCCATGACCTGTTTTATATAGCCTAAAAAGAATAAATATATACATGCTTTTTATATTACCAAGACTATTTTTAGCAAAATATTATTTAAAAATACTAATTTCTCCTCACATTTTTTATTGAGATAGTTAATAATATCCATATTAGCGAGGTTGAGGCCGAAGTTTTAGACGCAAAAACGTGTACATCGAACGTTCAGCGCCGCTTTTATGTAAGCCTAGAAGTTTGACAATGACGTTTGGAATGTCGAGAATGATTCCACTGACTTTCCAAACACCATTGTCAAACTCCTAGGATTACAGGAAAGCGGCGCTGAACGTCCAACATGCACGTTTTCGCGTTTAAAACTCCGGCCTCAGCCTCGCTAATAACAATTGTAAAGCAGTAAATTATGCAAATTTTTCAGATTATAATTAGGCTATTACAAAAATATACGTTTTAATAGGAAAAAAAAGTAATAAATTTAATAAAAATGGTGCAGAAAAGTAGAAATTCTGATATTTTACCGCATTGATCGAACGAAAAAGTCAATTTTTAGTTACGACAGGAACTATTCTTCCAGGTGATTCAGGCTTACTGAACACGGTCAGTGGTCGTGGGTTCGCGCCTAACCTATGGGCTAGATATGTAGAATTTTTTTATCTTTACGTGTCTAATTTAGCACTTAAATAGGGTCCAGTTTCCCATATAAGTCATCGGGGATGCACCTTCTCAAATCGTCCTCGTGTCGGTTACCTTTTCCCATCAGTCCAATCCAAGTGACATTGCTCTCATTTTATCTCAATTAATGGGTTATAAGTCATAAATTAGTGCTTACAAATTACCGTGGTGCTATTTACAATTATTATGCTGTATATTTAAGCCTGGTATGCTATATAAAATGAATTATTTATAGTTAACCTAGAAAAGAGGGAAGACTACTCATTAAAGTATAAGCTATATAAAAATATTTATTTCCTCAGAAAACTGTAGAATTTAGTGAAGAATTTATTTAATTACGATAAATTTTCTAAACTTTGAACTGTGCTATTTTCATTGCTTGATATGTCACAGTCATTATCACTGGTGCTACACGTTATCAATTGAAAATAAACAGATAAAATATAGTTTCTACAGTGCTTAGGGGTTAAAAAAATACTTTTATGCAGGAATAAACAGTATTAAAATTTACTTATTTTTTCTCAAAACTTCTGTAGAAATGAACTATTTATAGTTATGACCTGCGTTAATATTATAATTATCAGGAAATTCTATATTTGTTATAAAAATATAGCATTTTGATGGGAAAACAAGTAGGAAAATGGTGAAAACTCTACTGAATAAGGAACATAAATGTTAATTTAATGTTTAATTTATTGCCCTATCTCATCATTTACCGTATTTTACGGACTTTAATTTTTAAGCATTTTTTTTTTTTTTTTTTTTTTTGATACATATAAAATACATATAAGATGCTACGGACTATAAGACGCACCTGAATTTTGGAGGCAATTTTTCGAAGAAAAAAATGCGTCTTATAGTCCGTAAAATACGGTAACTATTAACATAACTTTTAAAATATTTTTAATTCTTTTTTAATCTATGGCGTGCCACTCACGTAAGTCACGCACCATAGGCAAATTATAATGAGTTTTTTTCGTTTCAGGACAGTTCCAGATGTGTTTATAAACGAAGGTCCTCGTTTACAAGCGATCGTGCCACTTACCCTTTGCAGGTCAAAACCACGCAGGCATGTCAGGCGTGACCTCTGACATCTCATCTCTCTAGAAATGAATCGATGGAATAAAGCAACATAACACTAGTGAGATTTTGTAACAGTGGCGCGTTATAACTTCATGGGGCCCAGGCAAATTTGAATTAGGGGGCCCGAAGTATAGTGTTGACTTCGGACATTTTTTCAGGGGAATGCTTTCTTACAAAAAATTGGTTTGGATTCCCCTGTTGGTAGGAGCCCTAATCAATTGCCATTTATGTCCATAGGATAACACGCCACTGTCTACCAAGGAATGGCTTTCTAATGGAAACTGACCCTATTTAGGTGGTAGACAAGTGAAGAAAACCAGAAAAGTTCATATGATCAGCCCACGACCAATTACTACTTTCTAATGGTTTTATCTACTGGGCTGCTGGTAGACGTCTCTGTTAGTCTCCGGTTGTACATATTTTACAAGTCCAATTGTACAGGAAATAGAGTAAACAAAACGATTTTTGTAAGTACTGTATATACTAAAGTAAATGTCCAATGTACAGTAAACATGCTCAGAAAAACTTGCTTCAGTGAAGATGTAGGTTGATTTATGTGAATTGAACTTTGTACGGTGCAAAATATTAATTTACCATTTGTCATAAACAAAAGCTAATATTTTTGTAGAATAAATCATTAAGCTTTCAAAATTATTATTAATTTCTAGTTTTAAAAACTACAAAAATAACTATATATGCTATTTATTCTTATCGATTTTCACATTTTTAAAATTCCATTTTAATAAATCAAATCGCATTTAATTGGCTGCAATTTTCAAATTGCAGACCTATAGATTCCTACTGTCGTTTGTCTGTTAATCTGCCCGTCCTTCATTAATTAATCTCGAGAACAGAGTTAGACGGATAAAAATCAAGACCAGATATCGAAAGCTCAGAGGCCGGAGGTCCCGATTAACTATATACGAACTTCTGGGCCAGATCAGCAATAACGTGGGTTTTTTTTCAATTAAAATATGATTAAAAACAGAATGATTGTGAAAATATGATTAAAAACAGAAATATGATTGTGACGACATCAGAATAAGTAACTGTTCGTAATATATGTAAGTTATATAGGCCTACAGTCGAACCTCTAATGACGGCCACCTCTAAACGGCGGCTATTTTTTCTGGGACGTTGAACAGAAAAAATCATACAAAATAATTTCCAAACAACGGCTACTTTTTATGTTCCCGTCAGTGGCTGTTGTTCAGAGGTTTGACTGCATTATGTTATTATTATTATTATTTCAATTACAATTACAGTATTATATACCCTGACTATTACAGTGTGTCCATTCAGATCAGCTGAATGTGACAAAAAATTATAGAATAGTTAAATTATAAATAAAGAATAGAGAACGTCCTGTCTGTCTGCTTTAATATGAACTTACTTCTGCACTTGTGCAGCTTGTAGAGAAGCTTAATTTTCATTCTCTTGAGCTGTTGGATATCTCTAGACCGTCTAAATATTATGTAGATAATAGTAGAAGACAGCCAAGCTTGTGGTATTCATGAGAAGCTCTAGAAAATCAATAAGAATGTCATATATTAACAGATCTATTGAATAAGGTTGCTTATTCTAAAAATATTATACTGTGATAGATCAATATCTAAAATTTTGCATATATAAATGTGGATATTTTTTAAAAAGTATACACATTTGGGAGATATATTAGGATATCTTATACAGTTTAGAACATGTATATCTTGTATTTTCGTGTAACTGGTCTCTATTTAGGTGTTACAAACGTAAATAAAACCCGGAAAACACCATGTGGTTAGCCCGTAGGACAGGCACGAACCCGCGACTAAATATCCACGTGGCTGCTGATGAGCTGATTGATTTAAGGAAATTTGTAAAAATTCTCTGAATTCACTAAACTCATCATAATATTTTAATTATATTATTTTCCTCAATTTTCGATTGTCCTTTTATTAGACTCGTGTCTGATTGATCGTGGAATTTAGGACAGTTGAATAGTATAGTCTAATTCTATTTTGATTATTACTATTAATCAAGAAATTCCCATAAACTGTTTTGTAATTTTTTAACTTCCTCTTCTAAACGAGTAAGTCTTTCCTCCATTAATTTAAATTCCGCCACAATTTCCCAAATCGAATTTAAATCCTCTCTAACTAATTTCGTTATGTCTGCTGTTGAAACGTCATTATGTCAATGCAAAGCAGGACGAACGGTCTTCACTTCTGGTGTATTTGATTATCCCTAGTCAAAGGAGGTCGTCCACTTGTTCCCATTGCTAAAGGGCGCGGATTTGGTTCTATATCAGCAATAAGCAACGAAATAGCAATTAAATTGTAATTCAGATTCTCCTAGTTTCATATTCAAATCTACCACCAGCTGCTAAAAATCTTCATTCACCAGTAAATGCAATAATATATTTGCATATGTTATTGCATTAAGAACTCTCGAGGCTCTAGCCACAGACGATGGGGCTCCTTCTACGTAATTTTACGATCGGTTTTGGTTTTATTCGTTTAGGGCAGGGGTGGCCAACAAGTCGATCGCAAAGCCAATTTTCGTCGATCGCTAGCGATGTCTTGACTTAATGTATTATATTTGTAACCGAACGCAACTGTGTGCATGCAGTTATGACTCGACTCACAAGCAGTGAGTGCACTTCGTACTGAAACAGTGTATAAACATAGTATGTATTTCACACTTCCCCCTCCCCACTTAGACTATGCCTATGACAACAAGTCGATCGAGACACATTTTTACGATAAAAAGTAGATCTTATGTGCACAAAAGTTGGCCACCCCTGGTTTAGAGCCACGCGATACATGGGCGATCTGCCGAGGGAAATACCTTTCCGGGAGGTTTTTTATGGGAAACTGCCCTATTTACGTGTTACTAACCTGAAAAACTCCACGTGGCCGGTCCGTTGACCAGGCGCGAACCCACGACCCGTGTTCAGTGGTTTTATCCACTCGGCCACTCGGCCACGTAATTTTAAAGTAATAACGTGTAATTGTGGCTACAGAACTGTTTGTGTATGATATACAATTGAAATTGTAAAACCGCTTTATTTTTTCCAATTTCGGGAACCCGAGACACGGAACCTTTAGTCATGTGCCTCACGTGCCTAGTGGGCAATACGGCACAGATTAAGCTTACTTGTAAAGCTCCTGTACATCATACTTTTCCTGATAGCAACAGAGGCATGCCGTCATCTTATTCCTTACAGGGAAAATTTTTGAATTGAAATAACGTGACTTCCGGTTTGCATCAGAAGTTCATATAAAGTTAATCGGAACCTAATGCCGCTAAGGTTTTCATATCTGGTCTCGCCCTTCATCTAACTCCATTCTCGAGATTAGGGAAAGACAAACAGACAGACGAGAGTGGAATTTATAGGTCTACAATTTTTTCAAATTTCAGCCCAATAAAATAATTTTCTTAATAAATGCATAACTGTACTTTAAATTCTAGTTAATTTCAAAATCTAATTTCTACGTACAGTAAAACCTGTGAAAACAAATCGCACAGTATCGAGTTATTTTTCCATTTAGGCAGGTTTCCGTTCTATTCAGGTTCCGCTTTAGACAGGTTTTAGCCTACTGTTTAATACTTTGCACAGCGTACAGATGTGCTCCTAGATCTGGAATCATAGGATTGAATTAATGGGATAATGGTTGATTTACATGTGGGTAATTTAATAATGCTTTAACAAAGAGAACCTTTCAAAATATATACCGGTAATGTTATTATTAATTAATGAATAGTGCCGAATCAGATTTATTGGACTCTGCACATAAAAAATACATTCAATCTCTAGAGAAGTTATCAATCTGTAATGCTAGTAGTTCTCTCTTCTCTCCTCTACCCAATTGAATCAATACAGGAAGATTGAGGATGTCAATCATCTCCCGAGATGAAATTCCGTGGAGACAAAATAGCAATTTTTGTCATCTTCAAACTTGAAAATGGGAAATTAGCTGCCCTTTTTTAAATTTTGAATAGATTTTTCTCCTCAAATATTTTTAAATGTGCATAATTTATATAGATTACAACAGACTTTGTAGGTCTTGCATAGATAATGCTATATTATTCACGTTAATAGAAGGTTTTCAATTGCTTTCATTATGTAAAAGTAAATTATATATTTTGTATAGAAAATATTCAATAAATTCATTTCATAGAAAGCCTAAAGTGCATATATTAAGATAACTTAAATTTAAAATATCATGTAGAACCTACCATACGTTGCATATAGTACATAGAGAAGCATCATAGAAATGCACACATCAAATAAAACAGTATGAGTTTCATAAATTATAAATTATGTACTTTGCATGAGGAACTAATAACGTTTCATAAAAACCTTGATCACATATTAAATAGACAGGAATTGCATATATTGCGTAGAAGAACCTAAATTGCATACATAAAGGAGCTTAAATTTCACGCATTTACGTAGAACTTGAATTGCATATACTGTATTATATACTTTTCATAGAAGAAGCTAAGTTAAACACGTTCCAAAATAAAGTTAAATGACACATAGTATTGATGAACGTGAATTGCATAAATAACATAGAAGATTCTTCATTGCATAAAGACTATTCTATTAATAACTCTTACATATTTTAGAATTGGAAAGGCGTGAAAAACAGGAAACTAAAATAAATAAATGCCCAAATTTAGACATTTTCCATTAAAACACGGAAATCGACAATACATAAATTATGACATTGCATAACATAACATAAATTAGATAAGAATTTCCATATTAATCTCTAAAGAACAGATCAAAATTGGATTTCCTGTTATTCTATATCTTGTTATGCCCTACGGTCTATGCAGAAATGGATTTAGACTCATAGCTCTGCGCTGCAACATACAAGAGGTCCTCCCTCCTCCATTAAATAATAATGGGCACTATATGTAAACTGTCTTCAAGATTAGAATCGGGTTCCTCGTAACATGAGGCCCTAAGCTGTAGCTTATACGTAAATCCGGCTCTGGATCTATGTTATGCTCAAAGCCGGATTTGTGTAAGCTAGCTTAGGGTGTCGGGTTCAGAAGGGCCTATTTTATATATCGTCCATTATTATTTGATGAAGGAAGAAGGGCTATTTTATGCTCTAGCGCAGGACCGCCAGTGTAAATACGGCTCTGGTTATAGTCTATGTTGTTTTCAGACCTGTGTGATATTTATTCTGCATTATGTTCTAAGGCCTATGTTATACAGACGTCATGCCCTGTGACCTACGTCATACTCTAGATTAAATATTGCTATTCTGCGTGATGCTGTGTTAATGCAGACGAATGCCACTTAATTACAATTCATACAGCTGTATTTCTTAATATTTTTGAATTTTATTAATTTAAATATGGAATATTCTTAATAATTTATATTCTAAAAAAGCAAAAAATTGGTCAGGCATAATAATTACACTTCGAACTTGCGATCAAATTCTTTAAATTAACAAAATACCAGAGTATCATATAAATAGAGCACATAAAGAATTCTAAAGGTAAATATTATTACGTTATGGGAAGTTGTGTGTGTAGCGCTTCCATGTACAGAAATAACTTGACTTTAAAAGTTTCCTTCTTCGTCTCTTTTAGTTGTTTTTTTCTTCTTTCACCCTATTTTATAAATCACTGATTGCATAAATTGCATAGAATTTACTGCAGTGCGAAGCGCAAATACTTGTATTAATACTTTACAGTCTCGAAATGGAAGCGTATGCAATTAATTTATCTTCCTTCAGTCATTAAATATGTAAAATGTAAATTTATGAATAAAATGAGTAAAAACAATCAGTAAATTTATGAACAAGATGAATAAAATGAGATGACTGAGTAAATTTAAGTGGCTTTTACATATAAACCACCTCTAAACAGCGGTCATTCGTTCAAGAACTTCTTCCTAACAAAACTGCATGCAAAATAACCTTCAAACAACGGTCACCTTTGAACAACGTCCATTTATTTTCTGTTCCCGTCGGTAACCGTTGTTCAGAGATTTAAGTGTTTAAGAAAAATGGATCTTAAATAACTGAATAAGCGGCTAATTCGTTAGTTTGCAATCTCTGAATAGGTAAAAATATGCACTTAATTAAGTTTTATTTATTAAATATGTTTAAAAAATGAATATAGTATATAATTTTGAATAAAACTTTGCATAAATTTGCTTAGTTTTAACCTGGAAAGGGTTAAACTAATATAATTAATAGAAAGGGAAACTTATTAATTAATAGAATTAAAACTAATTAATAGAAAGGGATATTAAGTAACTGTATAAACAAGTAACATGTTACTGTATACGCACTTAATGGAGAAAGTAAGCAATTAATTGAGTTGTATTCATTAAATATGTTTAAAATTAATATAGTAAGTACTTTTTTATATAAATTTACGTCAGGAACCATTTTATAAATCAAATATACAAAGAAAAACAAGCTTTTTAAACAGGCATAACTATATATGGATGAGTAAGTAACAGGTCTGTAAATGAGAAAATATACAATTAATTAAGTTATATCCGATAAATATGCATAAAAATTAATAAAATCAAGCATTTTTCATAATAAAAATTGATGCTTAGAATAATTTTATGCAGGAAAAAGGACAGACATTAACTAACTGTACAGATGAATAAGCGGTAAAGTGGATACGGTCGAGTTTTTGTAGACGTTGAACTGAAATTATCGCTTAAGTTCCTTTCTTCACTCATCCGTTAAATGTTCGTTGTATCGAGGTTCGATCTACAACAGATTTTTTTTCAATGCCATCGATTGTTTGATTTTATGGCCAGATTTTTGCAGCATCACGTGACATAACTAACAATATCTTGCGCGAATTCAGGCGAGGTCAACGCTTTGTTGTGATAATATTTACGACTGAAAAGGGCTCTACCGTTTTTTAAAGCCTATAATTTTACTTTAGCAAACAATTGTTTTTATTTGTTTCTCATCATTTTTTAAAATGATTTTATCGATTAAATATGCAGAATTTGATCTGTTTCATCCATGGCTGGACCTTAGAGGCTGTCTGGCCTTAAGCTATAACAACATCTTCCCCAAACCAAATAATAATGCATGTTAAAATGTGAGGATCTAAGCTATAGACTCATAACGCGAAGCCCTAAGCTGCAACTTATTTTCAAACCCGGGTTCCGGTTTCGTTAAGCGTTTTCATGCAAGAAAATTTGCATTATAGGGAAGATTTTGAGTGTTTAATTACTCAAATTTTTAATATTATTATTATTATTATTAAAAATTAGAATATAAAAATGAGGAATTATGTACAATTTTCTTGATTGTATCCATTAATTTTTCGAGGTTCAAACAGAAACTAGAGCCGGCAGCTTGTCTAACACGTAAGCTAGACAAGCTGCAGATGATGTAAGGCTCCGCGTTATGAGTCTATAGCATAGGGCTTCACATTTTTACGTGCAGACTATCGTTATTTGGTAGAGGGAAAGAGCCTTTTATGTGTTAGTTTATAGTTTAGGGCCACAAGTCTAATTCCAGTCCTTGCAGAAATTGATGTATTTAATACATGAATTTCTTTGTTTTGATGTATTTAATACATCAATTTCCACAGTGTCTTTGAGTAAGTTTTTCGGTGTTTAATACGTCATATTGTTAAGATTTGTTATCAAAACACGAGAAATTGAAAAATTTCTTGATTTCAACCACTAAATTTTTAAAAACAAACAGAAATTGGTGTTTTTAGTTGAGCATTTCTTTATGCAAATGAGCATTTCTGAGCGTTTAAAACTTTGGTTACTCGTTACAAATGACACCGTTTAAAAATTTAACAATGTCTAATTGTCATCTACATATCGGCACGTTTACGTCATACAAGAAAATCCTTTGATAGTGTTATCGATTTTCGTCACGCAATTGTCTTCCTGGCTATCGATTTTATATCGTTGTCAATCAAATAATTTTCTCGTTTTCTTTTTTATTATTTAAAAAAGATAAATAAATAAATTTTAAGTTTATTTATTTATTTATTTTCTTTAGACAAAAGGAAAGAAAACTCTCGAAATTCTAAAAATATCAGAAATTTCTGTCTGCATCATTAGTCTTTTCTTCCGGTTTTTATCATTCGTCACGACTTGCATAACCGAAAATTATATGTTAGTTCATATGCAAAAAATAAATAAACATTTTATATATCCTTTTTAAAACAAACAATATACTCTATAGAAAATATAGTCAAACCTCTAAACAGCAGATACCGATGGGGGGGAAAAAATAGCCGTTGTTCGAAGGTAGCTGTTGTTTGGAGACTTATCTTGTATGCATTTTTCGTTCAACTTCCCTGAAAAACTGGCCGCTATTTACAGGTGGCCGTTATTGAAAGAGGTTTGACTGTGTATACATTATTTTATTGATTTTTATATGTAAAGACCCTCTCTTCTTTTATCCTCAACTGTATTAATTTCATTTACATTGTAATCAGTGACTAGGAAAGGATTAAAAACAGATTTTTAAAATTAATTATTAAAAGAAATGTTAATTTATATCGCATTCGACCACCTTCCAACAACGGACCCTCTAAACGGTGGCCGTTTTTTTTTTGTACGTTTCTTTTTGAAATAGTACCGTACAAAATAACTTCGAACAGCGGCCATTTTTTTAATGTTTTTCCGTCCGTTGTTCAGAGGTTCGGCTGAATTTATGGTCTATTGCTACACCTTCTATTTGATCTTATTTAATTATTGTTAATATTTTTCTTCCTGAACTTTACTACCCTTCATTTGCATTGTAATCAGGAGCTGAGAGGTGAAATGGGGACTTGATAAGTCACAAATACGAGGCCCTACATCTGCTTGTACGGGTATCATCGTTACAAGGCATTAGAAATAGATTTGATTCTAGGCCATATACATCTCCAAATTCAACAAAACCTGTCTAAAACGGAACGCGATTTCAATTCATGTTTAGTCTGCCTAATATACAGTAAAACCTGTCCAAAACGGAACATTAATAAAACGAAAACCTACCTAAATTCTTATAAACACAGCGATTTTCTGTGTTAAAAACCTGTTCAAAACTGAAACCTGCCAAACCAGAAAAAATATTTAGTCTACACAGGTTTCGCTATAAGTTTTTTTTTTTATGTTTCAGACATGTTTAAACATTTTTATACAGTGTACAGAGAGAGAGAGAGAAAAAAAACTGTAGAAACCCACTACTCGTCAACTGTGCATTAATTATGACTTGGAATTGGCTTCTATTACGCAAAAATTTCCGTACTCAAGTGCAATTGGTGTCAAAGTTTCCGCGTTAGACAGGTTTTTGACTTGTAATATTTTATACAGAAAATCGTTCCGTTCCTACAGTTATTTTCCGTTTTATATATCGTTCGTTTCTGACAGGTTTTACTGTATATGAATTAAAATAAATAAAACAAACAAAAGCAAATTTTTTTCGTTATTTATTTCATTTTATTAACCTGCTTTTGGGAAAGAACTTATCAGACGGCATCCTGAAAAAGTACTAGAGTTTTTGCTGCTAAAGTGCTTGATTACATCCTAATTTTTGGGCATAATTATGGTCGGATTTGCACATAAGGTAAACAATCGGCAGCTTAATTAAGGCCTCGTAGTTTTACATATATCATTTGGTGGAGTAAAGGGCCTGTTACATATTACAGCTTAGAGCTATAACAAGTCTAAGTCCAACCCTGACTATTAATTTTAATGGATACTTCACGTCTACATAAGAATTACACCTATTTCTGGCTATCTGTCTTTATATTGTGAAAAGATGAGCAATTAAGACAATGTACTGTACACTTAATTACTCCGTATCAAATTTTTGCTAAGTATTGTTACTCGTATGTGCAAATGATTCTGCAGCTCCTGCCCTGTACGTCTTGTATCAAGATATTTATTACATTATTCCTTCCATGAAAATTATTGTTTCTCCAATAGTTGTTGTTCCGTATACATTATATCATAACCTATGTACAGGGCCAAATTTTCACATAATCTAAGCAAGCTTCAACTAAGGGGCTTCTTGTTATGAGTCTACAGATTGGGCCTCACATTTTAACATGTATTATTATCTGGCGTGGGAAGGGCGTGTTATTATAGCTGGTCCACAGCGAGTACGAAGTCCATTCTTGGATGGAACAGATTAAGTTCTGCTTGTATAGTCGCTCAAAATCGACAAAAATAGTAAACAATTCCTCACTTTACATGTTATAATAACGATATTGAACATTTCAGTCATTAAATTACTCAAAATCCGGCATAAAATACAGCTATCCACACTAAAAAGAAATCTTGATTATGCAATCAAATATCCTCTTCTTTCGAAAATAAATCGTTAAATTCACATAAATTTACAGTATGATTGTATGCAAATCATGTCCTTCTAGACCTGTAGCAGCAGCTTTCAACCAGCGATGCACGTACCACCAGTGGTACACAAGAAGGGCCCGTTAGTTCTACAAGTCTACATACAGAAGACTAAGGTACGCGAGTGAAAAATGGTAGAGAGCCGCTGCCCTGTAACTAGCGACGCCCGCAGACTGTAAAAAAGGGCATTATACATTATACAAGAAGCTTCAATCTGTGATTCAACGTGAGATCAGCGCTCCCACAAGGTGACACTGTTTGCATTTGGGGCTAACTTGGCCAAAACTTGACGTTGAAAAGTGTTTTCAAGGTCAAGTTTTGGTCAACATAAGATTGGGTCAACATAAGTTGCATGGGACAATGGACAAGTAGGCTATAAGTCGTGAATTTTCTGTCGTTCTGTTGTTGATAATGAAATTTGGGGCTTCCCTGGTGATTAGGAAAAGGGCAAAACAGACGAAAAGAGGGGCAAGTGCTACAATGTACGGGCGTCCCTGCCTATATCTCTCAAACTATGATGATCAGCAAGAAAGATTGAAATTCTCGATAATGGAGAGGATATAATTATTGTTTTAAGATTACCATAACATAACAATATTATAATAATGGATAAATTCCAATCGCGAAAGATACGTTATCAGAATTCGAATAGAATCGATTATTTCTCTAACTAGAACAAATTTAGACATATATAAGGTCAAAACCGCGCCGATCTAGTTAAAAACGGACCGGAACTCTCTAAACTAGTTATTAATATCAGATATTCCAGGAAAAGAACTACAAAAGATGTTATCCATGGCCGTTCCGCTCGTTGAATCTACCTCAACCGATTCGAAAATCTGAAATGGCGACAGATATAAATTCCCTATATAGACATAACCAACAATCCTTTACCGATCGAATCTGATCGAAGTAAACAGGGTCATTGTTTTTGACGTCATAGGATTTTTCTAGTCACTTAAAAAGAATTCTTTTTGCCAAGAGGAGTAAACTCCTTGCTCATTTTACTGTACTTCAAATAGGTAAAGCTGATTTTTCTCCAACGCTATCTGCGGGTTTTCTACAGCAATTTTATACAGAATTTTTACATTTTTAAAGCAAAATGTGCGACGACGAAGTAGCTGCAATAATCGTAGACAATGGATCTGGAATGTGCAAAGCGGGATTTGCTGGTGATGATGCTCCTCGTTCGGTTTTCCCATCCGTAGTTGGAAGATCGAGACATCAGGTACTTTTTTAAAATATATTTATTTGTAGATAACTGTTTAAGAATTTTTTCACGAGCCATATTTTAATAATCTATAGCCTATTATGGTTGGTATGGGTAACAAAGATAGTTACGTTGGAGACGAAGCGCAAAGCAAACGAGGTATTTTAACTTTAAAATACCCAATAGAACACGGTATCGTTACTAATTGGGATGATATGGAGAAGATTTGGCACCATACATTCTATAACGAACTTCGTATTGCCCCCGAAGAACACCCTGTTCTTTTAACGGAAGCACCCCTCAACCCTAAAGCAAACAGGGAAAAAATGACTCAGGTAAAGTTTGTACCACGTTTTAGTTAAAACTTTTGCCGTGATTTTAACTAAGTTTTCTCATGTGTAGATTATGTTTGAAACCTTTAATACTCCAGCAATGTATGTTGCAATCCAAGCAGTGCTTTCTTTATACGCTTCTGGACGAACGACGGGTATCGTTATGGATTCTGGTGACGGTGTGACACACACTGTACCTATTTATGAAGGTTATGCACTTCCACACGCAATCCTGAGACTCGATTTAGCTGGCCGAGATCTTACAGATTATCTAATGAAGATTTTAACAGAACGAGGCTACTCTTTCACCACTACCGGTTAGTAGATTTCGTGTTTTCTTCTTTAGAAATGACCCTAAATAATGTTTTTAAATATTTTTCAGCTGAAAGAGAAATCGTCCGCGATGTTAAAGAGAAACTTTGTTATATATCACTGGATTTTGAACAAGAAATGGCTTCAGCAGCTGCTTCTTCCTCCATTGAAAAGACTTACGAGTTACCTGATGGTCAAGTGATGAATATTGGAAATGAAAGATTCCGCTGTCCAGAATCACTCTTCCAACCTTCCTTCCTTGGCATGGAGTCCTGTGGCATACACGAGACTGCTTATAATTCGATCATGAAGTGTGATGTCGATATACGTAAGGATCTATATTCCAACATTGTTCTCTCTGGAGGAACCACCATGTTCCCCGGTATTGCCGATCGTCTTCAGAAAGAAATAACTACTTTGGCTCCAACAACGATGAAAATTAAAATCATTGCTCCACCCGAAAGAAAATATTCTGTCTGGATCGGTGGATCCATATTAGCATCGCTTTCTACTTTCCAACAAATGTGGATCTCGAAGCAGGAGTATGATGAATCTGGACCGAGCATCGTTCATAGAAAATGTTTCTAAATTTAGACAAATTAGCTGTTATCTTTTCATATTAATGCTGTAGTAAGACAGCGTGGATCGGATAAATTTTATGATCTATACACTTAAATTATTCTAAATTTTAATTTATGAATAATAAAATTTTCAATTGCCAAAATATTTCTGTTTATCTGTGATTATAAACAACGGTTGAACATAAAAAAAAACACTATAAACACATTTAAGAGCATCAAAGTTTGATAGGATCAATGAAGATCCCGCAAAGCACCGCAAGCAGAGCCCCAACCTACAAGGGCCAGGGAGTGCAAGCAGTACTATAAACACATTTAAGACACATTTTTACATATTAAATTCTCATAGTTAACTACTTTCACGTCTAAAGCTGCCAGGGCCGGATTAACCCACTTTGGGGCCCTAGACATTTTCTTCTTACCGGGCCTCCTCCCTCTCCCACAAGAAATAGAGCACACAAAGACAACAATAAATAATATGGCTATAATGGCAATAATATAACATTATAGAAAGATTAGAAGTACGAAATAATCTAATAATCTTAATTTTTGTTGTTATTTTTTGCCCGGGCAACGCCGGGTTCATCATCTTGTGGTTAATATTATTCTTATCGCTATAAAAAGAAAATTTTAAATTATCGGAAGAATTACTCTCAATAAGAAGAAACATAAGAACACATTTTCTTTAGATTTTAGAATTCACAATAACCATATAAAAAGCAATATATTTTTGTTTATTTGTTTATTTTATACAATTGTCCAACAGAAAAGCAAACTATCTTATTTACAAATCTTTTCAAAATAGACAGTTCGACCGGGCCCTTCAAAAAACCAGGCCCTAGACATTTTTCTCGTATGTCTATGCGATGATCCAGCCCTGAAAACTGCACATGCACTATTTATTATCCTTGCTTCTTATATAGTAAATAGCATCAATATTTTAAGTCCAAAATAGTATGGAGCATAATAGAACCTACTATATTTCCACGTACAATTGTAGCAGATTTTATCATGAAACTAAGTTACTATATTGTATGTCTGGAGCATCAGTGAACACTATTGTAGATTCATGTGAAGCATAATGGAACTTTATTATTGATTATTGTAGAGAATAATGAGGCACAATTATAAATCTGTATATAAGAGCCAATAGATTTTAATATTAATTAATTACCGTATATAACTTTGTTTAACAGTTTACATAGAGACCCTATATAAAACTGCTCTGTCACTTGTCAAAATTAAAAGTATCTAATAATAATAATTTATATAATATAAATACATAATATATAACATTTATAAGTCAACATTATAATTATTATAGCATATACACATTAAAAGTATATTATTCAATTATTAAATAACCTAATTATTATAGCTAATTTGCGTCATTTTCTCCCTAAGAGCACTAAAGGGTTTTTTAATCATACTTATCATGGGTTCGGCCAAGCCTACAACGGGGAGAGAATGGTAAAAAAAACCCGAAAAATTGCTTGGGGACTTTTTGGCCAGTCCTGATTCGGTCCCGGGTCTCCCAGAGAGGTAAACTAACGCCTTAATAGCCTCGGCCATTATAAATGATTATATTGTTCTTGATTATTAATTACTATATATTTATTTAATAAAAGTAACGGCTAATTAATATACAGTACAACACATTAATATATTATTAACATCCACTGAGAATTTTTAAATTTAAGACTATAAGTTTAAGTAGGTCATCGTTAGATTCAACTTTTTTAATTCGTATCGCCGAGCATTTTGCAAGAAACTGATATCAAACCCATAAAATATTACTACATTCATTTTATTGCTTTTACACTAATAAAAAAAGGATAAAAATTCCTTCAAACACGAAGAACTGGAAACATGATACGCTCTCCATCCGATACTATAAGTGTAAAAATATATTAAAAGATACTAAGAAACTACATTGGATATTGATAAATTCATTCAATGCACTTAGTGTTTATTTTATATGATCAATAATTATGATAAAAATCGATCAATTATAAATATCTGGAAACTTAAATTGCTTATGTGCAATAGACATTTTAGTAAAGAGAAAATAGAGCATCTTTTCACTATGGAAGCAACAATAGCGAAGGACGATGCATTAATGCGATAAGGCAACGCAACACTTGGGTAATCCGCCAAGGAAGACTTTCATTAAGAAACTAGCTCCTATTTAGGTGTTAAGAACATGAAAAAAATCCGGAAACTCCACGTGGCAAGGCCGTTGACGAGGTACAAACCCGCGACCAACTACTAGTGTTCGATAGTTTTATCCACTCGGGCATTAGCGTGCCCACCAACTGGCAACACCAATGTTCAGGAGTTTTATCTCCTCGGCCTTTTTTACAAATTAAAACTAATCAATCAGTGGCGTGCCGTCATTGGAAGCGATGGAAGCGCCGATTCCACCTTCCAATGACCTTCCCTTGTATTTTATAAAATATAAATTTTCATATTTTAACGTACTTTGCATTAATTAAAATTAATATTTTATTATAACTGCATTATGTATCTTTTACAAATTTCTATACTACATGTGAAAAAAAACGATAAGATTGCTATTGTATATTCGAATAATTCGGTAGCGGAAGGAGTGTCGAAACCGGGTCAGTTTCCAATCAGCCAGATTATATAGGCATTGTCACATGCGGTTTACAGAGCACCAACCTCACCCGGTTTAGCTGGTAGAAGCGACACACGCATAAAGAGTCCTACTTTATATCCCGGAGCGGTTGTGGGCTATTAGCCACCCGCCTGTCAACTTCCAAGCAGCCAGATTATAGGCATTGGCGCATGCGCTTTACAGAGCACCAACGTCACGGTTTAGCTGGTAGAAGCGACACACGCGTAAAGAGTCCGACTTTAACAGCCCACAACAGCTCCGGGATATAGCCGCCTGCTAGATATTCGGCCACCCTCGCCCGATTATGTGAATCATGAGCAGACTAGATCAACGGCGGACAACCCCCGGCCCGCGGGCCAGCTACGGCTGGCGAAAAGTTTCTATCCGGCCCGCGAGATCTTTAATAGATTATTAAATTGGAAAAATAACTAATTAACAGTTATTTTTCCAATTCTTTGTAATTTTCGAAAACGATAAGAGAAATAAATGTAGTAATTAACTTTTTATTTATTTATTTCATATTTGCAGACTAAAAAAATTACGAGTCACAAGAAAGCGTCAATTAACTACTACGGCCCGCAGAAAAAAAAAACATAAAATTTATTCTGGCCCACGTTATAAAAAAGGTTGCCCACCGTAGACTAGATTTATAACTTAACCCAACCGATAGGAATTTACTGGCATGTTTTTATGATAGTTCTGTATAGTTGACAGGAGTTTTAAAAAAATCCATTAAATTATTTGATACATTTATTCCGCGTTTATTCTGCTCTCCCATCTTATATTACTTACGGATTTCAATGTTAAACCGGTGATATTACGATTTAGTATGGCCCATCTGTAAGGGGATGCAGAAAAAACGTGTACAATTCTAGTACAGTGTTAAAAAATTAACTGTTACTTTGGCTGCATCATTTACAACCAAATTTAATGAATGAGACGTACAAGGTACAAAAAAAGCTCTAGAATTTATTTTCCTTAAATTTACGATTTATGTATAGGTTGTCATAAAAATTTCTTTCCGCTTCTTTCCCAAGACTACAGATATTCGAGTACAAAGTAACCGGTTTCGACTTATTTCTATTTAAGAAGTAGTTAAATAATTAAGCGATTAGGGAATTAGAAACATAAATAAAACCCCGATGAAAGAGCCGAAATTTTACTTAAACAGAAGCTTAACCGAACCAATCTCTTGCCGAGTACAGTGGGGTCTGATCTTTTCGTAATATTAGATGTAATAAAGACAGAAATTTTTCCAGTTCAATGAGAGTGACCGAAAAGTTGTAAATTTTGGAAATTTCCGTGAACACTCGATCCTAAAACGAATTAGTTAGAAAACGAACGACGGACAATCTGTTAAGTTTAACATATTTAGATTTTTACAGCTATGGTGAGAAACGTTTAAAATCTACAACAACCCTGTCGCGTCCTTTGATATATACTAGTGACGCGACAAAAGAGGCATTTGACATTGACCGGTATCGGCACCCTCGGGATTTGGCACGGACAAACCTACCTGGACCGTCTCTGATTCCATTCATTAGCCACTCGTAGGGAGCTACAGTATTTCACTAACTGTAAGTGGATTGTTTTAAGATTTAAAAAGTAAAGAATATTTTGTTACTTTTATGTACGTTTCTTCACAAAGTTATATTTAATTATAAGTTTCATTAAAAGTATATTCATACAATTGAAGAATTTTTTGAACTAGGTATGTATATTCTTCACACATTTTGTTTTACCAAGTAAGTTTTTCTGATAATTTTAATTTTAGCCCTTATATCGTGGCTAGTGATTCAAAAATTTATTTTAAAAAAGTTTTGGCTCAAGACCATATAATGAAAAAGAAAACATTATTAAAAGAGAAAGACCAATGCCTAAATTAAATATAAATACGTAAACAAAAAATTTCGACATTTTGACGATAAAATTTATGACGAATGACGATTCTTTCGTAAAATTGAAGCAATTTGGAAATCAAAGAGGAATAGAATTTAACATTGGTAGACAATATAAAATAAATATTGAAAATTATAACGAGATAATTACGATTAATAGATATATCTAAATTAATAGATGTTATATGTTTTTTCTCAAAGCGAGAATTGGCATTTAGAGGGCGTAGGGAATTTATTGAATCTAATAACGGAGGTAATTATATTGAACTTTCTTATTTATTAAGTACGTCGGATAATCTATTAAAAATACATTTAAAGAAGTATACGGTTTTTACTAGCTTATCGAACAAACGAATACGAACGGGCCCTGACGCGCAATTAATTGATTGCCCCTGAAAGTCGGCTTCTTACAGAAACACAGCTTCCCTATCATTAAATGTCACGGCACGCCACTGTAATCAATATAAACAATAGAATACATTAACTATGTAAATGATATAATAATAATTAAATTAAAACTATTATATACATTTATTTTAGATGTACAACTTATTATATAAGCCAAAAATTCATCCAAAACAAGGGAGTCATGATCAAGAGATTCTGCTTGACACCCAGATTTTCTGATGGTTTAAAGAATTTGTTCTAATTTTGTTCTAACTCAAACTGTAAATTTTTTAGAAATAACTTATTAAACTATAAAATAAGATAATTTTTCTAAGATAATAGAATTTATAAATGAGATGGGACACAAGACGAATCGTTCACTTTCTGCAGACATATACTGTAGTATTAACGGTTTGAACGGAATAATCTGTGTAAGCCGGAATCGCTCGTTACCAAATATTTTTTCGATTTGCCAGTTTCCGTTTTAAACAGTTTTATTAACAGAAAATAGCCCCGCTTCAAAGAATTTTTTCCTGTTTAGGCAGGTTTCCGTTTTGGACGGGTTTTACCGTATATGCTTCGTATATACGGTAAAACTGTATACGTCCGGATATGTCGGGCCCCATTCCTCACAACCCCCCCACTGTGGGCCTAGCCAAACCCATAATGGGCTTGCAAAAAGAGGCCCTATTAGTGCCCACAGGGCGGAAAGAATTAAAAAAAAAAAAATACTGCACGATGAATAATTTTAACAATATGTAAAATATATCTCGTTAAAATTTATTTTTAAATATTCAATTTTAAATTTTGAAGCTTAAAAACAGATAAAAAATCTTACCAAACAAATAGAAAATTATTATTAAACAATTTAAAATTATTCAAATTGTATTTATTAATTAATCATCCCGACAACCGATAAAATAAAATAAAATAAAAGTTTTGTAAACTAAAGAAACAAAGCTATATTAATATAGACAATTAAATTTTATAAATTAATAAATTAAATTCAGAAATAATTAGCATTATTTACTCATTAGATAACATTGATAAATAATGCATGTTTAATGGAGTTATAGCATCGTTTGTATTTCTAGATATTCCTCAAAATGGCGGCAATCGGGCGACCGATTGTTCAAAATATTTGACTTGTGGCAAAATGTCCAACATATGAACGAAGTATGAACTATTTTATTATTCATTTAACCTTTATCTATTGGAAATTATCATATATATTTGATATAATTAATTATTCGCGACGTTATCACATAATTTTCCGTTATAGTCGTAGGCCTAACGATTCGGGAACGTTAATGTAATTTTTTCCCCCCGATATTTACTATTATTTTATTGTAATTAACTAAATAGTTAATTTATTAGTTAGAAAGAGATTATATTTATGTAAATAATAAGTAATTATAACGGAAATTGTTGCATATCTCTTATTTGGTAGAGATTACTTTTAGATGATTTGTGTATATCTACGTGTATACACAAATTAACTAAAAGTAACCCCTGCCCACTTGCTAATCTATAGGCTTTATATCTTATTAAATTAAATATTAAATAATAATCGGAAGGGCAAAATAAATTTTTCTCATATTTTACATGAAATTCCTTAAAATAAACATGAGTAATTTGAATATTTACTTAACATATGATAATGTTTCTTATTCATATTATTGTAATATAATTTAGATTTTATTCAAGTTATTAGCAACGATTCTAATTATTTTTATGCTTTAAAATCTTGTATAATTATCAATTTCTCTTTTTTCTTTAGTAAAATTATTAAATGATTTTAAATAATAAAAGAAAATTTTGCATTAATAATCATTGGTTTTTAAATTAATAAATGTCATTCTGTAGTGATTACGATAATATAAGTTTCATATCTGATTTTGCTTCATTTTATGCATATAACTGCTATATTAATTTACAGATGGATCTGTTTATTAAATTTTATATTATTATTACATTTATTTTTAAAGAATTTTCAGTTTTATCAAGCAAGAATGAATCTGTATTTAATGGTAAAAACCTTAAAAATGAATGTGAAAACTAAGTTTTGGTCTCCCGTGATGTTAACTGTTGTAGAGACTAAATTACTGTCTTAGGGTGTACTAAAGATTACCACCTATGGAATTTCAGGACTTTGATTATATATTTGAACTCAGGGGACCGAGACGAGTTCAACGGGACCCTATTTTTGGACTGGAGAGACGAAAAATAAAAAAGTTATCATACTTTTTTAATGCTCTCATGAAGACGGCACCATAGTTGCTAGTACTGCCATCTTGCAGTAAAGTCTGCAAACCATGATGTCAGACTACGGTCTTCTCCAGTAGGGTTAACACGCGATACGAGAGCAGCGAGAGCAACACGACTTCTGGTCATCGCGCGATCGCCATTTCGGTTAATGTTACTTATGGCAGTGAACATGGCGGCCGTTCCCACTGTTTGTGCTCCCGACTGACCTCCCGGAGGAGAGCCGCCGGCAGGCCGCCATGTGCTAAACGTCACTAGTTATTGATTCACGGTAGTTCTTGAACAAAGTAAAAAAGGAGGGGAAACATCTACTAAAGGCAATTTTAATGGCAAGCGACGCGACTCCCGATTGCAATAGCAAGGCCGACTTAGCGGAGAGAGTGACGCAACTTCCTATCATCGCACGATCGCTGAAAAAATTATGATAACTTTTATTTTTCGTCTCCAGTCCAAAAGTACAGTATCGTTGAACTCGTCTTAGTCTCCTGAGTTCAGATATATACCCAAAGACCCGAAATTCCATAGGTGGTAATCTATAGTATCCCCCTGTCTTATTTAAATATCTTATTATATGAAGCATGTAATGCCATAATGTTGTAAATGCCAAAAAAAGAAACTTTTTGGGAGATGTGAAAAACACTTTTTCTAATGAATGAATTCATTTCAATTTTACAATATAATGGTAAAAATCTCACTGAGTTACAGATTCTCTGGAATATCAAAATGAGGTAAAAAATAAGCTGTAATGTTTTGTGCGCCAAAAGTCACGTGACTTGCACTCTGGACTTTAAACGTTATATCTTCACATATGGCCACTTACGGTGCCATATTGCCAGAGTATTCTTTTGCGGCAGAAAACGTTGCATTTAGGATTCGATTCTTCGATAAGATGTATTTAGTTCATATATTAAGTGTGCAATGCCATAAATGGCATTGCACACTTAATATATGAACTTTACAAAAATTGTATACAATGAGATCCATCTTGTGTTATTGATATTGACAAGTGTACTTTAAACATACAAAACATGGTTAAGTAATTTTTGGTCACCCTGTATAATTATAATATATCAAAAATACATTATTGAATGTTTATAACTCTTACATACAGTTCAGGCTATTGATATAATTATACATAATTTCCTTAATAATTCGGTCCCAATTAATTAATTCCTGAGAATTAATTTAAAATTATGGTGTTTTATTACATATTTATACAAATTTTTCAGACAACTGTTTTATTTTTGTCTGTTATGTACTATAGCAAAGAGAGAGGAAGTTGATTTTATTATTATATAGAACATAAAATAATTTTAATCTACTGTTTCATGCACTAAATATTTGTGTAATAGCATTTACATATTATAGTTTTCCTGCATAAAAACAGATGTATTGATTGGATCTTGATTTTATTGGGTTTTCTCAGTAGAGGAAATATGAATATAAATATTAAAAGATTGGGAAATGTTAGTTAGTGTTGAGTAGGAAAATATTGTTTTGAAAATAAACCTATAATTTTAAGTTTAACAGAAAATATTTTAAAATTTAAGAATGATTTTTAGAAGTAATATAAAATTTTGTTAATATATTTGCATTCTTTACCTGTTTTCAATGACAATTAATTTAAAATTAATGTAAATTATACATCATAATAACTCATGCTTTATGTAGGTAAATTTAATTTCTTTATTGATCAAACAAAAGTTATTTGAATTAAGGAAGTTGGTATTTACATTTGAACAATTTTCCATCTATTATTACTTTATAAAAATTCAGTTAACATTATAAATCCAAAATATTTTTAAAACTATAAATTGTAAATTTGAGGATATTCAATTATCATATAAATTACTATAACAAAATATTTTTGCAATTCTGCAATATTGTTTACATAAAAATGTTGACTTTAGTGATCAGTACAGTTATTGACCAATGTTATAGTTTATAATTACATTTTAAATATTTTTTCTCATATAACTTAAATTTTTGCCAATTATGTATGATATGGTATGTTTACTTTCATTCAAAACATGTAAGCAATTATAATAAAATTGATGATATTGATGACATTTTTAATAAAATGTAATAATGTTCCAGATTAAACAATGGTATAAATAGTTTAGTTATAATAAGGGATTTATATGTTTAATTAGAAAGTAGACAAAAAATCTACCTAGAAATTGTCTATAATACATGCACTATCTATAAAAGTATTCCAAGCAAATAACAGTAATAAACATGTTCTATTTGAGATAATATTATATACATCATTATTTATATAGCAATATTATATACAGCATACCTGTATATAATATTGTTAATAAACTAAGTAAATTTATTAAATATTTTTTATTTACAGTATTTATAGCAAAACTATGAACTTTTGAAGGATCATTGAAAAATGGTACAAGTAACAAAAAAAATTTTTTTTTTTTTTTGATAAATTTTAAAATGTATATACACAAGCAAATCTATATAGATGTTTTTTCTTTCATAATAATATAATTTTTTAATATTTATTAAATGTTATCATCAGTAAAATCAAATGAAGTTTTTTGTTGTGTCACTACCAAATTCATGTCTGAATTCATGTGCCATTGACTTCAAGCAAATAAAACCCTCATTTGCTGGTAATCATTTTACCAATCATTCAAAATGCAAAGAAATATTAAATAGACAAAGTAAAGTTGTTACCATAATGTATCTTATCAAATTCAAATAACCATTTTAAATTAAGTACAAATTTTAAAAATAATTTTTTAATTAGAAATTAATGAGAAGTATTTTCAAACAAATACTGAAGTATATGATTGATATTTGATGTCATTTGTTGCTGTACACAATAGTTTTTTCATATATTATGATTTGCAATCTTTATAATTTTGTTTCATTTGTAATATGGTCATTAAAAGTAAATATTTAAAATATTTTTTATACATTTTGTAATAGCTTGTTTTTAATTCATTATATAAATTTTCAGGTACAAATGTTTAGAAGCTTCATTCCATTTATTGTAGCCAGGATATAGATAAGTGCAGAAGTATTAAGTTTTGTAGACATCAAATTTGTTACAGTTATGCCAACTTATTTCTTCTACTTATAATTTAGGAAATTCTAACATATTAAATAGTAGGTTGAAATAGTTATTTTGAAATTCTAATTAAAATAAACTGATTATAAAAATATCTAAATATTTATTTTTAAATGTAAATAGATAATAAAGTATTGTTATTATTCTGAACTATTTCATTTAGTAAAATCAATCTTTGTACATGTAAATATCTAATATTTTCTTGAGTTTATTTCCTGTCTGATAGCTTTTTAGGTAATAGGACAAAATGATATGTGAGTCATTTTATTAATTGCTTGGAAAAGCTATCAATATAAGACAGACAGACATAATTATTTTATTATTCTGTTAAATAGTTCAGTATAATATTATGAAACCTGTTTATTTTTTTAAATAAAAATTTCCAATTTTATTAACTTATTTTTTCAGTGTTATGCAATAATAATTTTTATTAAGTAAATACCAAATACCTTATTATCAGTAAAAATTTTATACAAATGTTCTTTTGGTCTAATTTAGACAATTTTCAGTTCTTTATCTTTCAAATAATACAGAATTCAAAAGACAGATAACCTAAAGATTGTCTAATTAGACTGAAAGTACTTGAAGTAAAATTTGTTTTGCTGATAATAAGGTGTTTGGTATTTATTTAGTAATTCAAACCAATAGATTAGTTACCGTATATTCTGGCGTATAAGACGACCCCCGACTTTTGAGAAGATTTTCCTGGGTTAAAAAGTCGTCTTATATGCCGGAATATACAGTATATAAATTTTGTTTCTGCATGTAATAAATTTTAATAAATTAAATTAAACATAAAGCTTTTGTAAAAGATTTTTTTAAAAAATATTTGAATTCAATCAGCTAATGGCACTCATGATAAATATTATACTGTTAATCAATCAAATTAAATTTATATTCAGTCGTCAAAACAGTTTAATATAATAAATGGGTATTTTGGATATGAATATTTTAAATAGATAAAATGCCTTATTGAAAATATTATTTGTTATGAGAGATGATGTAAGAAATAAATAATGTTCAATAAATGAAACACTAATTATTATTATTATGTTGGGTTAAGTGAGAGATATACTCGGTTAACACCGGTGGCTGTGTACTATGCCGGACCAAAGTCAAGGCATAGTAAACCAAAACAGAAATTAAAGAAGTGTATCAGTGTGTGTGTCTGTATTCAGGAATTTTCTCACAATATGACATGTATTCAATATAGTGGCCTTCTGTAGAGTGATATATGTGTTTCTATTCAATTCTAATGTGCCCAGGCTTTTGTGTAGTGTGTGTGGTATGACACCTGTAGAGGAGAGAACAACAGGTACAATAAGCACCCTATCCATCCTCCACAGATGCCTTATTTCCTGGGCGAGTTCTGTGTACTTGCTAATTTTTTCAGTGCATGCGTTTTGTATATTGTGAGTGTTTGGAATGGATATGTCTATAATGTATGTGATTTTATTGTGTTTGTCAATGAGTGTGATGTCTGGTCTGTTGTGGTAAATTGTTTTATCTGTGATTATGGCTCTGTCGTAGTACATTTTGTGCGTGTTGTTTTCCAATACTGTCTGTGGAATGTATTTGTAGTATGGTTCGTGGATGTCTACTAATTTGTGTTTCTTTGCAAGCTCTTGGTGTATTATATTTGCTACTTGATTATGTCTGTGTAAATAATCTGTCTGTGCCAAGAGCTTGCAACCAGAGGTGATGTGTTGTATAGTTTCTGGCATGATGTGACATTTTCTGCATGTGTCATTTGTGAGTGTTGCATCTTTGAGTATGTGTTTTCTGTAGTTTTTAGTATTTATGACCTGATCCTGTATGGCAATCATGAATCCTTCCGTCTCCCCAAAGAGGCATCCCCGAGCTAACCAGCTGTTTTGACGCAGTTTTGTCAACAAAATCCTGGGCCAGATCGTAAGATGCCTGCCATGGAGTGCCTTTCGAGCCCACGATTGCTTAATGGTGTCTATGCTTTTTATATGTTGTGTTGTGTCCATATGATGTGAGTGTAAGTTTAATGGTGTGTTATTTCGAGTCTGCTAGAGTTACTGCTTTATGTAATTGTGATGTTTCTTGTTTTTTGTAGAAAAACTCTCGCAGTGACTGTATTTGTTTGTAGTGAAGGTTAACTATGTCAATCAGGCCACGTCCGCCATCTTTACGTGGAAGGGTTAATCTTTCTGTGGCAGATTTAGGATGATGTTGTTTATGCTTAGTAAGTGTTGTTCTTGTTTTCCTTTGGAGTTGCTCAAGATCTGTGTGAGTCCAATGTATAACTCCAAAAGAATATGTGAGTACTGGGATGACATATGTGTTTATTGCTTTAACTGTGTGTTTTGCATTTAACTGTGTTCTGAGAATAGCATTTAACCTACTTTGGTATTCTTTAATTAATCTTTGCTTTATTTGTGTATGTTCTGTTAGTTTGGCCTGTTGGAATCCTAAATACTTGTAGAACTCGCCCTCTTCCATGGATTCAATAATGTCTCCATTTCCAAGTGCAAAATCTTCTTTCTTCAGGATTCCTTTTTCTATGTGAACTGTTTTGCATTTATCTAGGCCAAATTCCATTTGTATGTCCTTGGTGTATGAATGTGTGATTTGTAGGAGTTGATGAAGTTGTTTTTGTGTGGATGCATAAAGTTTTATGTCATCCATGTACATGAGATGTGACAGTGTAAACTGTGTTGTTTTTTCGTGTCTGATATTGTAACCATATTGCGTGTTGTTTAACATGTTGGATAATGGGTTCAGGGCTAAGCAGAACCAGAGAGGACTCAAGGAATCTCCTTGAAAAATTCCTCGCCTAATAAAAATTTGGTTTGTTTGTATGGAAGTGTTACTGAACCCTGAGATGTAGTGTTGTTCTCCAGTGCTGCATAGTGTTTTGAAAGAATGCAATGAGTGATGGATGTATTTTGTACATGTGTAGGAATATGTAGCAGCCAACTGTGTGGAACACTGTCGAATGCTTTTCTGTAGTCTATATATGCCATGTGTATGTTTCTGTGTTGTCTGTGTGCTTGCCGTAGAATGACTGAATCTATGAGTAACTGTTCTTTGCATCCCCTGTGGTTTCTACGACAACCTTTTTGTGTTCTGTTAGAATGTCGTGTTCTTCAACATGTTTGTATATTTTGTTTGCAATACAGGATGTCAATAATTTGTAGAGTGTTGGAAGACATGTAATTGGTCTGTATTGTGTGGGGTCTGTGGTATTGTTGTTTTTAGGTTTCATGTAGGTGATGCCCTGAGTAAGAAAATTTGGCATGTCTTGTGGATTGATGATGATGTGTGTTAGATGTTTAGCTAGTTCCTGGTGCAGTGATGTAAACTTTTTGTACCAGAAATTGTGAATGTTGTCTACACCAGGTGTCTTCCAGTTGTGTGTTCTGTTAACAGTGTATTGGAAATCATGTATGTTTATTTCAACACAGGGCATAGTTGGTATGTTGTGCAAGTTTCTGTTCTCCTCCTCGATCCAGCCTGCATCAGCATTGTGCGTGACAGCACTGGACCAAAGAGAAGACCAATATGTTGTGAGTTCTTCTTCTGTTGGTGTGCCACTGTGCTGTGTATCAGTGTTTGCTTTGTTATTGATTTGTCTGTAAAAGAGTTTTTCATTGTTTGTAAATAATTTATTTTGTTGTTTTCGTAGTGTACATGTTTGTATCGTTTGAGTCTACGTGCTTTGGCAGCAAGTTTTTGTTTTAGTGTATCAATGTATTCTGTAATGCGTGTGTTGTGATGTTCATGTTTTGTGTGTGTTTTTATTTTCTTGAAAATGTTTTTGAGCTGTTTCCTTAATTTGGGTGTTATGTTGTTTTTAGTGTATTGTGTAGCCTGCCTAATTGCTGTCTAATGTCATTTATTTGTGTTTCTATTCTTCTCTGCCAGGCAGGCTTTGTGATAGAATTGTGTTTTCTGTGTATTTGTCTGTGATTGTACTTTCAGTCCATGGTGTGTCACTACTGTGACTGCCCCAGCATAAACTAATGTATGAATGTCTGCGAGTGTAGAAATTGAATGAATGTAGTGTGGTAGTAAGTGAGTGTTTACATAATTTAGTGTTTTTCCTACTTCCTTTGACGTGTTGATTTTTGGTATTCGTGGTCGTTGTGTGGGATCTGTACCTGTATATTTAGTGAGTGTTTCCTGAAATATAATGTGAGAGCGTATTAACTAAATCCAAGTCTATGTTATCAGTGATGGATGAGGAAGTGTCTGTAGTATCATTAGTGGTAATTGTTGTATGTGTGTTATTATCAATGCTTGTTGCTGGATTATACCTGATCAGGTTACATGATCTTCATTAATGTTAGATGTTTCTGTCTCGTTGATGTATTTGCATCAGCAACCTGTTGTTTGATAAGTTCAAGTGTTGTTTGTGGAATAAGGTTGTTGTGTATAATTGTTCTTTCTTTGATCAACAACCCTTTGTTCGGATGAACTTAGGTGACATGATGAGGATACTGTTGTGTGAATCGTATGGTGTAAGTTGTTGTCTGGTTATGCTGTCATGTTTGTTTCGAGTTTTGTGATGGTTGTAATAAGTACGGATGATAAACTCGTTCATTTCTACTGTCCATTTCATCCGTTGGCGTGGTTTTCCAGCCTTTGTGGTCTGTGGATGCATTGCCACAGAAACACCAAGGCTGGGTTGGTTCCTCACATCTGTTGAGGGCATTGCAGTAGCCATGCTTGGGCCGGTGCTGCTTTCGCCACCGGTAACCAAGGGAGACTGTGACCTATTTTTCGAACGTGAGCCTCTGCCTAACCCACGAACGCGGACCTTGTTAACCCGGGCGACGTCCGAGCCGGTATCACACTTTGATCTAGTTATTACCATGATGAATATCTCCACAGAATGTGGGCGTGGTCACTCTTAGCTTCATTTCTCCCCATAGACCTTACTGGCATGGGTGTCCCTACCAGGAGCTTATGCTCCAGCCTGCATTGCCCTATGGATCAGTAAAATTACTGGGCTCTCCCACCACGACCAGGTGGTGACCACGGGAGAGTTATTATTATTATTATTATTATTATTATTATTATTTTTTTTTTTTTTTTTTTTTTTTTTTTTTTCTTTTCTTTGAAGAAAATTTGATGGAAAATTTATAATCTCTGAATTGTTTGACAATATAAAATGAATAAATAATAATTTTAAAAATATTTAATTTTTAATAAAATTGTTTAACAATTAGAACAAAAAGTTATTAATTCAGTAAGTGAAAATAAGCTTAAAACTGTAATAAAATTAAAGTTAACAATACATAAACTGAGAAAAGGTTAGTTTATTAACTTACATACATACATACACAAGTTAATAAACTAACCTTTTTTTTTAGTTTATATATATAGATTATAGGACTGTATGTATAGTATGCTTTGGTATCATTATAATAATACACTCTCATGTAAAAAAAAATAGTGTATCCTGTAGAAATTATCCAAATTTTACAGAAAACAAGTATTATTTTAGATATTAGAACTAAAAACAGTAGAGTATACTTCTACTCCTCTTTCAATACATGCTGCAATACAGTTCAGTAGTGAATTGTAAAGAATTCTAATTCTATTCTGAAATAAGTTATTTCATTCACCTTCAGCTTGTAATTTATTGATGTTTCTTGCTGGATTTTCACTATGTCAATGCATGGTCTCTGTCATGCTTGATGATGGACAAAAATGGACACAGGGTTGGCCATGGCAGTGTCATGGACTTGAATGCACTCTCTACCTAAGACAGCTGTATAGCATGAAGATTATATTGATAGAGAATGTATTTCTGTAATTCAATCAAAATGGAAAGGTGACAGGCCATAAAAAGTCATTGACATTACATTGCACTGTCACATTACCAGTAATAAAGATGAAAGGTCTGCCATTGTAGAAAATTGTTTCCCATACCATTACACTATTTGCTATTGCTGTTTGGCACTTAACATACAAACTTAATTATGCCACTAGCCATGATGTCTCCCCACATAAATCCTGTGATTATTCATCCTGTCTTACACAGAAAATAAACTTATTGCAAAAAACAGTTCCCATTCTGTTGTATCTCTTTGGCTAAACACCATTGCAGTCAGATAGTGCAATGATGTGCCAACAAAAATAGGTGTCATAAAGCCAGCCTAAGTGAAATCCAGTTTTATGTATCAACCAATTGTGTTAAATGATACTGGGCACTGCATAGAACTACATATGTTCCTCCATATGGTGGAAGAAACTTCTGGAGTTATGGCCTGTTGACAGATTCTTGGGTCTTCTTGGGCATTTATTATCCTGTTTTCACCTGTTACATCAGCTGTTTTCTATGACCCACTGGCTTTCAGTGGCCCAATGAAGTGCATCTACTTGATTCTGGCTAAAATCAAGACCTAAAAGATCAGCTGGTAATATGGAGGCATACAGTTGTTCTATTTGAAAGTCATTATCTTGCTAAAAATAGGCAAAAAGAAAGAGGGCTCAAACTTTGTTTTCATTAATGAAATTAGTATTTAAATTTAATTGAACTTAATGCTTGTTCAATTAAATCAGCTTATAATGCTTGTTGCTTTTATTTTGTTTATGCTTTATATGTATGTAACTATAGGAAATTTTCCACATTTATGATACTAAAAATCAGCACAAAATATCAAATAATGCTGCTAGTACAGAAAAATAGATTTATTTAACAAAATATATACAGTAAATAAGAAAATAAAATTTTCATAAATGAACACTTATTACCTATTTTATAATTTTATATAAATAAAATTAATTTAAACTATCAAAAACAATATTTTTTAGTAAAGAAGTAAAGTTTTATAAGATACTTTAATAAAGAGAAGAGCCTTTATAATAAATTGTAAAAATGTTAGCTAGGAAATATTTTTTAATAATACAATAACTAAATTAACTATTATTAACAAAGAACTATCCAAAATTGAATGTATTAATAATTTTTACTTTAAATTTGAAATGTTTACTTAATACAGTAGAGTGTCGTTTATCTGTAAGCCGGTTAACCGAAAGCTTTCCGGTCGGACTGTATCGTGCTGAATCAAACATTTTTGATACTAGATTAACTTCTAAAGTATAATTATTTTTGTTTTTATATTTTTCAATATATTTATTTTGTTTGTACAAAATAAAAAAATAAGTTTTTAACAATACAATAGCCTCGATTGTTGTTATAAAAATTTTCGTTAGGCTTAAAATTGACGAAAATTCAACATGAAGCGACACGCAATGGAGAAAAATTTGCAACATCAGATAGGTTAATATTTTTTTTTCGTACATAATCGGTTATCTGAAAAAAAATCAGTTATCCTGAACAACCCCAGTCCCCAATTGATTCGGATAAACGACGCTCTACTGTAGATTCTTTACAATTCAATAATTAATAGTGTTAAAAGTCTCCTTGACTGACTTGGATTCATAGATACATGATTGTGATACTTCAACTTACAACTATATTAATTAATTGCTAATTTGAACAAATGTAATTGATAGTAAAAATTTTCTTTTTATAAGCAGAAACTGTTTAGTTTTGATTATTGTTTGAAACAATACATGTGTTAAAAAATATATTTTGCTTAAGCACTATGCAACTTGTGCAGTTTACAAATTGCCCAGAAATATTTGGAATGAAAAAACTGTATAAGTTGATGTTTTACAATTTGTACATAAATATTCTGTTAAACTGAGAAAACTTTAGGATTTTATGGTTTCATCAGTTTCTTACCTGTATGATTCTTGTAGGACTTTGCATATACCTACAACAATAACTAATGCAAGTTATGTATATATCACATATTTTATTGAATTATTATTCTCCATTCAAAGGTTATTTTTGATATATGGTATATTGCATAGTAAAGTTGGTTGTTCATCCATCTGTATTAAAGCCACTTTAAGGTTTATTCACACCCATTTCAGTGATGTGTCAATGATAAAAAATATCATTGGTTTGAATTTGATCGAAGTATTCACACGTCCAGCATAGTGCTGTATTTTAGAATTCAGGGTCCAGTCAGTCAGTATCCACACTATGATTTAAAATATTGTCACAATGATAGTTTTGATTTTCATTGTGATGTTTATGATGATTTTTTATATTTTATTTATATAGTTATAAAATATTTATATGTAATGAAATTTTAAATAGCTACACATGCCAGATATTAACAGGAAAGGATAATGTATACAACTGTCTGTTGCCATTACATAAAAGTAATTTATTTTGTGAGTACTTTCAACAGTATATAACTGTTCTCTTTAGGCAGAATTGTTCATAGGGACAAAACATTTGAATTCAAGAAAAAGAATCTAAACATCAACCAATATTTTTTCAAATTGCTTGTCCTGCATGCTCATGGAAAACATAAATTACACATGTACAGTTTACAAAATTATACAATAACTAGCAGGTAGGCCTGGCATTGCTCGGGTAAAAGTAACGATAGTGAAGATTGAGATTATTATGTTATAGTCACAAATGAAAAAGAGTACTTTCATCAATGAACTAAGTATTTCTAAAGAAAGGTTGAATTTGAAAATCGAATGTTCTAATATTGTTCGATTTTCACGACATGTTCTGATTATATCGTTCGATTTTCATAGAATGTTCTTAAAGTAGAAAAGGTCGAGAAAAACCGAACTAATCTGTTTAAATTTGAAAATCGAATGTGTTCTAACATATTACTCTTTTTTCTTTTTTTTTCCAGAGCCCATAAATCTTGCACGTCGCTTTCTCTTGTTCTCCATTGTTACTTAACACTTCCATTGTTGACACTTCATTGTTACTTCACACTATCATTGTTACTTAACACTTTGGTACTTAAATTTGGTACCCTAACTGTGTACCAAATTTCAACTTTCAATTCCTAACCATTTTAGCGAAAATTAAGATTATTACATTACAGTCAACCTTACCCGTTTTCACAGAATGCAAGAATTGGGTCCCCGTTTTCGGACTAATTACAGAATTTTTAGATCGGTCTAAAAATAAGTTCAATTTCCCGCAAAAACAAAAACTGCATCTGCGTCTTGCACGTCGCTTTCTCTTAACAATTCCATTGTTAGTAACACTTCCATTGTTACTTGACACTCCCATTGTTATTTGACATTTCCATTGTTGATGGAAGTGTTAATCCTGTCCCTCTCTCCCGTGGGGAGGAATTTTGCAAAATCTCTTCTTAGTGTGCATTCTCGTGATGTACCCTAACTGTGTACCGAATTTCAACTTTCAACTGTTTGGGCTCTGTGCTGATCATCATCATCATCATCATCATCTCGTCTCAATTATATACATAGATACAAAATATGAAGATTAGTAAAAGAAACAAACACATTGAGAATAAAATTGGGTTAAAGTAAAATACATAAATAAAAATAAATTAAGCAGGCAATAAACATATAGTAGCGCTAATGTCACTACGAGGAATTTTATCAGAACTATATGATTTACAACTTTTGAAGATTAAACTGTGCTATCCACAACTCTGGTATATTCATCATGGGAGAGTTGCACAGTGACAATATTTAGATGTAAAGTGATTCCCGTGTGAATAATAATTTTCGATTCCCAAGTGTTTTAGGAGGAAGTTTATAACCAAAGAGGTTCAAAGTTACTTTCTATTGCTTTTTTAGCTAGCTTTGTTGTACTTTTGTTATGTACTACATCATCATGATGTTCTGTGAGACATAGGCAGAACATTCTAGTAGTGGCTCCAATATATAATAGTTTCAACCCAGTTAAGGGATTTTGTAAGGGTATAATATGTACCCCAAACTTTTCATTTGATGTAACCTTACATGTATCATTACAAAGTATACTACATAAGGTGGGTTAGGGTGCTAGTGGCAAAATATAACCAATTTCTTGAAAACTTAACAAATACATACTGTTTAATTTATTATTATTTACATATTTTACTTTAAACCAATTTTATTCTTGATGCTTTTTTTACATATCTTTGTTTTTTGTATTATTGTATAATTTTATAAATGGTACATGTGTAATTTATATTTTCCATGCACGTATGGGACAAGCAATTTGAAAAAACATTGGTTGATGTTTAGGTTCTTTTTCTTGAATTCAAGTGTTTTATTCTCTACGAAGGATTCTGCCTAAAGAGGACAGTTATATACTGTCAAAAGTACCTGCAAAATAAATTATTTTTACATAACACTAACAGACAGTTGTATATGTTACATTTATTTCAATTTTCATGTGTTTTTTTATATTGTGTTTTTATACTATATTTTGACTTTTCTAAACTGACTGACTAGCTTTTGATGATTTCTGGACAGTTGCTTGACAATTTTTATATTTCTGTGTTTGTGAACTTTGCACCTGAAATATCACTGATACGTGTGAATAGTCCTTTATCAGACTGTGCAAATGAAAGCATTCAATCTTTCATTTCTCAGCATAGTTTCTGAATTCACATTTACTTTCATGGCTGTTATATATATAACAGAGAAAAAGTATAGCAATTTGTCAAAAAATGGTCCCATCCAGATTTTTACATTTTTGGAGTCAGGACCTTGAAATGTTGAGAAATCAATGAAAATTTCTGAAATTTGACAGGGAGATTTGTTTGTTAAGGGATTGACACTATTAAATTTTGGTGATTAAAAGTCGAGGGGGTAGGGAGATAAAAGAGGTCGTATGTATCTCCTGTAGGGTCAGACTTAATGATTATTTTACTCATTATTAGCATTCATAATTTTTTATAAAACCCATCCCTATCCTCAAAATTAAGCTTTTTGCCATTTTGTAATAATTAAAAATATAAAAAGTTTTTAGTAATAAAATATCATAACAGGTAATGCCACACATACAGTTTTAATTGTTGCCAGGAAAGTTAAGCAACTCATTGCTGGATTTTTATAATTATACATGTACTTTGATGGACAGATAATAAAATATTTCTTACTAATTTACTAATTTTTTAAAATAAACTAAATTAATACAGGAAATCCTCGTTAATTCAAACTTGGATAGTTCAAAATTCATTAGTTAATAATTGTACTATTTGTCCCACCTGCTGATATACAAATTTACATGTTAAGTAATTTGGTTAGTTTGAAATTCAAAGTTAAAATTCTGTTCAAACAGGGATATCCCTATGTTAGCTTGTTGGTTTAGCTCAAAGTGTCTCCAAACTACGTGAGAACAACAGACCAAGAACAACTCTAATCTGGTGAACATAGCACTTTTACAGTTATATATTTTTGGGTGAAGCATTAGCTATGGACTACCCTTTTTTTCCTCTTATTTCATAAAATATGGCTGGGTTTTGGATTGCAAGATTGGACTACAAGTAACAGATTGAGATATTTGTAGGACTCTAGGCTACATTTGGGTGACTTGATACTTTTCAGGCCACTCTAAAAATAATTTGGACTACATTTCAAAGAATTCTGTTTTACTTTTATAAAACCTATCTGGCAACCTGTGAGATTCTCACTGGATACTTGCTGTTTACCTGTATTTTATTTATATTATTATTAAGTAACAAAAATAGCTTTATGTATACGTAGCTCATACTTCGCTTGGTTAAATTATATCAGTCATATGGCATTTGTGTAGAAATACATAATTGCAACTTCAAATTATCCAAGATTTATTTTGTCACTTGAATTTTGAACTAATGAGGATTTATGTATATATTTTAAATATACTATGTATGCTAATTTATTAAACAATTTTTCATTAATAACTGAAGATGCTTGTTGGAAATATTATATTTTTCTTAATGCCCACTTAAGAAATTTTTAAGTTACCAATTTTATTAAGTTTTGTTAAATAACACTTCAGAAAATCAATATAAATGCCATGAAATATATAATGTTCATTAGATTTATTTTGATACTTTTCTGCATAAGTAATAACTATTCTTTTAATGCTACATTATAATGTCATCTCAAAAGCATTTCACGTGTTGAAAAAGAGTTTCAATTACATGCTCATTATAAACTTGTTTGAACTAATATAATCACTGAACAGTATAGGTGGAAACCTGTGTTATGAATGCATAATGAATTACATTATCAACTCATGATAACTTGTGATTTGCTGTTTGGACTGCAACAATTCTAAAACACAATTTCTATTTTGGACAAGCAAAAATGGCTAAAAAAACTGTTTTACATTTAAGGAAATATGTACAAACTACTCTCACTATTGCAGGTGTTTCTTTTTTCTTATTTAAAATATTAGATTGTAAGCAATTAAATAATCAAATTTGCTTTTTTTTTTAATTTTATTTTGCAAATAATATTGCAAAATAATTTCTAACCTGTTTTATTTTGTGCTGGATATTTATTGTAGTGATAAAAGTTCCTGTCAGTTATTTGATTGTATTAAATTATCAGTGATTGAAAACTAGTTTTTACCTTAAATTGACTATTGATGTGAAGTAGGTATTTTGTTGATATATTATTTAATTTCAGTTTAAAAAAAGCATTGCTATGCTCCATCTAAAAAATAATAATAATAATGTTTTTGTTTATACATACACAATTTTATTCCATTTTATGGTGCTAATGCAGAATTTTACAATTATATTAATTTTATCATTTTAGGTGCTTGCTTTGTTTTTAGGTAGTTTTTTGGCAGCAGTGCTTTCAGCTTTTTATCACTCAAACATTTTGGAGATAGGAAAATTGAAACTGGAAATGAAGTGTCAAGATATTGCAGAATTACTTTCGACTCATAATCAGTCTTTGACATATGAACATTTTCTTATGGTTTAAGAGTAAAGATGTTTACTTCTGATGAAAGCCCAATTTTTATCAGCGTAATGCCAATGAAATATATTAGAATATGTTAGCTTAATCAAAAAGGGATTACCAGATTTTTAGCAGATTAGTGAAGATTTTGAACTAAGTTCTGTAATTAATAGAATAGTACCAAATGGAATTGCATGTTATGTCCTTTCTCTAAGCATTTCTTTATATCAGTCCATGAATCAAACTTATTTGTTATAATATTTATAAGAAAGTGACATGGCCATCATTACTGTAGCCTAGGGTTGAATAACCTTCAACAGCAAGACACAATTATCAAGCTCTTCACCTTCAAAAGAAATGAGTTCTGTTGAAGACTCAGATAATAAAATTTTACTCTTCCCTTCAATCTTTCTAAAAAAAAAAAAAAAAAAAAGGCAATTTTAAGTTTGTATTCATTAGTTACCATAAACAAAGAACAAAAGTATTTTAAAGTAAGCAAAATAGCACATAACTGCAGTAAATTTATTGATTATTAATTTTACTTTATTTGGAATATTTACACGCCTATTATTATTGCACACTTAATAAATGCTAGTATAAACATGATTTTAGGCTCTGGGCAAGTGGAAAATGACCTTACTTTGCATAGATGATTTAATTCCTGCCTCACCATATTAGTAGTATATGCCTATACACTTAATTGGTTTTATTCTGAATATGTTTCTGGATTTATGAATTATTGTGATCATGAGGAAAGTCAAGAAGTTATATTTGAGAAATTGAGAAAGACGTTTGACAGGTTGAGGCTCTGCAATATAACAGAAGATATACTAAGTTCATCCTGAAAGTAAGTATTGTTGGATATTAAAAAAGGTTTACAATTTGTTTTCATTTGTATTTTATTACAGAAAAATCTACATACCTTAAACTACTTTTCGACATATTCACCATGCAAATTAAGGCATGTGTCATACCTTGACACTAATTGCAACATACCCACTTCATAGAATTCGGTTGCCTGTGACCTGAATCACTTCTGGAGACCTTGATCTCATCATCACTTGCAAAGCAGTGATGAGATCTACAGCTTGCCGTGAGACATTGAAAAAGTTATGGTCAATACAGAACAAACGACGTGGATTACTGACTTCTGGCATTGTGTTTGTGCATGACAATGCATGATTGCATACCGCATGTGTAACAACGATGCTGCTTGATTTATTTCACTGGGAACAATTCTGTTACCCTTCTTATAGTCCAGACCTAGCTCCATCCAACTTTTTGTTTGCTAGACCTAGCTCCATTTGTTTTCTCATCTCAAGAAATTTCTTTGCAAGTGATGATGAGATCAAGGTTAATGTCCAGAACTAGTTCAGGTCGCAGGTAGCCAAATTCTATGAAGTGGGTATGTTGCAATTAGTGCCAAGATATGACACATGCCTTAATTTGCATGGTGAATATGTCAAAAAGTAGTTTAAGATATGTAGATTTTTCTGTAATAAAATACAAATGAAAACAAATTGCAAATCTTTTTTAATACCCAAATGGTACTTACTTTCTGGATGAGCTTAATAGTAAAAAGGGGAACTGGAAAAACTCTAAAGGAAACAGAGAGAAAACATCTAGTATAGTTTGTTTTGGATGCAAAATGCCAGGGCACATTGCCAAAAAGTTTAAAAATGAAAAAGGAGTTAATGTTAGTGTAGTAAACAAATAAGAAACTGAAGCATGTATTACCAAAAGAAATCAAATGTAATCCAAATGGGATGTATGGATTGCCACTAGTGCAGCTATTGACCATATGACAAGTAGGAAAGAATGGTTCAACAATTATAAACAATACACCTCTTCTGTAGTGATAAAAGTGGGAAATGATTCAGAGATGCTGGCTATTGGAGAAGGTTCCATAGCTGTAAAATTTTTTCTCAGTAGATATGCATATAAAAGTGTAGCACTGACAAGAGTTCTTCATGCACCCAAGTGTAGAAGAAATTTACTCTGTCATATTAGTTGAGAAAGGACTTACTTATGAGTCTGATAATGAAACAGACAAATTGTAGCCAAAGGTTTAAAAGTTGGAAGACTGTATCACATGCTTGTGATAGTAGTAACCAAGAGGGAGAAGTATATGTAGCGAATGCCATTGAAACAAATGGAAATTGAGGTAACTAATGAATGTGAGGATAATATTTGTAAAGGCTGCATGATGGGAAAAGCTCAAAGGTTACCTTTCAGTAAAAGTAAAACAGTCACTCAAGAAATAAGAGAATTAATTCATGTGGATATTGGAGAACCAATGAAAATTTGTTCTATTGGTGGCTCCAAATACTACATCCTATACAGAGATGATTTTTCAAATTATTGACCTGTAAAAACACTAAAGGCAGAAGAAGAAGCACCTGACCAAGTAAAGAACTTCATAGCATAAATAGAGAATCAAACAGGAAAAACAGTGAAAGCCATTTGTACTGATCAAGGATGTAAGTTTGTAAATCAAAAATTGTCCAGTTATTTAGAGTGTAAGGGCATCTGCCATCAGACAACAGTAGGTTATTCTCCTGAACAAAATGGAAAAATAGAATAAGATAATAGAACGTAGTTGAGCTAACAAGATCCATGCTGTATGCAAGAGGACTTGACAAGAACCTGTGGGCAGAAGCAATACATAAAGCATTTCATGTCATCAATTTGACAGGAAAAAGCAACACCACAGACAGATCCCCAATTAAAGTATTAACAGGAAAGAGAGTTCGCATTAATCATTTACATGTATTTGGCTCCGGATGTTTCATACATATTCCTGAAGTTGGAAGACAAAAGTTAGATCCAAAGATGGTTAAAGCCAAAAAAGGAATCTTTGTAGGCTATGATCAAAATATAAAAGGATATAGAGTTCTGGTTGGAGGAAAGTTGGAATCTTCAGAGATGTCTTTGACAGGGAATTAACAGCAACTACCAAATTGAAAATGGATATAGATAAAAATGAAATAAATAATTTACCCTTGTTCCCTAGTGAAGAACCCAAAACTGAAGTACAAGTGCAAATATAACTAGAAAAAGAAAATATAACAAATAAGGAAAACTACAAAGCAAAATTGAGAAATAGAGTAACTTTGAAGTGTGTAAAACCATTTCAATGAAATGAGCTGTCAAGTGCAAACATAGCTGAGATTGCATAACCATTTACAGTGTTTGAAGCAGTACAATCAAATGAAAGAGATAATTGGTTAGCAGCAATGAAAGAAGAATTTTGTGCTCTAATAAAGAACAAGATCTGGGAGTTGAGGACTTTACCAAAAGACAGGAAAACTATTGACAGTAAATGGATTTTTAAAATTAAAAAAAGACCAGATGAATCAGCTGAGAGATATAAAGCTCAATTAGTGGCAAGGGCATAAAAACAGGTTTGACTGTACATAAAAACAAGGGGTAGATTATACAGAAATATTCTCACCAGTGGCAAGGTTTGAGATAACAAGAACTGTACTTTCAATAGCAATAAATCAAGGTTTCTTGTTAAGGCAGTTTGATGTGAACACAGCCTTCCTGAATGGAGATCTGAGGGAAGAAATTTATATGAGTCAACTAGAATGTTTTGATGATGGAACTGGGAGAGTTTTTCAAATTGAATAAGAGTTTATAAGTTCTAAAACAAGCAATTTGGTGTTGGAATGAAAAAATACAGACTTTTCTAATTAAAAGAGGATATAGGTTAAACCAAGCAGATCCTTGTTTGTATATCAAAGGAACAGAAAAGTCTAATGGTGTTAGTATTATATGTAGATGGTGGATTGATTGCAGAGGAAGTACAGAATCTTTTAGAATTGAAGTCAGAATTTGAAATAGTAGAAGGAATACTCAAGCATTTTCTGGGAACTGAAATACACATAAAAAATGACAAAATTATATTGAAACAAACTAGCTACATTGAAAGGATCTTACACAAATTTAATCAGTCAGAAAATCAATCAGTACAACCATGGAAGAAAAAGAAATATACAAAAAAGAACAACAACAAGTGCATGTACCTTATAGAGAAGCAATTGGTGCACTACTTTATCTCGCAACATGTTTTGTACCAGGCCTTTTTCAGTGAATAAATGAAGTCAGTTTTGTGAGCATCCACGTTCAGTACTTTAGACTGCCGTTAAATGTGTTTTTTTTTAGCTAAAGGGAACTGTGGACCATAGATTGGTGTTGTTGGCCAATGGAAGTGAATTACTTGAGATATTTAGTGATTCTGATCATGTGGGCGATCTAGACGATCAAAAATCCACTACTGGATTTGTAGTTAAAGTACTGGGGAATACAGTGGATTGGGGCAGCGGAAAGCAAGCTACAGTTTTGCTGTCCTCAACCAAAGCAGAACTAATAGCTGCAAGTGAATCTACGAAAGAACTTCTCTAGTTCAAATGCCTAATTGTTGACCTGGGACTCAATTACAGTAAAACCTATATTACATGTAGTAACCAAAGTGCCATATGTCTAGCTAAAAATCCAGAATTCTTGAGGAGGACAAAGCATCTGGACATTAGATATTACTTTGTTCAGGAAAAATTTCATGAAGGAAAATTTGAGATCAGATATTGCCAAAGCAATATTCAGATGGCAGACATCCTGACCAAAGCTCTGCCTAGAGCAAGCTTTGAGCGGTCAAAAAGCAATTTAAGAATGTGCTAGAACTGTTGTTCAGAGATTCAAGTTTTCTTTGGTTTTTGGCCTGAGAGAGAGAGAGAGATTGTGTGTGTTGTAGATAGTATTTAATTTGTAAGCAAAAACCAGGGAAAACTTGAGGGGGTGCTGTATTCAGTCAGTGCCAAAATCTACAAAGAAAATGTGAGGATAGAGCTAACTCTCTTTATATCATTTAAAGAAAGAGGAAGTTAAGTTTGTTATAATACAATAGAGCGCGTTATCTGAATCAATTGGGGACTGGGGTTGTTCGAATAACTGATTATGTACGAAAAAATATATTAACCTGTCCGATGTTGAAATTTTTCTCCGTTGTGTATCGCTTCGTGTTGAATTTTCGTCGATTTTAAGCCTAACGAAAATTTTTATAATAATAATCGAGGCTATTGTATCGTTAAAAATTATTTCTTTATTTTGTACAAACAAAATAAATATATTGAAAAATATAAAAACGAAAAAAATTATACTTTAGAAGTTAATCTAGTATCAAAAACGTTTGATTCAGCACGACACAGTCCGACTGGAAAGCTTTCGGTTGACCGGCTTTTGGATACATGACGCTCTACTGTAATAGGACTAAAGGTGTCTTTATTTGTATAAAACAAGGGAAAACATTAACAATTCTTCTTTCCTCAAAAAAGTTTACACAATTGTACATTTAGGAAAACCTAGCTGAAGTGAATGAATTCAAAACTTGGTTAACTTGTAATGATATTTGTTTGACTCATTGAATCATTTGCTGAACATCATTTAGTGTTAAATATGATGGAATTAAAGCATTTAAGAAGCATGCCAATTGCCCCCTTCCTCTGGTCATCACATTGGCGAACAAAGCAGTTTCCAAAGATGGCAACTGTGATTCAGTGGGATAGATCTGAGTAAAAGGGAATTCATTAGTTGTAATTTCTTTGGGGGTATTCTTGCAATATTAATGTATCTGAAATAAGATCACAAATTTGCTTTGTAGTACATAATAAAAGCATGCATATCCACATATAAATGGAGAATTTTCTGGTTTTTTCTGAAAGATTGGGATCCAGAATTAATCATTTTGTATTCCTAAGCTTGATGTTTATTAATTAATGAATGTACTATGCTCATAGTGTAAATCATTAATTTTTTGAAACAAAAATAAACTTTAAAAAATATTCAAAAGAATTGGAATCAGGAGTTTTTGGAAGGATCAAAATCAGAAGAAATTTTGGTATCATCACATCACTAGTTCAGACCTTTGATGCACTATCAGGATTATAACAGATGACTCAACATCTGTTATAATCCTGATGTCATCTGTTATAATCCTGATGGGATTGAGGGGTGGAGGAGGATCATAAGAAGGACCTAATTTAATGGCCTCAATAAGCTGTGGATGAGGTTGAATGTTGTCCTAACAAATAACATTTGTTGTGTTTGATGTTTGTTATGGATTGGGAAAGATGAAAGCCATTTGATATTTTTTTCGGGTTGTTTTTCGTCTCTATTTAATAGTCAGTCAATGAGACAATGCTGACATTGATCTTGGACATGAAGTTTCAGTTGTTGAAACAATTCTCCAAATGTTGTTAAATAAGGCTATCTCCATGTCTTAGCAAATCTTATCACTTTTTTCAGGTACAAGTTCCTGCAATAAAGAACATTCAAATGGTAAGCATATCCTGTAAATGGAAGCAGGGAATAATCCAAGAGAGCAGCAAGGAAGGAGACACTAGCTTTGAAGATGTTTTGCATAACTTCATGACAGTTTTCCTATACGACTTGATAAAATCGCATACACAGGATCTCTCACCACTTTTTTGAACATCAAAAATGATAAAGACCCAAAAGAGAGAGAAATTGCTTGCTTGGCCATCTACACTATCCCTGTACAAGATCTCAGAGTGAACCATCCATGCAAAGTATATTGGAGCCATGGCTAGATGCCTAAACATGAGGATTAAGGAATATCAGTATATAATTTGAAGGGTCCTTCCACAATGGCACTGGCTAGTTTTGCTGCCGATAATGATATTCAAGTTGAATTTGTTAAGGCTTGTATCTTACATTACTCTGATGACCCAGCCCATCTGAAATATCTTGAACAGATTGAAATATTCAAGGCCTTCAAAAAGAGTATGGCAATTAATTATAATCCAAGATATTTGTTGCCTTGCAGTCAAAATATATGTTCATATTTCAACTGTGTAGCAAGCATTATATGACCTCACATAAGTCTTAGTATTAGTATGCCTATGTTTTATTTATTATATATTGTAACATCTTTTATAGTTTAATTTGTTGTGTGTTGTAATATGTTCATTGAAACAAGATGTTAATGCTGCACTGTGCATGTGTGCATTTCACAAAAACTTTCAATTTTTAAATTTGTAGTAGTATTTTATTTTTAGAATACATACTTGTTTCTATCTGTGACCATTTAAAAGAAAGTGTTTGTTTTGTTTAAATACATACTTTATTTGCTGGATTTTTTTATGTTCACATTTATTTATTACTAAATTACACCAGTATTGACATAGAAACTGTATAATCATCCAGTTATCTGGCTTGTAAACCATAGGATTGTTAATAGAGTTGTATTTCATTATTAATGACTCTCATATGAAAACTTGCTTTAGATTAGAGTTGTTAGTTGAATAATTGCTATACAGTGACAAAAATGCAAGTGGGTATGATGCTAATGTAGTTTACATGGACCATGCACTTACTAGCAGAGATGACAAGGACAATGTTTTAGTTTACCACTGTTATTGTGGGCATAATAATTGTTTGTGTCAAAATATCAAAGAATAACAATTTCAGAAAGTTTAGACAAAAACAATTTTTTTATTAATCTGTAATTATTCATCATTTGTTATTATTTATTCACTGTGGCTGAGTGTATTAGACAAGCTCTAGTTTTAACTAAATTTCCATTTACAATGTTTAAAGTTACCAACATTGTTATATATTAAAGCTAAATGAGTACCAAATTATATCAAACTATATTACTACTACTATTGTTAATTTTAAATGCTAAGTAATTTGTCACTAGAGGCAGGCATTAGAAAAGAATCATGCAGTCTTATTGTCAGTTACACTACCTGGACCGTCATTCAATCCTCACTGTCAGAACTTATTAATTTAGATATAATCATACTCTAATATATCTAAATAAGTTCTGGAAGCAAAGATCTGATGAAGGTTTAGGTAGTGGTGTAACTGGCAATGAGACTGCGTGGTAAGTGGGAGTTGAAGGTTTGAGTCCCAATTCTTTTTTTCCACAGCCTTCTAAATTAATTATTAAAATATTAATTTAATTATAATTATTAAATATAACAAGAAATGGTGCCTAAAGCTTGCCTCCAGTGCCAAATTACTTAGCATTCTATTAATAATAATAATAGGGATATAATCTGATATAATTTGGCAATTGTTCGTCTTTAATATTATTTCCCTTTAAATGTTATAAGTTTGAATAATGAAAACTTTCATCTGAAACATTTTCTAAATGAAACTTGCACCTTAAAATTCTAGCATTGCAACAGTTTTGTTTCCAGTGAATGTTCTTGACTATAAACAAAACCACAAAGGAACACACCATACAATATAAAACTTACTTCTAACTCGAAACCAAAAACGGTGTATAATTTGACCAAAAAGGTCCTTCACTAACATTTTCGAACCCAACGGTTCTTCTTCAGGTGAAAACTGACAAAATAAAACAATAAAATTATTAAACATAAAAAAGCCATCGGATGAATGAAATTACAAAATAAAACAACATTCAATGGAACGAATCATTTTTTTGAATGAATTCTGCAATCAAATTTCTGTGGAAGCTTGTGTGATCTTCGTTATTGTTTGCGTCTGCGCTGTTGAATATAACCCTTGCCTTGTCATGTTACATATATGAGAGTGCCACGCTATTGATAAGGATATTTCAACTTTACTATTGATACAATTTTCATTTTTGTCTGTTTTATGTTAAATTGCTTCTATCCACCACAAATGGAGTGGCTGCTGCATGGTGTATATTATCCTGGCCTCATTGAATAATGGTTGTATATCAGGGTCTGTGGCATATTGTTCCAATGCTGTAGTAGGCCTCTTGTGGAGGATGTCAGCTTTATGTTCTTTCTTTCTCACTCCTAACGATCTTTTCGTGGAGCCAACCTATATCTCTTATGATACATGACAAGGCAAGGACTCAACAGTGCAGGTGCAAACGATGATGAAGATTGCATGGGCTTCCACGGAAATTCGATTGCAGAATTCGTTCAAAAATGATTTGTTCCATCGAATGTTGTTTATTTTGTCTGTTTTCACCTGAAGAAGAATCGTTGGGTTCGAAAATGTTAGTGAAGGAAGTTTTTTGTCGAATTATACACTGTTTTTGGTTTTGAGTTAGAAGTAAGTTCTTGACTATCTTGAAATGCTGAAGACATAGGGAATAACCTGTTGGTCTTGAAAGACTATCAGGTTATTCCCTATGTCTTCAGATTTCAAGGTAACCAGAAATATTAGTTGTAAATAAAATGTTTTGTGATGCTGGAATGTTAATGTGTGAGTTTCGTTAATACTTCATTCAGTTTTACTGCACTTTCAACATTTTCTTGCTGATGGCAGCAATTATGTCATATTAACCTTGTATAGCTTTGCAGATGATACTTAGAACATAACACTAAGGTTTTTGACCTATTTCTAGGGTCTTCAGGTGTTCTATAAAATTTTTTCTGGTGATACAAGTTTGATTCCAATTTTTAGACATTCCAGTCTCCAATGTTTCTATCTTCAAAATTTATTTTTTAAAATTTGAACATTTAAAACTCTAAAAGACGTGCACCTGTGCTGGATGTTATAGCGTCTTGTCATAAATAGCCTGCCATGTTCTCGATAGTTGTTTTTCTTCTTTAAAATTGATTGACAGGCCTTTGCAGTCTGCTTTAAAAGCATATAAACCAACTGCAAAGTTTGGAGGTCTAACACCTCCAGTCTTCGCAGTTGGTTTATATGCCGTGTTTGTCAGATCATTGCTGCTTGGTGTAGATTAGGTGTAACGCCATTTTCATTGATGTATATCGCTAAGGCGTTATTGCTTTTCTTTTTTTTAATGTCCATTTTGTGCTCACGGAGGGATTGTTTGAGTGATCTTTTTGTAGATCCTACATATACGAGGTCCCTATCAAATCTGCTATCTCTTAGCAGAATTTTATATACTCCCAGCATTCTTTCAATTTCTGCCCGATCCTTCTCGTTTCTTAACATGCTGAATGTATCCGGCTTATGTCTGTGGGCTATTTTTGTGTTAGTGTAAGTCCCAATTTGTTGATACAGGGACTGCATAGAGTGCTCATATGTTATAGATATACAGTAGGGAGATGCATCTTGTTGTGGATCCTTTTCTTGAATCCTATTTAATTCTATTAAATCCTAAACTTTATTAAATAGGGATATTTTAAAATGTGAAAAAAATGTACGGTGGTGCCTTGACTTAAGAGTTTAATTTGTTCCATGATGGAACTCGTAACTCAAATTACTTGTATGTCAAATCAATTTTCCCCATTGAAATGAATTGAAATGCCATTAATTCTTTTCTGACCCCCAAAACATTGCAATTTTTTCTTACATGTTTTTAAATAAGAAAAATGTATTTATAAATAATGAATATTGTATAAAAACACAATATAATGTACTGCAATAAACTAGTTTTCTGGAAGTTGCAGCATTCACTGAATAGATAAAGAAAGAAAAGATGTAAAAATTGAGAAATGAGAGATGATGGTGCTACACACAAAATGGAAGTGAACTAATGCCTATATCACTCAATTACGTGTTTTTCTATAAACTAGTCTGTCAGACATTGGAAGAGTAACAAAAATGACAAAATTACAGCAGTTTCCATCATCTTTTTCTTTATCTATGGTTTGCTGTGTTGTTCACTGCACCAACTAGCAATAAGGTATCTGAAGCAGACTCATAACCTGAATTTTAGCTCTCAACTCAAAGCAAAAACTCAGCCAAGAGATAGCATGTATCTCGAAAAACTCATAAGTTGGGACACTCATAAGTCAAGATACCACTGTATTTTTAACATTTCTCAGACAAATTCATAATATAGAAATTGTAGAATAGATATTAAGTTTGATTGTAATTAAATAATTCAGTTATCTCATTATAATTAATATTTTGCAATAAAGATTTTATATTTAGACTAGCTGACCCGGCCACGCGTTGTTGTGGCTCAAAATGTATCTATTATAAATGTATAACATTTTCCCCGTGGGGTGAATTTCAAAAAATCCCTTCTTAGTGTACAGTACATTCTCTTGATGTACTGTACCCTATTAAAACGCAATCAAAAACACATCTAAAATAGTATAATAAAAGCAAAGTTCTTCACAGTAAGCCTTAATCCTGTCCCTCTCCCTGCTGAGGAATATTGAAAAATCCCTTTTTAGTGTATATTCTGTTGACGTAACCTATTAAAACGCAAGAAAAACCGCATCTAAAATAGTATAATAGAAGCCAAGTTCTTCACGGTAAGCCATAATCCTGTCCATCTCCCCCCAGTGGGGGGAATTTTGACATGTATATTATATAAAAACACGTGCGTATTCGAATGCAACGTTGTGTCAAAATTTCAAAGGAATCGGTAGGAACAAACGAACGTTATATTTTATTTATATTGATAGATAGAAAATGATCTGCTTCAGTCCATTCTCACAGAAAAGCATAATGCCTCACAGAAAAGCAAACTTAGGTTGTCGGAAGTTAGCGCCATCTGTTGGACATAAAAGCCTTAATCCATATATAAATATATTTTTGAAAGGGGGGAAAATGGTGGTCTTTACATATGCCAGAAACCTTTGCGGGAGTGTATTAAACAACTTCCCAAAGTTTCATGGCAATCGGATAAATGGTGTGGTAATGCATGAAGGACAAACACACACACAGACACACAGACAGACATACATTCGTTTTTATATATATAGATTAATCAAATTATAAAATGTATTTTATGTAAATTTTAATGTGATTTGTATTCTTTCTTTACAGATATGGAAAGTGGCATAGAGCTTCAAAATGCCGAGACTATTGCTGTTGTCAGTGATGGCGATGGCTTGGTTAAAATGGAATCAGAACAATCTAATATGGAGTTGACAAAAGAATTGCACAATGAACAAGAAAACAAATGTTCCTGTGAAAATAAAAATTGCGAAATTCGTAATTCTAATTCTAACCATGAAAATGATAAATTATATCCATCATCTAGTAAAGAATCACATCAGTGCAATTATTGTGGTGGATATTTTGAATGTATATTTGCATATCGTAGACATCATCTAAAATGTTGGCGAGCATTTTGTCGAAAAGCAACTTTGAGCCAGAATAGTACAGAAAGTAATAAACCTTTTGAAAAGAAAGATTTTTCAGTGAACAACACAAATATTAATTCCAGGAAAAGCTGTAATATATGTGGCTTGAAATTTAGGTCTCGATTACAGTATGCAATGCATGTTCGTAGGAAAAAGTTCTGTCGTCCGCCGCCATTTATCTGTGGGAAATGTGGAAGAGTTTTTAAGCATCTTCATCTTTTAATTAGTCACGAAAAACGCAAAATACCTTGTACTCTTATGGGAACAAAAAGTGGAGAATCCACAAGTCAAAAGACCACTGCTTCTCCAGTTGAATTAGAAGACCAAAGTGCTGTTAAGAAAAATGATGACATAGTTAACTGTGAGATATGTGGCATGCAGTTTGCATCTTTTCAGTGGTATGAAAAGCACATTTCACAAACAAACTGTTTCAGACTCAGAGATGGTAAAATGCCAAACATCTCTCAGAAAAAATTTAAAACTCCATATCTAGAAAAATTTAGAACTGTTCGTGGTTATAAATGCAAAAGATGTGGTCATCTTTTTCGCTATCCATACCGTTTGAGAGATCATCTTATGCGTAAAGTACCGTGCATACCTAGAAGTGCTAGAAAAACCATGCCTCCAGTAAAATCTCTATCAAATGAAAGTCAAAAAGATGAAACTAGTGTAATTGACAATATTGTAGAAGAAAAATGTCCAAATATTGAAAATACAAATGCTAATGTAGGTAGAAAAATTATTAGAAAATATTGGAAAATTGCAAATACGCACTCAAAACAAAGAAAACGGCAAGTGGATGTTATGAATAAATATGGAACTTTAATATGTTGTATTTGTAACAAAAAATTTTTTAATTCATATACATGGAACAATCATCTACGTATACATTCCACTGCAGGAGAAAAATGTTTCGTTAAATGTCCTGTTTGTCAGACCGTTTTTCGTTCTGCATATATGCTCTACTGCCATCAGAAGAAAACCAACCATTGGGGAAAATTGATGAAGAGTCGTATAAATTACTGCCAGTGTCCATTTTGTGGAAAGAAATTTTCATATGTTGGATCAAGAAAAAATCATGTACAACTTCATATGCAGGATTATCCATCAGCTGTAAAAGAATTTTTGGAAAATACAACATGTTCAAGTTGCAATATTCACTTTGTTTCGGAAGCTAAAAAATTAGCTCACATGAGGAAAGTCCACTTAACAGAATCTGATATAAAGACAGAAAATATTGAAAATTGCACTAAAGGAAAGCAAAAAATTAAACAAGAATTTCCACCTCAATCTTCCAAGTACGAAATTTTAGTAGTACAAGTATTAATGTTGCTGTTTCCAATAAGAAAAATGTATTAGGTGAAGATAAGGCATCGGAATTGCATTCATGTACTTTTTGTTTTAAAAAATTCTCACGCTTAAGTTTTTTGATTCGTCATCATCAAGAAACCCACAATGAATGCTTAACTTTTCAGTGTGGTGCCTGTAATCAAAAATTCTCAAATAAATCCATGATTTCCCAACATATCAAAAGAAAACACAGAGCTATTCCAAAAAGTAATCTGATTATTAAAATTGATAAAGCATCAAATTCAGAAATAGAACCAAAGCTTGAGGATGAAGATGAAGAGGAGGAAGATGAAAATGAAACAAAGGATGAACAAACTTTGCATTTTCAATCACAGAGTATAGATGATTTAAATAACTCGAAAAGAGGAATATATTCTTGTGAATTATGTAACCTAAATCATTTCAGAAAAGTGTCTGCATTAAGACGCCACAAAAAATCAAAACTACATAAAGATAATTTGATGCAAAGTAAATTGGGGGAAAATGCAAAATTAGCTTTTACCCATGACAAGAAGAAAACTCCTAAAATTTTAATTTGTTCTGCTTGTAACCAATCATTTGATTCCTTGAGAAATTTTATCCCTCATCGTTTGAATCATTTTAATTTTCAAAATGCAGATCCAGCAGAAACTGTCACAAATGAGCCATATTATTGTGAAATTTGTTCAAAAGTCATAATTCGCCAGAAAAGAATAGAAACTCATTTATTAGGCCACTTACGTAGACATAAGGTACAGTTAAAAGATACAAGTTGTAGCAATGACAATACCGATAATTTAAAACAATCTTTAACTGAAAAATTTACTGATGTAAAAGATAATTCAAAGACGGAAACTGAACAAAAAGTTAATGATTTACAACCAGAAAAGTATGAAGAAGGGCAGAGGCGAAAAAAGGTGAACTTTACATGTAAAGTTTGTAAACGAAGTTTCAGAACAAAACGTCTTCACACATTTCATGTTCGTTATCGCTGTAGATTTCAATTAACATGCGAACATTGTAAGAAACAATTTCCTTCTAAAAAGAAATATAGACTTCATAAAGAACGTTTAAGATGCAAAGTACCACAACCTAAATTACATTGTCAGTATTGCTCATTGGATTTTTCTTCAGTTAGTGATTTAAAGTGGCATGAGAAAAGTTGCCAGAAAGTCCACGGCACGGAATCCGGAGACTTCAACCTCGATAATATGAATAATTTATTTCATTGTCAGTATTGTCATAGTCCATTTTTAACTTTACAAACATGCCAAGAACACGAGAATTATTGCAAGAAGGAAGCCTTTTGTTCAATTTGTAGATCATATTTTACTTCTTATGAACTTCTTAATAAACATAATAATGAATTTCATACCTCAGAGAAGTTATTAACTTGTTTAGTGTGTGGAAAAGTATTTCAAAACATAAAATCACTGAATTCACATATGGAAACTCACAGTAGTGAAGAAATACGCGAGTGCAGTAGTCAGACAAATCACAATTCAACTAAATTAAAATCAGAGAACATGCTGTCATGTCATCATTGCAATACAAGTTTTCAAGAACAGCATGACTTGAAAGAACACCTAGTCATTCATAATCCTTTTACATGTCCTGTTTGTGGGAAAGTTGAAAACAATGTTCACGGATTTAGAAAGCATCCCTGTCGCCTTCCAAATGGAACATTAGCAACTGGACTTGTTTTTAAAAGAAAACAAACAAAGCTAAATTATATTCAAAATGACAAAGAATTAATTCCTAATGTCGAACTTGAAGCCAAAAATAATTGTTCAGAATTAAGTAATAATGCAGTAGCATTATCAGAGGAAACTTCAGAATTGGATAAAGTCAACAGAAATCATGAAGAGGGCAGCACAGAGAATAATGATGAATTCAGGGAAAAAATGCCTTTGGATATTCTTCGCGATAACTTTTCTCAGTTACTATATTTATTTGTTGCCGATCCGGAATTAATGTCTCAATTTGGATGGGGCCAAAGGTTAATTGATGATGTCTTGGACGATGTGCTTCAGAACATGGGGCAGAATTCCATTGATCGAGACTCCTCCCTCTCTGAACTGGAGCGCCTTCGCGGAAACATCAGAGTTCTCTTAAGAATATGTATCAAAGATCAAGTGATGGACGCTGTAGATAGTAACAATAAATCCATAGATGAAATCGTAATAGACATGCTTGGAATGTGTCAGGCCAGCTTGGAAGGTCAGACGACCATATCGGACAATACTTCTTGAGTGAAACTACTGCCATTAAATTTGTTAAAATATATTTGGTAAATGATAAAAAGAAAAAAAATGAAAAAAAATTGCTAAGGTACAAATGTATAATTGTCCTATCAATTGATAATTACTATTTCATCATAAAAGGGCATTTTGTATTACCCATTCTTAGTAAGTATTGTATTTTATTAATATTTTACACTTTTAGTCTTTGAGTAGTTACATGTAGATTGAATTTAAATGTATATTCTTATATTATTTAGTAATGTTTTGCACTGGTAAGTTTCCCAAAAAATTACACTGTCTTTTGAAATGTTAAGCTCTCAGAAACTGTCAAATGCAATGATCGAGATGATAAATCCCATTCCTTTTTTTGTATGTAATATTTATACACTGAGCTATTGCAAAATAATTTCTGGTTACGACAAACATTATGTAATATACTGTTAATGAATTTTAAACAGTAAATTTATGTAAAACTGATAGAGGGTCAATATTTTTAATCTAGTTTAGTTTGAAAATAAAAGACAAATGTGTTAGTTTTTTGCAATTACCTGTTCATATAAAAACATTTGTGAAAGTTGAAAAACATTTTAATATAAATATCATTGCACAGCTTGAGAAAATATGGGATTAAAAATATTTTAAAAATTAATGTGTAGTCTAATTATTATTATTTGAATGTCATTAAATTCATGAATTATAAATTGATTTAAATTAATTATTTGTTTTTTTATGCTTTGTTGGTTAATGTTTTTACATAATTAGCTCGAATCAGAAGCAATTTTGCTGTGCTTTTTAAGTAAGCTAATTAATTATTAAAGCTAGATTCAATGTAGTTTTTATTTGAATGTCAAAATTAATCTTAATTTTATACCAAATTTCATAATTTAATCCTGTATATATGTATGTAGATGAATCTTAAAACTTATTTTTCAAATACCAGTTTGTTCCGTGGTATTTTAGCAATCATGAAAGTATATGATTATGATCATTAAAATGTATTTGGCTACTGCATTAAATATACTGTGTTTGTTATATATCAGAATTTAATTCAGTAATGTGCATAACATAGTTATTTGGCTATGTTTGTGGTGAAATAAACATAGTGTAATGGCTGATTATTTTATGAAGAAAATGCGTATTGTTTTATACGAGATGATATATTTTGATATCATAAAATACAGAAAATAGATGCCATATTTATTCTAATAAACAGTGCAGTGCAGCTGCAAGATGGAAATTTATATATAGTGTCCTCTAATAGTAAGTGTGCTGTCTATCAGAATAAGATAAAGCTAATTGCAAAATGAAAAACTGCACATTCTATTCAGCATTGTAATTGCTACTGAAATTTTGATTGATCTGTCAAAATTTATTTTTTACCATATGTTGAAATGAACTTTGAGTGTTTTGACTGTTGCACTGTTCAAATAATAATAAAAGTGAAAAATGTTACCTGATTTATTCTATTAATAGTTGTACCTAATTCCCAACAATAGAAATAATAGTCACTGTTGAATAACAGTTGTGTGCAATTGAACAAAGAATACAATATTAATTAAAGGAATACAAATTTACAAGATTACTATGTACATTTTTTAGAATAAATGCTAATTACCATAACATATTATAGAGTTGTGTTATTTATCTAGTACACTGGAGGTAATTTTGATATTGCAAAATAGTATTTAAGGGAAAAACTTTGATATTACAATAATAGTTACAACTGTTATTCTAATAAATCAATATAACACACAGCTGCAAGATGAAAAAGTTATAATTACATGCTATTTATTAGAATAAATGTGGTATATATCACAGAGTTTTCAAGAATTGTTAACCTTGGTTATATAACTGTACACAAAATTAGCTGCAGCTTTTACATAAAGCATATCATTTTGATCCTACTTGTATTATATGTTTGATCAAAGCAAATTAAAATTGCTTAATTGACTGAATCAACTTTTAATTCAGTGTGCTGAACATTTTATTGAATGAACATATATTCTTCAATAAAAAAAATATACTTTGCAGTTTACATTGACTGTGTTCAGCAGAGTCAACAGTTGTAACTGAGCAAAGGTATTTCAATCAGTAGCTGTTACATAGTTAATCTGCTGAACAATGAGTGATGTATGCATTGGAATAGGAAGCAGTCATTGTTAGTCAGTTGCAGCTAATGATAGGTAGCGTAAGTGAAAGATGCTACTAAATGTGAAATCAAAACACCAAACATGTTCCGAAACAGCACTACCGTAGAGGACGTTCAGCAGAAAAGTATTCAATGGTTCCAGAACTGTTGAATCTACTGGACACAGCCATTGTTTATACTGTGCATATGCAGTTGCTTTTCTTTTTCCAGCTTCTATTTTTGACATTTATCTCTGAAATATTTTACTTGATCCATTCTAGTAATAAAACGTAATAATTAATTGATATAATATTTAAAAGATGTTCTTAAAAAAATTAGTTTCATCAACCAGTATATATACAGTATATGTATTGGTTGATCAATATATATAAACAATCAATACTCTAAAGTTAATCTGATTATAAACTTCATATCACTAGTTTTCATATATGAAAGTTTCTTATAGTATATTTACAAATTTGAAAACCCAAATGCATTGTTTTGTAATATGTATGCAAAACTATATTAAAACTAGTCATAGAATTTTGTAACTTTAAATTATAGTATGTTTCAGCCCTTATCAGACTGTACAAAAGTGATATAAATAAGTTATAATCAATTTACATCTTAATTATATTTTCTTGAACAACAGTTTACCTAGAAAACTGTCATTGTTAGTTTATTTCCAAATGTCAACATCTAAAACTCGATAGTTATATATTAAAGTCAAATGATTGCCCAGTTATATTGGGCTATATTACTACTATTATTAATAATTAAATGCTAAGTAATTTGTCACTAGAGGTAGGTGTTAGGTGCCAGGTGCCATTCTTATTTAATTTAATTATTAATAGTAGTAGTAATCAGACAGATATAATCCAACAGTTGTTTGGCTTTAAGATAGTTTTATTTCAATTGTTTAAACATTAATATAAAAATCTAGCAAAAGTTATGCAACTTTTTCATTCAAAAAAATTCATTTAAGAAATTGTGCATAATGCCACCTGTTATGAAATTTTATTTAAAAAGTAATGTTTATATTATTAAGTATAAAATGAAAAGATAAAGGCTTAATTTTGAAGGTAGAGATGAGTTTTTATTTGATAAACTAAAAATTTGTGAAAGTAAAAAAAAAATTTGTAACTTTGAAACTTTTTGTGATATTGTCCTTAATATCTCCTGAATCAATGGTGTGATTTTCCTGAAAATTTCTAGAAATATTTTCCCCAATACTCTAATGCAAAATAGTTGGGAATTTTTCTGTATTTCTCAGCATTCAAGTTCTCAAGTCCAAAAATTAAAAATCTAGGGGTTTTGACCAATCACCATACTTTCCCTCTATTATATAAAAGCCAGGAAAGTAAAAATGTATTTTAATGTAAATTTTTATTTTTCATAGAATTTTCAAACTTAATTAATGCTAAAGACATTTAGCATTTGTAATGACTTTGTAATGAAAACTTTGCTTCAGAATAAATTATCAATGACAGTTTAGCAAATAAATTGTTTTTCAAGCAAATTGGTTGTAATTTATTTACAAACATTTTTATAGTTTGATGAAGACTACAGCCAAAACACATCAATTAATGTGAATAAAGTTAAACTTCTACAATGGCTTGTGATATCTTTTGCTGGATGCATATTTAAAAGGGTACATGACAACCAGGCTATGGTCAATTGGGCAATTCACAATGGGCAATGGTTAACTGGGTAACAGAAAAATTTTTGCATGCTTAGCAAGCATACAAGTTGGAAAATATTTTTTATTTTTTTTGTAAATATTGGTAAAATATATACAAATATAAATATGGTTAAGACTTACAAGGTAATGAGTTTATATGTTATGAACTATGAGTTACGAGTTATTTCCAACTTAGAAAAACAAAATGTTTAGGAACAATGTACTGTAGCATCCTTAATTATTGTATGTCAGAATCAATTAATGAAGTGCATCAAAGAAAAGCAGTTCTAAGAAAACAAATTTTTTTGAAGAACAAGCATAAATTAAAACAAAAAAGCTTTTATGCTTTTTTGTTTTAATTTATAATGTAATGTATTTTAATTTTATGTAGGTTTAATTGTCTTTGTTTTTATGTATATTTGTTAATTTTGGGGGTTAGATATCAACTATTCTTCAAGATTTACTTGTAAAAATAAATAAAGTATGTAATGTATATAAATGTATTTGTTAATTACAAAATCACTCTCTTAATGTGTTTCTTAAAAAATATTATTTAAATATAGTGGGTAGAAGATCAACAGAAAAAAATAGTACTTTTATATAATGATAATAAAGAAAACAAAAAATTTTACATTTTGTCTATTGTTTCTCTCTTATTTTGTTGCCCAAATGTCCAGCACCCAGTTAGCAGTAGCCCAGTTGTCCATTGCCCAGTACAAAACCAAACATTTGGGTTTACAAATTAATATATACAAATATCACTAGATCTTTTTCTTTCTGGGATTTTTTTAATTAATTATTAATATAATTTGGAATTCGATAGGTGATGCTACTATGAAATAATTTAACTAAGTAATTAATAATTTAGGATGTTTGGAAGTGCAATTATATCTGGAATCAGATCTGTAATATGTATAGGCAGATACATTATCATCATTGTCAAGATTTTCAATCTTCCATTTCAAGTATATATGTATGTGTGTTTCCCAGTTTAAATCACTACTACAATCTTTATTTCCACATATATACAGGTAACCCCGTATAACACGGCACTTCTATAGCACGGATTCGCTCTAACATGGTTTGGGAATTGGGAACATCCGCTGTATAACACGGTGCTTTTAAAGCACGGGTTCATTCTAACACGGTTTGAGAATTAAATAAAACCCTCATACAACATGAAATGTAATAAAAACTGTTATTAGTTGATGATACTCATGCTGAGATCATCATATAGGATGAATAATCCCTCTAGTAAAATAATAAATAAGCATTTTACCCATGAAAAAATCTACTATATAAAGCTGAAAAACCAGATTCTATCAATGTATGCCAAAAATAGCCACTAGGGGTGCCCCTAGCAAGTATTTAAATTAACAGTATAAATTATTTTATATTCTTACAGTATAATTTTCAGTATATTGTTATTTTTATTTGTAATTTTGTATTTGCCTTTCAACTTGTGAATAATAAATCCGATCTAAAGGATTTAACAGTATGTTTTTTAATTCTTGGAACCTAACCCCCCCTTTTTGCACTAGTTCTTTGTTTCGTATGACATGGATTCGCATAACATGGCAATTTTTTGGAACGTAACACTCGTGTTATACAGAAGTTACCTGTATATATAATAATAATTGCATACACTTTTAAAATTGTAAATTTCAAGATTATCTGTTATGAAAATCAAATTAAGAGATATGGAGAAAGCTATTATAGGAAAAAGTATGATTTTTCTGTTTACTTGCTGCAAACCTCAAAATTGAAAAATATTTGATTACATACATATAAATATTATATATATACATTATTTTTACACACACGTACTGTATGTCATTCATCCATCTACAGACAGATTGGAATCATGATCTAAATGGAAAATACTATTCAAGTATGCAAGAGTTGTATGGTTTGAATCCTGCTCCACTTTTTTTTCCAGTGTTTTAAGTTTAATTAAATTATTCCCAATTGTAAAATTTAATACAACATATAAGTGTACACTCTACCTCAAGCTATCTTCTAGTCTGTCTTCATAAAGTGGTTGTAGTGTTGGCTTCTTTTAGAACAAGTCAACACTATCACTAATCGGTTTTGTATTAATGTACAATAACAGCATTGTCTATTATTAGTTACAAATTGTAATAGTAATTAATTTTAAAAATTTCAGATTTGCAATTATAAAATTTAAGCAATATCCAGCTTATCAAATACATTTAATATTTTTCATATTAAGCATACACTTACATCAGTAGATTGCATTTTTTAATTGTATTTTTAAACTTTCATACATCATATAATCTTTCAAACTGATTGATTATGCTTGAAGGAGTAAAAAAATATAACCTGAATCTCGAAAATTACCAAGTACAAATTAATGAAAGCAAATTTCTAAAATATGCTTACATTAATTGTACTTTATAATTTCAGATATTCTGAAAGTTTATGTAATGGGGTTAAATAAATGTCTGAAAGTAAATGGGATGCTGCAATATTTGAATAAAGAAAAATTCATATATTTTTTCAAGTTGACTTCCACGCTTATTTGTTAACATTACTTCTACTTTAAACCAAGTAGAAGTAATGGTAAAAATAAAAAAATCTGGTTGATGTCGACCAGATTCTTGTAATTTAAAAAGAAAAACAGACTCAAGATATTTGAATGAAATTTTATTATTTGACGTATTTCCCTCCAACACTGATACATTTCTTGCAACAATCATGCATCCAGTTAAACATTATAAGAAATTCATCATAAGTGAGGCTGCTCAAAACTTTTGTAATGTTAATTTTGATGCTCCCATAGTACACATTGTGTTGCCTTGGACAAACTACAACTTTGGAAACAGAGCAGTCAGTGAAGCCAAATTGAATGAGTATGGTGGCCTGTTTTTTCTTATCTTGGATGCTCTGTTGATCATTCTAGAAGTGCTTATACTGCTGAAAGACCTGTACAATTGGAGGAGGTATTCATTGGTCTCCTTAGGCAATATTTTCTCCATTGCTGCAAATTTAATAAAATAATACTGCTTAGTTCTTTGTGAGTCCATTTTTCTGAAAAAAGAAAATTTGATAAAATGCACTTTTGTGTCTTGCAAATCAGGTTCCAACTCATATATCATTAATGGTACAAATGTGAAACAATGACAATATTGTCATTCATTATTCTCATTATCAAATGAATCCATTCATGCAAATACTACCTTTCATTGAGCTACCAGAACACTAATCTAGTTGACATGTAACTACACAATGTACATAATTGTTTAGAAAACTGTGACGTGACAAAAAAAAATCCTGGATTAAAATTTGCTGCTTTTTTTTTTTAGCATAGAAACCAATTCCATTTGTATTTTCTGAGTTTACACCTGTCCCTATAGGGGTCAAATCCGCTGTAACAGGCGAAAGCCTTCTACGCCAAATAAAGATATCTATCTATCTATAGGGGTCAAATAAGAGTTCTTTAGCTGATTTAATGATGTCTTTCCTTACCTAATTAAAAATATTAATACTTTTTAATCAGGTCAATCAATGATTAAAAATTATTTTTAATCATTGAACTGTAACACTTTATTTGTGGCACTAGTATTTGCCATATTAAAATATTACAGGCCTATACATTCTGATGTTGACATTAATTCATAGATATGACTTTATTATTTTAATCAATTGATTATAAAAATTGGCATTTGCCCACAGAGTGGCTACAAACTCTTCATGAGAATTACAAGTTATCTATTCCATGCTAATCCAATCTCTAATCCAGTGTTTTTCAACTGGGGTGCCACGGCACTTTAAGGTGCCCGGCACCCCACGATTGGGATGTCACAAAGTTTAGGGTCGATAATAAAAGTAGATTTAAAAAACAATAGCGAGACTATTATTTTACATGTAGGTAATTCGACAAAATTCAATTGACTTAAATTTTGATTTTTAACACATAGAAACACATTTTTTGCATTAAAATGCTACTTCAAACTGTCAATTTTTAAAATTTTTCTTCTCGGGGAGAGAGTCCCTCCCCAGACCCCACCCCAGCGTTGCATGTAATATTTGTTTTCGCAAAAGGTTCATCTGGCCCATTAGCCTTCCCTTATTTAGATTCTAGATCCGTCGCTGGTCAAGGGTGTCACGATATTTTATTTTTCAATCAGGGGTGCCACTCAATGAAAAAGGTTGAAAAACACTGCTCTAATCCTTCTAAAAATATCAAAGGTCAGATACGAGTGAACAAACTGATTACAGTTTGTGTGTCTTGATTTCTTTAATTAACATTCAAACAAGCAGCTGACCAGATTTTGGTGGATGTTGATACCAAGCTCTGCTTTGCAAGTGATAAAACAGAATAAATTTACACAACCCACAATGAAAAATTAGAATCTGCACTCAAATATACACATCATTTTATTTCATTTACATAAAAATAATTTCATACAAACAATCTTTATTTGGGATATAAGCTTAATGTGAATCATCAAAAATAGTTATTTCATTTACTTTAGTTACTGTATCTGTTACAGATTACAATGAAATAAATTGGCATGAAGCTCAAATGAATCAAATTTAAACTGTATAAATAGAATTGTTTTGAAAAACTTCTTAACTTAAATTATTCTGTATTGGAATGAACCTACAAAACACTTAAACTAGTTAAAGTTAGATTATAAGCTTGGGCTTTATCTTAAAGGGTACAAATTCTTTCCAAGAAAGACATTAAATGTTACATATTTTTAAAGCAAAGCAGAAAAAATATATATTTTTTTATTTGGAATGTTTTAGAAAGAATCTGTGCTCTGAAAATGAGCTAGCAAAGCTTGAAAGCTTTGTGTTGAGAAAATTCACTTCAACAAAGCATTTGTTAATTTCAATTATAATTGTCAAATAGACAATTTTTATTATTTATATGAAAGTGTTATTGTTTTTTAAATTAAATTAATTTGTTTATTCAAACTTTTCATTTTGTATTAGATTATTACTACTGCTACTACTTTTATGCCTTTTCTTAGAGAAATTTGCACATTTATAGCCATATTCATGATCAAGGATCAAAATTAAGAATTAATGTTAATCAGTTACCATTCACTTAACTAATAACTGTTTACATACTATGAGTTGCCTATATTTTATCAAAAAGACTGACCTTAAGTCTGCCATTCAGTTGCAGGCAAATTTGCTTCAATGTCAAAGGAGACCAGTTTGCTTTGATATTAATTCATTTGGACTAGGTTTAATAGTGATGTTTCAAATGTGACAAGCAACCACCTCAAGAAATGTTATTTCATATATCATTTTGATCAGCACTGATCTTGATAAAAATATTAACTTTAATTGTATATAATAATAATTTATATAATTAATCTGTAATAAAAATTGAGACATTAGTCTGTGATTTTATTTTTTTCCTTTTGTTGAAGGGCTGTAGTTCTACAGCCGCTGGTCATCTCTCTCATTTATAAGTGATATATCAAATATGTTCATGGTTCAGATTAACATGTGTCTGGGGTCATAGTTTGGCTTCATTGTATTAGAGGATCAGGAATCACGACAGTGACTCCTCAATAAATAAAAAAAGTCACTGACTGACTATATATATATAGAAATCAGGTTGCCGATTTTTGGAGTTGATTTCTCTGGCCCCAAACACCTGAAGTAATTCTGAATATCTCATTCAAAAGAAAATTGTTTTCTTAAATAGTGTACAAAATTTCAAGATTTTCTGTAATGCAGTTGCCAAAATATAAGCAATTAAAAAATGGAAAACTCACCAAAAAAATAAAATTGTATTTTCTTCATCTCCTTCATTCGGCACTGCAGACACTCTCAGAGAAAAAACTACTGGGTCTAGAAAGCTCAGATTTTAAACTTAAGCCTTTCTCATTATCAGTGAGGTACTGGCAAAACTTGCAGGTTGATAGGTCAAAGTTCACAGGGTTTCCCAAAGAGCTAATTTAGTTTTATGACTTAAGTTTATGTGTATAAGGATAAAATATGGAAACGAATGAATTTTATTCAAAATGTTATTCAGAGTAACAAAAGCTCAAATTTATGCAAATGAAATCTTTTTATAATGATTTTTCTAAACATTGTCTGTCAGCGGTTCATTCGATTGGCAACCTGTTCAGTCAATGCTGACCAAAATGAATATTGAAAGAGTTCAGTTAGCAGTGCATTTGGTCAGTAGCACATTCAGTCACTGAGTGCCAACTGAATTGTATGTCATTGTCTTATTTGTTGATGTAATAATGCAATTATTAAACAAAAACAATTGATATCCACACAAAATCATCTGAGATATAAAAAAATTATGCCAAGTAAAAATTTATGACAATTTAGATGATGGTCAAAAATTTTTTTAGCAGTTTTTCTTTAGTAAAGATAAGCTTAGTGCTTGGAAGCAGTACTCATAAGATTTTAGCCATATTATTGTTTTCTATATTTCACTTACAAACGCCAAGCTCATGTTTATCGAAGAAAACTTTTGACCGTTGTCTAAATTGTCATAAGTTTTAACTTGGCATAATTTTTTTACATCTCAGATGTTTTTGTTTGGTACACAAATGTTTCTAACCAAATAGTTTGCAAGTATAGAAAATTAAAGTGTAATATGTCATTGTTTTTGAAAAAGCTTTGTAGCTAAATATGAAATAATTTAAACTTATTTGATTTGTCAGTAATATAAAAATACAGTAAGACCCCGCTTAACGTGGGGGATGCGTTCCTAGATGACAGAGCACTAAACGAAACAGCATGAAACAGGGTCATCTTAACATGTAAATAAGGAGGATACGTGAAACAGAACAGAGAATAAGAAAATTTATCAGTTTTTTTTTGTTTTATTTTGTAACATTTGTTGTTAAATACTTTTTTATTACATTAATTATAGACTTATTTATTGCTAATATCGAAATTTATTCATAAAACATTCATGAGAAAAAAAAACGTTCAAGTAAAGAAGTAATGTTTGTGATGAGGAAGGTTCTTCCTCATTTGACATCTTTTGTTTCTTTGTGAAGAAGTCATCTAACGTCATTTGCCTTTTCCTGTTTCGTTCAGCAAGCAGTTGTCGATAGCAAGACATCGCATTCATGACACTTCGTCTTGCCTTTGAACTTCTATCAAAATTGAAATTATTTTGTATAAACTGATCCATTATTTTCGTTATACTGGCTAAACTTTTTTTAGAAAATCCGTTGAAAGTTCCTTTTGTTCCGCATCTTCAGAAATGCTAATTTCTTCATCTTCATGCACCTGTTATTCTACTAATTCTTTAAGATCGTCGTTGGAAAAACTTTCTCCAGTTGTAACTTGAAATAATTCTTCAATATCCTGCACATTTATATTATCCAACCCTGTTTCATTAGCTAGCTTGACAATTTCGTCGACATCAACAATGTATTCTCTTGTGTCAACATCCTTGCTTAGCAACATTCTTCCATACTCCTTTCAAAACATTTCTTGGTCACCTCATTCCAGGAAAGATTGATGTTGTCTACAGCAGCCATGATATTATAGTTTTTCCAAAAATCTCTAATGGATTGTTTATCTGCTCCATCTGTTTTATCAATCAGTTGTCGGAATGTCCGCCGCAGATAATAAGCTTTAAAATTTGATGTTACGCCTTGATCCCAACACTGCGTGCGATCTCGGGTAATTCCAATACTACCGCGTAATACCGAAACAGCGTTAAGCGGGATCTTACTGTGCAATTTAAGAATACCAAAGAAAATGCCTTGGATCAATACAATGCAAAATTAGCATTCACACAGTGAAAAATGTACTAAAGCTGAATGCAAGATGTTTATGATTTTTGGTTTGATGTAAAAAGGCAATGCAACACATGGACAATCTGCCAAGGGGATGTTCCTGGGAGGACTTTGTGGGAAACTACTACTATTTAAGTGTTATAAATATGAAGAAAACCCAGAAAATTTCCATGTGGCCAGCCAGTTTGAGAATCTTAAACCCACAACTAACTACCATAATTCAGTACAATAGTTTTATCCACTTGTGAGCTTTATGATAATTATCTTCCACTTTACTGTCGATACTTACAAATAGATGAAAATTAAAGCCAAGTATTTCGATTTTCATGGATAAAATGGAAAGGTTGACAAATGTGAAATTGATTGGAAGATCTTGTTTGTGTGATGGATGTGGAAGTCAAAATTCTTTCAACAAAATGACTTATTGAACTAATTTTATTTTTACTTTTAATTGCTCTTGATTTGTTGATTTATTGATACATTTTTTTAAACAAACACTATAGTGTTGTGATGTTAAATTAATATTCTTTGTCTACATTTCATTTTATGAAGCTGAAGTAATGGATTGTACCTTTAACAGTGGATGAATATTACCTTTAAGGAATGGTAACATTTCTGACTTGGTTGATGGTCTTCAGGCATTGACAGTTAAAGTGGAATCACTTTCTGTCCACATCTAAAGATAGCCCATTAACTAGGCTATCTTCAGCTGTGAATATCAAAGTATGTACAGTACAAAAAGCAAGTTGGCCAAAAGTTGAGATCTGCCTGTATCATAATATCAGTAATAACTCCACTATAAGATTAAGGATAAAAAAATTATTTTATTGGAGCAAAACATAAAACACAAATTTAATAATCAAAAATTTTAAAGTTAATTCGTCACCAGAGGGACACCAGAAATTACATTAAACAGCGCTCCTCAAGTGGATATAAAAGTCCGGAAGTCTCCTACTGGATAGATGAAAATTGAAGATGTCTGTAAGATCCTCCAGTTTCTGAATTTTTACTTTTGTTTTAATTTGGATGTTTTTAATGTGTTTTTTAAAGGAACGATTTAAACCTGGCGGCCTAGCAGCCTCAAAGGAAAGGTCCGGTCGTCAAAGGGGTGTTCTGGAACACAAAAAAGAAATGAATGGTGGACTCAAAAATGTTTTTTGAACAGACTGTGTCTTCTTGAATCGATTAAAAAAAATTTATCTAAGAACGAAATTTAATAATAAAACACAAAATTAAGAAAAAACATTTAAATAATATCTGTATTTTATATGGGATAATTCAAGTATATCATCATCAAAAATTTTGCTTTTTTTTTTTATTCCCCTCCCCTAAATATGTCATCAGGCCAGAACCATTGAAGTACAGTCTATTAAGAAACTAAAAGACCACTAAAATTTCTACTTAATTTTCTCAAAACTAATAATGTTTAATGGTCATTTATTATTCTGAACAAAGTAAATGCAATAAATAATCACATTTTAAACAATTAGTTCAAAAATCTTAACATATTTTAGTTATTAGTTTCACAAAAGTTAAATTTTCATTGTTATTAAATTATAAGACACCATGAAAGAATGCTTTAAGCTCTTCCTTTAGGTAAAATTCTATCACCCACATGATTGTCTGTTTTCTTTGATGTTACATGACTAATTGCAATGGTTTTTTTAAGTTTATTTTTGAGTGAATGTGATTAAACACCATGCTAGCAGGAAGTGAATTGGGAGAAGAAGAAATCTGGAAAATTTATTATTGTGCTGGTTACTCAAAGGACCATAGCTGATCTCTTTAATAAGTCAAAAATAGTAATTCAACATGTTTTTGAAAAAAGGAAAATTATGGGCAGAATGAGATCTGGTCAAAAAAATTGTCCTTGTAATTTAAAATAAGAACAAAAGCTGTCTTCTGGAACAATTTGCATTTTAAAATTTTAATATTTTAGAATACCAACCGTTTGGACTTCCTGCACGTGTTGGACTTCTTCGTAGATTAAACATAAATCAACAAAGATGCATGTTATCTGCTAAGGTGTTTTTCGTCATTCTTGTTCATTTTTTATATATATATAAAAAAAATAAACAACAAGAATGACGAAAAAACAATTTTATATATATATATATATATACACAGTAAGACTCCACTTAACGCGAGGGATGCGTTCCTAGACGACAAAGCGTTAAGCAAAACAGCGTTAAACAAGACCATTTTAACATAGAGTAAATAGGGATAGGGGAACACGCGACCAAAAAGTAAGTAAATTTTACTATAATTTTAAGTAATTTATATATAAATTTTTGCATAATAATATATGTTAAATAACACATAAACATATGCGCACAGAAATGTAAAGTTAATTTTTTGTGATGAAGGTCCTGGCTCTTCTGAAATTCTTGTTTTTTTGATGAAGTCGTGTAATTTCATTGGTCACTTTCTTTTTCTTTCCTTAAGCAAATGTCGGTAGCGGAAGATTGCATCCAAAATGCCTTGTTTTGCTTTGGCACTCCTATCAAACTCTGGATCATTCGATACAATTTGATCAACGATTTTGGTTATCGTTACCAAACTTTTACTAAGGAAAACTGTAGAGAAAATTTTTGGGTTCTTCGTCTTCAGAATCTCTATTTTCCAGTTCTACACGAATTCCTTGTTCTGCCAGTTCTTGAAGGTCGTCGTTGGTAAGACTCTTACCAGAAACCTGCAGTAACTCCCCAATATCCTGCTCATCTACAGCTCCTGTATTGATTAAGTTGACAATTTTGTCAACCTAATGATGCAGCAATAGGCTCTTCTCAATGAGAATTCTTGGATACCTTCAGCCATAACTTCTTCCACACTCCATTTATCAGTTAAGTGAAGTCGATATATTTCTTATGGCATCCATGATGTTATATTTCTTCCAAAATTGCACAAAACGAACATAGATTTAAGAGAAGTACAGCGCTAAGATAAATTGCCACTTTTTGCTGATTGGTTCGTGTTTGGGAATAATTGTATTATATACGAATCAATGAAATACCGCATTAATTTGAATCAGTGTAAATTTTGAGCATTTTTCAGGCGTCAAGCAGATCGCATTATATTGAATCAGCGTTAAGCGGGTCTTACTGTATATATTCAAATCTGACACATAAGTGTTACTTTTTAACCTTTGAATATGTCATCTATGTCGATTTATTTTTTTGGTACAATAAAGTTGGCAACTCTAACATCCATACTACAAGTTACATATATGTATTTTGCTATTCTTCCGAGTTGAGAAATTTGTTTTTTTTTAACATCGCTTAGCAAATTGTCATATGTGGATAATTCTTCAAATCTAGATTACTAGAAAGATAAATCAGATCCTTATTCCGCTGAATTTGTTGAGAAATTTTCTAGATGGAAGCTGCAAGACAATCTTATGTGTATGCAGTTACTTTGACCAATTAAGTATTCTAACCCTGAATTTATTTATAAACTAGATTATAATTATTTAGATGGTAATTCAGACACTCATGAAATTTTTAAAAACAGCACAAACATTTTAATTATCAATGTTAAATCGGAATTGTTTACAATTAAATTCAGAGAACTGCTTACAAAATAATATTGTAAATATGCATATTTCCCATTTCTTCATTTACTCTGAATATAACTAAATACTATATATACATACATATCATCGTAACTGGTTACTGTACTACACAATACTAATTGTGTGTTAATTTATTCCATGAATTATCATCAAATTAGTTGCTAGGTATTAAATAAGTATAAATAAAACATTTACTTCTTCAAAAAACTGGTTGTATATAATGAAAACGCACAAATATACCCAAAAAGAATAAAAATGTACACTGATACACTTTCTACAGCATGGAGGGCATGCTAAGAACTCGCCTAAGACTTCCATTCTATGTTTCTATTAATGTATGCCTTCCCTACAGACATTTTAAGTTTAAAATTATTGGCAATATCATAATAATGCATGTATGTGATTTGAACTATTCTACATCTTTATATTTAAATGTGTTTGATTGCTTAATGATGATCTGTACAGTATTTATTATGGCAAATCTCATAGTATTCATTAGAAACAGATGAAAATGTTCATATCAATATTTTTATTCCTTTTACTGATTTTGGGTATATTTGTGAATGTTTTAATTTATAATTTGTGTACAAAATAAAATTCTTCCATAATATTTTTTATAAATTTTGCACAATCTTACAATACGTAACCTGCAGCAAACATAACAGGAGTGTTACTTTGGTTCTTTTCGTCTAATGTTTTATAAGTTAAAAAATAAAGCTTTTATGCAGAAAACAATTCAATGCATTGAATAAGTATATACTGTATATATTTGTAAAAATGTACATGTTTTTAAAGCTTTATATTGCTGGAATTTAAATATTTTACAGAATTTATCAAATATTTTTAATATTTCTTGCCTTTCACACTTTAGACTATATGAAAAGCAAGCAAAACCAAAACACCTGAGAATTGGATACAGTAAATTTTTACTGTGTGTTTAATTTAAAGGTATCTGACAAAATCAAGAGATATTGGAATGTTTAAACAAAGGCTATAAATATTTTTTCTATGAAGTTTCTTGAAATACAAAAACATTATCAATGTTGAAAATTCACTATGCTGCACTATAATGTTGAAAATTTGCAAATATTAATGTTGAATGATTTGTCAAAATGAAATGTTTTATTGAATGCTGTCATGACCACTTGCACGTTGGTCATTGGGTATAATTATTGCATGATACAGACCTTCCATTATTTGCCAAGATTCATAAGAAATCTTGTCACTATCTTTCCAATTGTCTTTTCTCTCTCTCCCATTTTCTTGGAATCCTTCCTTTACTCTCTTGTATCGATCTGTTATCCTTCTATCTCCTATGTTTTGTCCATTTCCATTCACAAATGAAATGGAGAGAAAAAGTTTCAATCAGCACAAATGTTTGCAAAACTTGCAAAAAGCTAGAAAATCCATAGTTTTCATAGAACAAGCTAAACAAAAATTATCTTTGTTTTAGATTAGTTGTCTTCCACTATTTTAAATGATCAAAAATTGTCCAGTCTTTGATAGTTCTAACCCTAGAAGTATCTAGAGCTAGTTCAGGCATAATAAAGGGGAATGCTTCCTGCTTAAGCAAAGATGTGGTGTTGAGTCTAAAAAAATCAACAGACAACTGAAGTTCAAATCTGAAAATAAATAATATCTGATATATTAAAATTTCTAATTGATATTTACAAAAATTAATATTGAAAATTGCCAATGGAGTTTGAAATTATTCAATAAAAATGATCTAATTCTCATGTTTGGATCATTGCTTTATTTCTCATTATCATTGTTATCCTATGTTAAGAGCTGTGCTAGGTCAGTTAAATTAACCTTCTCTGTTCTTTCTTGTTGCTCAAAACCCAATGTTATATTTTATTTCATTCTCTTCCAATTTTCTGTTTATCTTCTGCCATCTATTCTCTCCATCTTTTTCTGAGCTTTCTCTTGCTCCTGTCTCTTTACTTAAAATATCCTAGAAATACTGTATTTGTTCATTCTTTTTGTATCACCAAATTACCTCAATTTAGCAATTTGTAAAAAGGAAAAATCAATATTTCTAAAAATTTAACAAGTGGAACAGCGTATTTTAAGTTGTGTATTTTATTCCAAATAAGAAAAATATTTGACAGGAAACAACCACTCACAACTGGGTAAACTTGATAAAAAAGACAACCACAAAAAAAACAAGATAACCAGCAGAAAAAATGAGAAAAGAGCTAACATTTTAGCCAAAAATAACTAACAGAGAAAAAATAACTAGCAAGAATCAAAAAAATAACTAGCAAAGAAAGGTTTCACCTTTCTCTGCTTGTTATTTTTTTGATTTTTGTGGCTATTTTTTATTTGATAGGGTTTTCTAACTAGCAGGTCATGACATTCCGGAGATTTGGACAATATTTATGGGTAATATCACAATCTCTCATTCTTCAAAAAGGGTTACTAACAAAACAATCAAAAAATATTGGATTAAAAAGTTTAAGATACTTTCTGATTATTTGAATTTTAAATGCTACATAATGCTTTTTTCTATATTTGTGAGGGATTTAACCAGGATCAACTTTGAATCTAACTACCAATGAAAATTTGTGACTTCTGCTTAGATTAGAGTCTGAGTTTCCAGAAAAGCAGCCAATGCTTTATTGCTTCAGCATATTTTGTCATCGATTGTGTATGACATTGTCATATTTACTTTTAATTATAGATTTCAATGACATAAAAGAAGATACTTGAACTTTTGTGTGTTTCAGCTGGTTAAAAATATTTATTATTGTTTCTGAAAGATGCAAGGGGTTTTTGTTGCAAATGCATGTTGTATCTTTATGATTTTATTTTTTTAGGTGCATTATTAAGTATTTATTCATGTTAACAGTTTTTCTGATTAATAAACACGAAATTAAAATTTTATGTTAAAAATTTTAAGTAATAATGTAATTATAAATATTTTAGTCCTTATAAAAAGATAACAGGTCTCTACCATTTGATATGGACAAAATTTTAAGTATTTTAATGTTACCATAAACAAGAAATTGTGAATCAGTTGTCTAGTTTACATTATTCACTTCCTTGTTCTAGTTTTCTTGAGAAAGATCTAGTTTGTGTAAATTTTTCTTAGATTTTGGACAATGACATCGTTGTTGGCATCAAGCCACCTTGCTACATCTGTTACTTTGGCCAGATTCCAGTTGCCTTGTTGCCCTCCTTTACAATGAATCCTGTAAACTGTCTTACATTTATAATTAATGGTTATCATTTTATTCTCGGTCATTCACGGTATGCTAACAAGCTTTATTTGGCGTCAAAAGGAATGCGATAAAAGAGTTAATGATGAAAATTAATAAAGTTCTGTCATTTTTGTCATAAAATGACAATTGAATTTCATATAATTACAGATTATATATTATGATCACTGTTTCCCTGAAAATAATCAGCAATTTAACTTGTGAAATTTTTGTAATTATAGGAATATGTTATGTTTGTTGTATGATATTCCATATAAAGAATTTTCTCAATTGCCATAAGCTGTCACAAATTATTTTTTATGACAAAAATTTTTATTATCCTATAAATTTTACCATCTTCTGTGAAAGATATTTATAACTATTATTTAATTAAAAATATGCCATGTCTATATAATTTTAAATAAGTTATTTGCTGTTTTGTAAAAAGAAGACATTGACTAAATAAAAAAATCATTTAAAGACTTTCCAATCTATATAACATAAAAAAGCTGATATCAAACAAAATATGCTGACACTTAAGAAATAGAATGTGTATTCCTCTATAGTTTTATTTTGACTATGCTGCTAACAGCATGCTTTCAAAACACTAGTCACTTTAAGTAGTTTAGGCATCATAAACATATATAAATATAGAAGTTTGTCAATCTGACACCTGATAATCTAGAATGCCCAGTAAACCAACATCCTTCAGCAGTGTAATATAGTAAATTATACCAGTAGCAGATGGTGGTGTCAGGAAGTTGGAAAATTTCCAGAGGTACCAATACTGGATGATCTAAATTTTATAAAATTACAATTAAAATTTAATACATAAATCAAATTTTCAACAGTACACCTATATCAATGGGGCAGTCAATAATTTTTACCTTGTAATACTCTTTTATCTAAAATTTCTATTGTTAATAATATATACTCTATACTTACACTTGCATATCAATATTTTTTTATACATTCTAATTTCAAAATATCTATCAATGAGTTGCATATCTTTCCCTGCTGTTATGAGATTTTATTTTTAAAAACTTTAATACTATTAATTATAATAAATAAATTAAATTGTGCGTGGCACTATCTGTTATGAGACTGTGTTATAAAAATTTTTTATATTTTTAATTATTATAAAATGGCAAAAATTTTGAGGGTAGGCATGAGTTTTATAAAAATTTGTAAATGCTAATAACGAGAATAAATGTCATTAAATCCAACACCTCTTGAGATACGACACATGACCCTCTTTTATCTCCCTGGACCTTTAACTACCAAAATTTAATGACATCAATACCGCTTATATACAAGGTACTGTACCAATTTTTGTTTCTTAATCTGTATCCCATCCTGAGATATTAAATGAAATAGATGCCAACACATACACATACATCCACATAATTTTTTTTGCTGTTTTTTGACTCTTTTGGATTCAGGAGGTCTCAAAGTGTAGAGATTTGCAAAAAACTCCAAGAGTCAAATTTGACATGATTCCAGTACTTTCCCTTGTTATGTATACATAATAACCAGGAAAATAAAAGGTAATTATAATTTTGAAATTAGAATAGATTAAGATCAATCTTGACTGGACTGCAAGAAGGGAATTTTGAACAAGGTTGAAAACAAAGAAATTACCACAGCTCTAGCCAAATAAAGTCCCATATTATCAAAAGTTATTTTTTTGTATCCATTTTATACAAGAAAATAAAGTTTTATTTTACTAGTCTTAATTAAGCATTATTTTTGTGATGTTTTGTTGCAAGTTCCTTAAGAATACTTAATATTTTAGTTATTTTTCAATGTGATATAAATATTTTATTATTTTTTGGTATTGTAAATATATGACTGTTTTCGTTATCACTCAACAATGAATAAATAATGTTTTTAAATATTGTTTTTTTTACATACTTAATTGACATTTGTAAAAACAGTCAACTGATCAACTCCCTCTCTTCATATTCATAGATGATGATGATGGTGCAAATATTTCCTGTGCTGTTTGAATAAGTTCCATCCACCCATGAACTATATGTAGTCTACATTGTATTGTGCTGAATGAATATTGCTTTGTTAGAACTAGTGCACACACTTTATGTTCAGTAATGTGCATGACTGATATATTTTCTTTCCTACAAGCTAATAAGAGGACAGCACACCTAAAAACAGGTTTCTCATAGCTTTTGTGAATTGTCTATAACATAATACATGTCTGAAAAATTAGTTTTACATGCTGGTGAATCATTGTAAATGTTGATTTGGTGTAACAATATGTTCATTAACTTTTTGCAGGTTTTCAGTCAGTCTTAACACATTGTCGTCATAAAGATGCACTTTATCATCATAAAGATGATGATTACAGAGCATCTATAAACAAATCAGAAGCATACTACAGCATGTGCTGATACAAAATGTACTGTACAGCTGTCTGCAATATTCAGATTGTATATAACTTGGAGAATTTTGTAAAAATACAAAATGTTCAGTAATTTGGCATTTTTGATACTCCAGTATTACTGGAGTGATACTAGATTATCCAGTGTCACCAGAATAGTGTTTCCATCCAGTTTTTAATCCATTGTCTGGGTTAACAATTAATTTTGTCCAGGATTTTGTAGCAACCTGTCAACCCTTTTTTTTTGTTTTTTTTTTCTTTTTGCTTCTCAGCTCTTTAAAGCTAAGTTATTTTATTTCTTAATTTAAGTTGTTCCTACACAAGTCTCTAACTGGTTTAGAACTGGCATGTACGTTATTCTTTGCACGGTAAAATAACATTGCATGTGTCAGGGAGTTCTGTTGGAACAAACCTGACCTCCTGTCTAGGTCAACAATTTTGAAAAGGTGGCAGCATTACATCAGAATGATACTGGATTAAAAAATTTCTACTGTGCTGGTTATGTCTAGCTGGCCAAGGAGGATAAAACATTGGCTTGATGCAGTGACAGCTAGAGTAGAATGTGGTTCTAGCTTGCTGAGGATCTGACCTGGATCAAGATCAGATCATCAGAGCTTTTTCATCTTGACCTTGTTTGTTACATTGGGCTTTATCTCTTCTGCTTTCATTAAAATGTTTTTGTGAATATGTTTCACAATTCCAGCAAAATGACTAGAATTACAAAAGTGGACAAATATATGCAAAAACAATGGTATGGACATGGCAATGTATTTGCAGACTGACTGTCTAAAAAATGAACAGTTGGCAACTCTATATTTGTACTCCAAGCAAAATAGAAATTGCTTTTAATGGAACATGAAAAAACACTAAATTAGCAAAAAATTTTGCTGTCATGGAAACAAAAAAATAACTTTGTCCTTTTGCTTTCATAATAACATGTTCCTAAAGATGATCATTAAAGTCTGACAATGTTCAATTTTTTCCTAAGTTTTGTTAATTTGTTGTTAATCTTCATTCATTTCTTTATTTTTTTTTTTTTGTATCGTATTAAAAGTAATTTCTACTTTTCTGAAGTTATTTGATGAGTATACCATATACATTGACAATAGCTTACAATTGAAGATAGAAAGAATTGCATTATCTTTTCTTAAAAAATTGATTATCTAATTCATGTTTGAAAATTTGCATTATGCTTTTGTAAACACCAGAGTAATATTTTAAAAATTAAAAGCTTTACACTAATATATTTACTGGTAATATAACCACATTGTATTGTTATATATTGTACTTGCATCCAGTTTCATCTATACATTGATATAAATTATCATCATCTATTTTTAACAAATCACTTCATCTTAGATGTAGTATTAACTAACTGCAAAATGTTTAAATATTCAAATGATCTTAATATCTGAACTTAAATTGGAATTATTAATTAGAAGATCTAATTGAAGATTCCAGTATCTGTTCAGATAATTCTGTCATTACATCTTTGAGAATTGATCAA